>NW_022900947.1:55853671-55875386 GCF_012274545.1 Fukomys damarensis
AAACCTACTACAATGGAAACAGTTAGTGCTTAGAAGGGATTCATTTTATATATGAAGATGTGGCATGAATCTATTTCTGGCTACTTTACAAATTATGGAATTATTTGCTTTATGTAAAAAGCCAGTTAATAAACGTCTTTTAGGGGGAGGTGTGCTGGGTGTTGAACCCAGGCCCTCATGCTGCTAGGTGGGTACCCTACCACTGAGGTAATCCCCAGCTGGCTGATTATTTTATTCCAAAGATACATAAACTTCTCCAGCTTGACATACTTTCTAGTTTATGTCTATACCACTGTAACACCCTTGTTTCCCTTTTAAGGATCTACGCTTTTCAGTCATCCAGTGATTTGATTTTGACCAAGAATATTTACACTGAGCTTCAGCGCTACTGTGGTTTATGTCCTGCTTTACCAGTTTTAGGTTGGCTATGCACCTCAAATAATAAAGATAATGTTTTCAGTAATGGGGAGATGTCCATTTTAAGTATTGGCAAGCACAATTGTCATATAGTACTATGAACTAGAGAAGTCTTTGCTAAGTTTACCATCTGCCTTTTTCTATCCTTTCACTATTCTCTTCTTTCCCATAAATTAGAACTTTGAATTGTCAGTGGCTCTTCTAAAATACAGCAGAAGCTGAAGACTACACAAGGTAGACTTATCAGAGCCAAGAAACGTATCTGATCAATGGAACCGTAAAGAAAGTTGCTCATTGTAATGGTGCAGTAATCTCAATATTGAGTCAGAAGAGGTGTCTTCCAGAAAGACAATGCTAATAAAAATGGAACCCTCTGGAACTGCTGAGAAAGCCTGTGCTTCTCATTAAGAACGAACCTCAGCTGATGATTCATGAAGCAGACAGATGAAAGAATCATTTGTGGTCCAGCAATGGCCCAAAGTCAGGAGGAGGGGATCTTTGCTTCTTCCCCGTGTTCTTTATTTCTTCAAGCAAGGAATGTTGCTGCACTAGGATTATCAGATTTAAATTTTTCTTCCATGAATTTTCATTTGGAAAGTGCTGTTAAATTAAATTTATGTTAAAGATCACTCATCTAGTGTGATTCAAACCATGCTGCCAAACCTGTGTAAAATGGAAAGCTGTCACAAGTTCCAGAAAGTACAAGCCAACTAAGGAGAAGGTATTGATCTTTCGTGTCCAAAGGGACAGCACAAATGAACAGCTGTTTGTGCTGCTGTTGAAACGAATGACCTGACTCACCTCTGGAGAACCGAATTTAAGGTCATGGCACAAAACATCAGCACTTACACTGACACTGTGCATGTTGAGAGAGACTGTTCTCTTCCCAGTCAGACTGATTTCTCCGTCTCTTCTCTACTGGATTATGATGGGAAATTCCATTTCAGAACATAGTTTTTTTTTTCCTATAAGGAAAAGTCTTAAGGAATCTAATCATCTGTGTAATTACAGGTAGTTATATCTAGTAATTACATGCAGTAACTTTTACAGTTTTCTAGGAATTTAAGAATTATCCTTAAAAACATCATTTATCCCAGGTACATACGAGCATTTTCTTTTTTATGTGCAGTGATGCACTTATTATTGCACGACATGTGATACATTTCAATACTTTTACATAGTTGGATTATATTCTAGTGCAAAGGTCATGTCTGTTTTCCATTGAAAAACCGGCAGACTTTTAAATCAGATTTGTCTTTTCTTAATTGTATTTAATCATATGATTGGAAAGTTGCAACATTCAGTGATTCCCAGTGGGTCTTCTATTTCTTCAACAAACAAGTGAAATGCTGCTTGGTTGGCAGTCACTCAAAGTGTTTTTAACTGCAGTGCACTTTATCATTATTCTTCTAAGGCCTTGGAATAAATAAACCGAACCTAAGAAGCTCCTCCTCAAAGGATTCAACTGTTTTGTAATTGCAAGCATTTAAAAACCAGCTTTTGAAATTAATTTTCCTGCAGTGTATCAACTATTAAAACAAGAGAAAAAGTCAGAAATGGATTGCAAATAGCATGCTTATTTATAGTTATTATGGAGGGTAGATAGTGGTTTTGCATATACTCTGAAATAAAGATGTCTTTTTAAAAAAATAAACATAATTATGTGGTTCTAAAGCACCTTTAAAGATTCATTGGCCCTTGGATAGACTGAACTTTGGTACCTTTGGCCTTTGTCTTCTCTTTAATGGGTTTTGATTTGAATTGAGAAGTGTTCAGTTTTTTTTTTTTTTCTACTTTGTCCTTGATGTGCGAGGAGGATAGACATTGCATGTACATTTTCTGGAATTATACTACTAGGAAATAACCTATTTAAATGGATGAACTGTTATTTTATGTCTAAGTGCTTCTGTTGAAAATAGAATCACTCTGTGAACAATGAGTGCATTACACTATGAAGGAATTTGATAGGAATCATCCCGAGGTTCTCACTGTGATATCAGCTGCACTGTAATGTGACATCATCAATATTCAGTGACATCAAAGTGAAACAGACACTGAATTGAGCAATCAGATGCTACTCATTCTTTAGGAGATAGATTATAAGACACTGGCTGGCTTTGAGACTTCACCTTGCCATTCTTTATGGTTCATTCTTAACCTAAAGGGCTGGTGTTCTGTAGGAAGATGAGTACAACCTGATGGGGATTTATGATTTTTAAATGTAATTTAAAGTGTGTTCAAATTTGTATTTTAAGTCCAGTCAGTTTGTTTATGATGTAAACTATGGAACTGAATAAATAAAGGGCCGCAAAGGAATCAGATGATTTTCATTTCCTTTTTTAAATGAAAATTTATGACACATTGGACAGTTGGATTGTCTGTGTCAATTTGGGCTGTAGTATCAGAATAGTAGAGGCTGGTAGCTTTCTTTTTTAGTGAATAGAAATTTGCTTTTCATTGTTTTGGAGGTGAAAAACCCAAGGTCAAGGCAACAGTGATTTGGTATCTGCTGAGGGCCCCTTTCCTCAGAGATGGCGCCTTCTGGCGGTATGTTTCCTTGATGGAATGGGTGGTCTCCTTATTGGAGGCATCTTCAGTAAGGGCACTAATGTTGTTCACGAGGGCTCCAGCCTCATGATCAAGTCTCCTTCCAAAGATCCCTCCTTCTGGTAACATCACCTGAGAGGGGTTAAGATTTCAACACGTACTTTTCAGGGATGCAAATACTCAGGCCATAGCAAAGAGGGTGGCAGAAAGAATCACTGTTATATATTGTGTACAAAAAAGGTTTCCAAGGAATAGGCTTAGCAGGGTATATGAATGGCAGCCAACAGAAGGAGGACTCAATTAGGAAAATCAGAGGGAAATGAAGGTTGTGTAAAATTTTACACTTTAAACAATTTCTAGTTGACCCTTGTCATTCATCTTGGGCTTAAATTCTATGACTGAGGATTCTGTATATGAATACTCGTAGAAATAATAAACGTGGAGTCACTACATTTTTTGTAGATGACATAATTGTGTGTAGTCCTGACTTGGTTCCACATATTGTGGAATACTTTGCTTCTGGAGTTTTATTTTGAGGAAAAACATATAACATCACACACAGTAAATGTAAATATGGTTTAATAACAATTTGTAAAAAATATGGTTAGGGATTCTGTGAGCAAGCAGGATGATATGATCTTCCTAAAGTTAACTGATGTAATATACTCTATCAAATGTTTATTCACAAAATAACCCCATGAACCTTACTTTTTATTATTTTGGTCGTATTCATAGAATCCTATGAGTATATAATGTAAATTGTAATTTTTCTCCTAGCTCCTATTTCACTGGTGCTACTTCCAAGAAAAATGAAACAAACAAACAAACACACCAAAAAAAAAAAAACCCACTAATTTAATCACATGTATGAGTACATACAAGATTAGAGGTCTTTCTTTGTCTTTTGGAATGTGCCTCAGTCACCTTCATAAAAATAAACTAGGCTCAGTTGTGAAGTTTTAGAACCTCTTTGGTGATGGTGTTGACTTTGTAACTTTTGATATAAAAATTTAAAAATCTCCCCTGCTTACATTTCATTGAGTTTGGGATGATGTACCATTAATGCGGGAGTTGGCTGGCGGGGAGAGGCCTCCTGAGGGCAGTGTGCAGACAGTGTCCTTGAGTTGACAGAATAGTTGTGAGTTACAAGTGTTGATTAGCTTCTAATTTTCTGTGACACTGTGGCTGATCTCTTGATCTGTGTCCATGCCTGGTTCTCCTAATTTACTTTTTCCCCCTCCTTGGGGATGGGTGAAAGTTGTATAAATATGCACAGATTTCTCTGATCTCTGCCCTTTGTGCTCAGCTTTGGTGGGTTAGGTGAGTGTTTAGCTTTTTCTGGGCAAACATTTTTCAATCATTAAACCTGGAGTGGAAAATGTAGAGAAAACAAATTTTTAACCCCCTTTATCTTTTCTAATATCTTCCAGAAGGTTCAAAGTGAAAATAATGAAGCCCTTTCATTTGCATGGTGATAAATAGCAAGTGTTGAAACTTTCTCTTTCCCTTCACGGGGTGGGGGAGTCCATGTGTACTATAACACAGGGGATGTCAAGGCTGCACGCTGGGATTTGTTCTCATCGAACTTCTTATTCTATATATTGAGGAGTTATCAAAATAGAAAGCAGGAGCTGTGGAAGAGCATGGTTTGTTCCAGTGTCAAGGTTAATACAAAATATATTGTTATCAGAATAGACCTGTTGTTCACCGAACTTGTGGTATTTTTAAACACATATGGAGCCAGACTGGAAGGGTGAAGTTTTTATTAGAATGTCAGTGAGAAGAGACCACGTGTCAGACAAGAATATGTTTTAAATGAAGAAGATTCATTAAAACATGGTTGTTACCTCCTTTAAACATCAACAAAGGGAAATTTTACGTTGATTTTTGCTTCTTCATGAAGCATGGTTTGAAAATATTTAAGTACCACTTCATCACTGGTATCTCACCTTATATAAATCCACTGTGTGAGGTCCTCACAGAATCCTCACGGTGGTGGCCATTTTTATATACCACAGGCTCTATCCCCTTGGAGAGGTTTGACTCGAACGTATTTCCTACCTTACATTAAAAACTGTTAAGTAACCATTCTGAGAGACTTCATGGTTACTTTTAGGCACATGTGAAAACAGAGATGCTTTAGCTCCCCTGGTTTGCTTTCTCTCTCTCTGACCTGGGGAAGAATTGTCTAGTGCCTCTGTTTGGGTGACTTCCTGAAGATAATGTATTTATTAAGACTCTATTCAGAGTTCTGTAGGGTGAAGATGGAAGAGTGGACACTGCTATTTCTAGGGAAGGTCGGGATACCTGTAATTGCCATTTGCTGCTTTCTCCTTCTAGGTGGATCAAATTTGAAGAGAAGGTGGAGCAGGGTGGGGAGAGGTGGAGCAAGCCCCATGTGGCCACGCTGTCCCTGCACAGCTTGTTTGAGCTGAGAACGTGCATGGAGAAGGGGTCCATCATGCTCGACCGGGAGGCCTCCTCTCTTCCCCAGTTGGTGGGTGAGTGCACTGTTTTGGATTCTTATTCCTCTTCTGGCTCTATGAATCTGTGAGTCTCTATCAATGCAGATGTCTACTACTATAAGCAGATTTAAATATTTTATAGCAGTCAGTCTTTCATTTTTGTTTGTGAAACAGTGTGGTCTACTGCTGAGAATTTGGAAAATTCAGAAAACAAAGCGTCATCTCTGGTCATAGCCATTAGTAACATTTTAGACTATCTCCTTCCCAGTTTATGTCCCAATGTTTTATGCTTTTCAGCTTTAGTATTGCAGTTAAGGCTATATTGATAGGTTCAGATTTGTATTCATTTCCTTAACTTATTAGCATAAGGTTAGTATTTTGCATAGGCCCTCTCCTCTGCCCAGCCTGGTTGTATTGGATTAGAAGTCTAGATGCTAGATTTCTTGCACTCCCTCACACTAGACATCACATGGAGCTTAGGTTTCATCACTTGTAGAGTTTATAGGTCCTGTAAGTGGGGAAGTAGTCTAGTTCCTGATGGGGCCTGATTGTCGGTGCATGTTAGGTATGTCACCTCTGTGTAAACAAAGGTCAGGTTAGGACAGGCAAGCAGAAGAACCTTACGGATTAGTGGCTGGGCCGGGACACACCTGTGTGGAGTTTCTTTTGTGGAATTTCTCTGCTGGAAATTCTGCCATGTAGACATTCTTTTCACTGAGACAGGCTTTTTTTTTTGGTCTATACAAATATACATACTCTGGAGGGCATCATGTTTCAATTCTATGAGATATAGGGAGGTGTCACAGAAAGAATGCTGAATTCAAAGTTTGAGGCTTTAATCAAAGTTTTCATGTGGTAGTGTAGATGAGTACATGTAAAAACAAGTTACTTACCTCTTTGGAGGCAGGTTTCCTCATCTGTGAGAGCAGCATGAAGGCAGACCTTTCAGAATCATTATGAGAACTCAGCAAGACCACCAGTTGTTATAATTTTATCCCAGCATAATTAGCTTATCCAGCTCTTCGAATGTTACCTACTAAAGGGCTGTTGAGTCAGGGAGAGAGATGCTCAGAGATATCACAAGCAGGAGAAAAGCTTCCAAAGGGTGTGGTAGGCAGAGCTGGAAACAGCTGGACAGCTTCTTTGCTGTTCTTGGAGCTAATAAGAAGGGCACTGAAAGTTAAAGTTGAATAAAACCTGTGGGCTTCTCTGTAAATCTGTCTTTATGATCTTCAGCACAGAAAGAGCCACTCTAAGGCACTTCTGGTCTTCCATAAGTAACTTGTCCTTTGCATGCAGTAGAGACAGAGTCCCACATTAAATTGAGACCTCTTTAGCCAACGGACACAGAAAAGTTCTGGTTTTTACAAAATTTAAGAAAGGTCAACCAAGGATTTGATGTTCTTGTTTTAATTTTCCATTACTTTTTAAAAAATCATCAATTGTGAACTTTTTATCTAACCTCCATGCATTTACTTTAAAAATTGTCATTACATTTTAAAATTAGACAAGACTCAGTCACTTTGAAGTATCATTGCTCACTAAAATGTTGCTCCACAGGCCCTGGGGCAAGTGGGCCGAGAGCCAGGGCTGTCATTCTGGAGCTGATAATATGGAAAAACAGTTCCGAGGCAAACCACACATCGTGAGCAAAACAGAGTGAGTGGAAAAGGACAGCTCTACAGGCATGCGGTAAAGAGTGTGACTGAAAGAGTGTAACTGGCTAACAAGAAGCACAACTTCTCCAAAAGAACCCAAACCTTACAGAGGCCAGAACATAAATAACAAAAAGGCCCATTTTCATTTTACATGGCGAGGATGGCACTGTAATCTGAAGGGTGATAGTCATAATCTGTTGTTAAGAAAATCCTTTTCTAGCAGAGGATGAAGTGGAGTTGCTTTGTCTCATGTCTTTCTGATAATTCTGAGTTGGGAATTAGGTACAACTAAGCCTTAAGATTTATCTCCCCTAACACCCCAATTTTATTTCAACAAATGAGAAGTAAAAGAATAATAACAAGTGTGATCCTATCAAACCGTGGTGTGGCTTCTATCCTTCTGTGCAGTCCGCCGCCACTTCTCTGGGGCCGGCCACTGTGAGACCTGGAGTTGCAGGGCTGACGGTGGCACCTGCTGGGTCTAGAGCTGCATGGGCGGGAGAAGGGCAACTCTCACTCTTGCATGAAAAACTCAGCCTAGTTACGACTCCGCTCTGGGCCTCTGTGTGTTTTTCTTCATGAAGAACCACTTCTGCATGCTAATGAGCTAATTTATCTTTAAAGTATGATAAAGGATAAAACATCATTTTCACAGATTATTCTAATAGGTCTATTATTAGCAGCATCACTGCAGTTCTACTTTTAAAGAATATGATTCATGCGTGAAGCCATGCACATGGGAATTTCCTTCCCATCCTCAGCTAAAACATTATAAATTATTTTAGGTATTTTATTATGATGAGAAATGCATTTTGAAATGTAGTTTTTTTGGAGCTCTTTTTTTTTTTCCTACTGGGGAATGAACATGGGACCTTGCACTTGCGAGGCAGGAGGCAGAACCACTGGGCTCCATCCCCGGTCCTAGAGTTTGTTTTCATATGTACAAGCATTCCCGTACTGTGCATGTCAACGGATGTGTGAGTCCTATTGTGTCTTGCTTTTTACAACTTTTATATTTTCAAAATGGTATTATCTTTGTTGTTTTTTCCTTCATCATGAAACCAAGATATGTTTGTTTTTAAATCCAGAAAAATATAACTCACAAAAATAAAAATAGCAATCCGCCAGAAGTATCCTCTCAGTATTTTTTCCTATGCAACTCTATTTACACATACATAACATTTCCAAAAATGGGGGTCATACTATATCTGCCTTTTCTTAAATTTAAAAACATAATGTCAATATTTTCTGTTATTAAATATAAGCATAGATGTAATTTTCATGGCTGCAAAATATTCAGTAATCTATTACTGGGCATTTAGGTTGACTTGAGGTTTTTATTTTAAAGAAAAGGAAGTGAACATATTTGATATATGTTTTGGAAATTGATTATTTCCTTATTATAGATTTCTTTTTTTTTTTTTTTTTTTTTTTGGTACCGGGGATTGAACTCGGGTCCTTGTGCTTGCAAGGCAGGCCACTGAACCACTGAGCTAAATCCCTGGCCCCTTATTATAGATTTCTAATGGCATAATATTCAAAAGGTTTGAACCTGTTAAGGGTTTTTCCATGTGTATGTGCCAAAAGATCTTCAGGGTGGTTGTACTAGTCAGTATCATTATCATCATCAGTTGTATTAGTCAACTTTCCCATGGCAAGGACACCATCTATACCTAATGCATAGGACCTAATGGAGGAGATTTTTCATTTGTCTTATGGTTTCAAGGGATTCAGTCCATGGTCTGTCGTTCAAAGGCAGAAGCATAGTGAAGGACAAGGTTAAATAAAGTTGCATACTTTATGGAAGCCAGGAAGCAAAACAGGAGAACAGCAACAGAAAAGAAGGGTGTTAGGCACCAGACATAGTCCTCAAAGCTAGGCCTCCACAGGCCACCCAGACACACAGAGAAGTGCTCTTTGCTAGTCCCCAGCTTTTAAACCAATTAAGTCGGCAGTCCAGCTTAACTATCTCACCAGGCAGGGGACTTGCCTTTTGCACACACTGTGCCCACCACAAGAGGTTGGTTTGTTTTTAATTTGTACTGCTTTGATTTAAAACTATCTTATAATTCATTATATGTGCATAAATTTGTTTAAGTTATATCTGTTAATCTCAAAGTTCGGCATTTATTATATTTTTTGTCCCTTTGTATTTCTTTTAGTAATGCTTACCTGTGATCTTTGCCATTTTTCTGTTGTGTGGCCAACTTGATTTGTGGAAGCTCTGCATGTATCAGTTCTTTGTATGTAGAGCTTATTTTTTTAAATAAAGAAAAATATTGTGTGAAATAGGGAAAGATTTGCAGCATGAGTCAGAAAACCTGCTTTTGTTAGGGGGTTTTGCCTGTGATTGGCCCATGTCTGTAGGCAAGTCACCTTTATAGACTTTCTTGTCTGTATAACAGGAGGTTGAACTTGATGCTCCCTGAGGTTTCTTTCAGCTCCGCTATCATCTAGAGGTTGCACATTTTCTCCTGAGTGGTAGAATCTGTGAGATTTTTGAACTGAAGGCTTAATTTCAGTGCAGCTATAAAATGTTACTGCCCTCATTTTCCTTTGAAAGGTTTTCTAGATATGCTTAAAGAGATATGCTTAAAGAGATCCCTATGATGTGGGCCATTTTTCTGTATCCTTAAGGAGGGGCATTAGCCACACAGATATCCTAACCTGTTCTAACTGGAGAATTCCAGGCATTATTAGTAACAGGACCGGCCGGCCATGTGTGTATGATTGATTTGCCATTTCAAAGGAGGGTGAGAGTAGAGGGAGGACCTGCCAGGAAGGGCAGATAAGAAACATTTTAATCCACCACCATGGAATTAGAGTAGGAGTTGGATAACACTTGCTACAGATATGCTGGGGCTGTTTATTTATTTTTATGGTTCTTGTGTAAAACAGACTTTCCACATGGAATAGGACTTAAAGGTGAAGTGAGGGGGTGTGTTTTGTAGGTACTTGATGATTTTACCGTGGATCAGAGGCCTAATTGTAACTACAGGATCAGTTCTGAGAATTTTACTGAGTGGAGTTTGTGTAATTAAAAATATCGAGAGCTAACAGCCACTCTCAAACTGAAACATTCACAGAGAAACTTCCTGTCCTGCCCAGGCCCCCTACGAAGTGGTCCAGGTTAGGTGATATTGTGATATTTATGGTGTCCATGTAAGTCATATGAGGTAAATCCTGGCCTCTGTTGGCTTCCAAATAGCTAACTGTATACAGTGTCAGTTGCCAGTTTCTAGCGGTAGATTGTGAGGCCAGTTCCTTGAGTGCTTGCTGTGAAGATGGACTTCAGGAGTGCAGTCAAGCCCAACAAAGTGCCTTGAATACTATAACTTCTCTTTACAAAGAAGCAGGGATCCTCGGGATTTGTTGTAATGTTACTACTGCCCAGTAATTTTCTTGTCAGGCTTTTGTGAAAGAACAGATTTTGTTCTTTTTTGTAATTTTGTTTTTTGCTTTGAGAATTTTGCTCAAGAGAAAAATAGGGATATATGCTAGATACATCTAGGTACCAGGAAAGGTAAGCATGGGAAAACTTGTTCAGTAAAGTGAACCATGGAGTTATTTCAGTGAAATATGCCCATCTCTTATATAGTTAAAAGTAAACTAAAAAAGATCTAATAGAAGTATCATTTTTTGCTAAGCCTAACATATGCAAGTTTCATAGAAAAATATAGTCTTGTTATACCTAAAATGACCAGTGGAAAGAGCCTTTCACAAGGATTTATTTGGATCTAAATAGGAAGAATAAGCCTACCCTCTTAGGATGAATAAAATTTAGTGGTTTAGCACATCTTTCATTGCATTAGCTGGTGTTCAAGTGACCTGAGATAGAGTATTGCTTTACTATACCTTGTTCTATTGTAAAGAAAATTTTACAACAGAGAAGAATTTGGGAAAATAGATTTAAAAAATGGTGCAGTCACTACATTGTTTGCATATTCTTTTCAAGGATTTTCCTGTCATTCATATTTCTAATACATGATAGAATTTACGAGATTTTTAAATCTTTTCTAAAATTGAAAACTATAATAATGGTATACCTCATAAAAGAAGGTGATTATGTGAATCCATCAAAATTAGGATTAAGAAAAATTTAACAAGAAAATTCTGTTTCTCCAAGCATGCAGTTGATACTAGAATATTTATCACTCATAATGCCAGTGTTCCTGTATCTGGTCTTTTCATCCTTTTCATTATATGGGGAGTTGGAGATTTGGGTGTAATAAATTAACATTACAATTATAGATGGACCATGCATAGTGCTAGAATAAGAAATAAATATGTGGCTTTGTGACTGAGCTTGATTTCTGGTTTTGTTTTGCTTTGCTTTGGTGTTAGAGATGATTGTTGACCATCAGATTGAGACTGGCCTGTTAAAAGCTGACCTCAAGGACAAGGTGACTTACACTTTGCTCCGGAAGCACCGGCACCAGACCAAGAAGTCTAACCTCCGGTCCTTGGCTGACATCGGGAAGACGGTCTCCAGTGCCAGTAGGATGTTCACCAACCCCGACAATGGTAATGCAGGGCCAGCTGGCTGCTGCGCTCTCTACCTGTTTCAGTGTTACCCCGCCTGTTGTCATCTTTGGTTTTCCCTCCTCCATATTTCTTCCCCCTTTCCTGCATCTGCCGCGGTCCTTTTAAAGTAGTGACACTCGTGGGCAGGCTTAGTGTCACTGGTGAGTCAGTGTCACTGCAGGCTGCCGGTGTGGTGGAGCAATGCGTGGCCTGTGTACATCTAATCTGATCAAGATAGTGGGACTATAGCCTCAGTGGAACAGCTGCATACAGCAGATGAACCAGCAAATTTGTAGATTATCCAGGACCTCAGGCAATGTGTTTCTGATATGATGGTTTTTCAGAATATGTTTGCTGTTTAATGCAGTGTTCAGCCTATAAATGATTGTTATACCAAAGTAAGATTCAAGATTGTTTTTACCACTTCTGGACCCCATTTGCTCTTTTGATACCTGATAATGAGGGCCGCTGGAGAATGATCATTCAGAGGGGAATATTAATCGAATTATAGAACAGTAGGGAAGGTGGTATGTCCTGTTTACATTTTGTTGCATTTATGGATGTTTCCTGTAAAGTGTTTATCTTTTGTATCATTCTCTTTGTTTCAAATGAGTTTCATGATTGGATTCAGTCTGGAAAGGGAGAGTGGTTTTCAGAAGCGTGGGAAATGAAGGTGCAGGAAAGAGTTGGAAACCTTGGGGTGGTGGAGTTGGGCCAGGACCCTCTCCCCCACCCCCCTCTGTTTTAGTAGTAAGAGAAGTGAGCCTGTAGGATCCCAATTCACTGCTTGCCACTGAACTTTTAGAATAAAATAAAGTAAGTGACTTGTACCAAAATTCAACTCATCCACTCCATTTCTAGAAATGAGGTTTTTCTGAGCTTGCTATGAGAAATTTACTGTTATATTTTTAAAGCAAAACTGACTTTAAACAAGTAACTTGAGTAGAAATGTGCCTTATAAAAACATTCACAAGAGAGAATCTAATCCTACTATAATCCTAGATTCTAATCCCACTACAGTTTGACAGCTGTACCTGGATTATGGTGAAGATAGGAGACGATTTGGCATTGTGTACCTTGTCTTTAATTATTTTTTAGATTGAGTTTTGAAGAGAGAGGCTGTTCAATGGCTGGAAAGCTCATAAAATGAATAGTTTGTTATAACCGAGATTACAAATATTTCATTTTAAGCAACCCATGTATTTGGAGTTATGGCAATTAATGTTGAAGTTCCTTTTTCTATCTTATGTAACAATCCTCTTTCTTTTATGAAACTGAATTTCAAGAGCTGGAGAGTCTTTAATCATGGGATACTGGTGGTGTAAAGGAGTAAGGAAGTACGCTGTTTTCCAGTCTTCCTATGTTTGCAGGTTTACACCACCAGGCCCTTTAAACTAGTGTGGTGTCTTCATGTTCATGGAGCTGCAGACAGAGTATAAGTTAGGAACAGAGGAGTCTTGAGCCTGGTCTCTTCTCATGCTTTTGCAGAAAGTACATGGGTGAGGAATAAAGCTGAAGAGTGGATATCACCATTGTCCAATCTTCCCTCTGAGCGGTTGACCTCTGTACCTCAGAGGAAGGTTGAAAGTGCTTTCATCATTCACCTTTTCACTTGTGAAATGTCATACATGCTGGGAAGACATCAAATAGGAAGGGTAGGCAGTTCTTTTCCGGCTCTTTGATGGATCAGTTTATGCCCTGAAGCATGGACTGTGATTAGATCTTCTTAAACAAGTTATTATTAGTCTATGTGTTACCTAACTCCTTTTAAAATACCACAGGCAAGATTTGGCTCTGAGAGATTCTATAGTAGTGAATTTCATGCGCCTTGAGGTACATTATGGTAGGTTATCAGATGGCAAATTTTTGGCTTTCTAAGGTGCTTGCTCTTAACTTGCAAGTTTACACAATTACTTTTTTATATCTTGGGGTTTAATCACTTAATATCCATAAGAACTATTAAGTGTTCTTAGAATAGTTTTCTAAAATAAAGAATTATATAACTCTTGCTACTATTTTTATAAACCGGAGTCTTATGTCTTTTATAGTTGGAACTAGATTCCAATACCCTCATATAAGCCTAGATAAACTCAAGTCACCTTGATCTCCTATAGTAGGTGAAAAAATAGAGCTGGTGACATTGCCAACTTTAGTTACACCCGCAGCAGCACAGTGAATAGCAGCATTTCTGAGGATCCTTCAGAGCTGGCAACTTTCCCTTCCCTGGTGGTGCACTGGAGGTTTCATCTATGGGAAGAGCCAGTTGTCGGGAATATTGCAAGCTGGTTGTTAAACATGGCTGCTTATAAAAATTAAATTGTATAAATGTATCATTAAATAACTATTAAAAGCAAAGGTAACGAATGCTCAAAAGTCATCGATTTCTACCTATTTTACTGTGATCTGTATGGTTGAGGTCACTCCATCCATTGTGCCTATGTGGTAGAAACACTAAAACACACACAGATGAACATTGCTTCCCGGCCCAGCATTCAGGGACTTCGGGGCTGGAGCCAAGCCCTGGTGTATTTATACCACTGAGTCCAGCAAATGTTACAAAACATGGTTTGATTTATTGTTTTGAAACTTTTCACTTGACTTAAAAAATGATGGGAAAAATATAATAATGCAGATTAAAATTACCAGTATGTAATGTCTGTAGCTACAGAAATGTGAATTGCACACAAATTCAAGAAATGTTTTTTTGGTAACCAAAACTATCATCCAGGTTATTCTGGGAGTCACCTATGTCACAGAAGCATGATGGAAGTCTGAGATACATCTTTGTTGTTGTACTTTTGTCTTATTCAGTAACATACGTGGAGATACCAGTCAACACAGGTGTTGGAACTATGCTTTTTGCCTTCAAACCATAAATTGGCTACTGACACAAGAGCTTAGCAAATATCAGCAAAAGCATTCTGACTGTGCATGCAATTTACAGTAGAGTGCTGCGTATTTTATTATTTCTACAATATATGCTGTATATCTTTTATAACAGTAAAATTTACCATGCACACATACTCACAGTCTCACACACACACACACACACACACACACACACACACACACACACACACTCACACACACACGCACACAACCCTTCCCTAGTTGGTTTGCAAATATTTCTACTAGTAGCATGCAACTGTTTTTATTGATAAAAAAAAATCGCATTTTGTAGAGTTCTAAGATAGTCTGAGATTTAAGGTGCTTTTGAATTTTTTAAGAAGTAAAAACCATTTTCATCTGTAATAAAATGGGAAGATCAGCCAGGTTCCACAGTGTTTGTCATGTGAAGTTGCCACTTGTCTGAAATGACTGTCAATTCTAACAGTAGTGTCTGCCAGGTACTAAATTTTAGGCAAGTCTTATAACTTCTCAGTGTGTGGGAAAGGTGGGAAAGGACCGGACCCTTGCCCTGCATGGTCTCGGAGTACAGACGTCCTTTGAAGATGGCTTTGGTCATCCAGGCAGACTTAAACTCTGAATTTCCTTTTTCTCTAATCCAACTTGTTGACCTCAGTTTTTTGTTTATTTTGTTTTGTTTTTTTGAGACAGGGTCTCACTGTGTAGTTGAGACTGACCTGGAACTCACTATGTAGCCCAGGCTGGTCTTGAATTCACAGAGATTCTCCTGCCTCAGTCTCCCAAGTGCTGGGATTACAGGCAAGTGCCACCACGCCCAGCAAGACCTCAGTTTTTGTTAGTGAAAAATCATCTCCTTCTTCCAGTAAAAAAATTGGAAAGGTAATTTAGTACTCAGTTTTGATGTCTGGAAAGCAGAGATAATGCAAATAAAATCACGGTGTGGTGGCATATGCCTATTACCTCAACATTCTGGGAGGCTGAGGCAGGAGGATTGCAAGTTCAAATCCCTCATTGGGTGGCTTTGCAACTTAGCAAGACCCTGTCTCAGTGTCAAAATAAAAGAAAAAAAAAAAAAGAAAAAAGAAAAACAGTAATGACATGTAAAATGTTTAGAATAGTAACTGACACATAGTAATTGCTAAACAAGTATTATTTAATTACATACATGTTTAAGCACAATAATTTGGGAATGTAATCTTGTGTGAGTAGGAATGGTTGTTAGAATATTGCTTTCTAGTTTACTTTCAGGAGGAACTTTATAGATACAGTCCTGATTGATTTCCTTGCCTTTTTTCTTTCCTTTCCCCTTTTCTCTTTCTTTCTCATTTGTTTTCTTGGTGGTACAGGGTATTGGACTCAAGACCTTTGCACTGAGCTACTTTCCCTGTCCAGTTCTCCTTTTTTCTTTTGAGATGATAACCTTAAGTTGCCCAGGCTGGGCTTGAACATGCATCTTTCTGACCCAGCGCTCAGTGCTGGGATGACAGGTGTGCACCACTGCACCTGGCTGCTCTGGGCCTCAGTGTAGGTGATACCACCATGCTTTCATTAGCAGTGGGGGCAGAGCCTTTCTCTGCACAGCCCTCTTGAGGATCCGTGGTCCCCACACTGGCTTTACTCTCTGCTGCAGGGCTGCCTGAGGCCTCAGACCCTCCTGGGCATCCAGGACGCTGCACTCTCTCAAGCAGACGGAGTGGGGCTCGGAGTAGGTGGTGGCTCCAGGCAGGGAAGCTGGCACCTAGTGCTGTGCTACTTGCTCAGCCTTTGCCTGAGGCCTGTCAATGCCTCTTGTCTGTTTCTAGAGATCCATGGCCTGCTCCTGACTGAACTTCTGGGTTTCATTTTCAATTCACTGCTTTTGTCTATTGAAGTGGAACTGTGTGATCCACTTGGCCCCACTTTCTCCTGAAGCTGGGCTCCTCATTCAGAGTTAGCTGTCTGCTGGCAGGAGGCTGCCTCTTATCTCCCACATGGCCGCTTTGACAGGAGCACAGAGCACTTAGCGGTATTTTAGAAATACCGCTATTTCCTACAGTAACGTGGACAGACAAGCATTAGCATTGCAGAAAACAACAGAGAGAAATCAGTTCTTGTTGTTGCTGTTGTTCATAGAGATGCAAGTGGGATTGGTCAGGCTCTTTTGCTTTGGCTCCGACTCAGCAGCTACTCGGTTTCAAGCTGCCTGGACACCACACGTGTTGGATCTGGCCAGGACCACTGCCAGGTGTGGCACCTCTGTCTGTCCTCCATCATTTCACTCTTTGTCTGAGCTCTGTACTGCAGCTCTCCCTGCAGTCCCTGGTTGGGTGATCTGCTTTGCCACCTCCTTCCTTCCGCTTCAGACAAGGTCCCCGAGTCAGCGGGTAGGCAGACATCTCCCTGAGGCCCCTCCAGGCATCCCTCCTCTAAGCAGGCTGACATGCTCCTCTAGGTCCTGTTCCAACCATGGCACCGAAAGAGCGAGTCATCTTCTCAGGTGCTTTATGCACAGTCAGCTCCTTTGCAAAACCAGCCACACAGGGTCTGCGGATTCATTCTGGACTCGAATGTGCCGTGCATTGTACAGCACAGATGAATACCCTGGCCAGGACCCAGTGAATGACCAAGCCGTTCCAACCTTAAAATAAATGAATCAGGCCATGGAAAGTTTCTAGTGAAATGCCCGAAGGAAACGGTTCCTTAGCAATAGTAGCTGTGGAGGCTAATACATTTCCATTTCACCCAGCAGGCACCATGCTCATTTTCCTTTGTTTTCCCCAGGCAGTGATGGATCTTCCAGATCTATAACATTCAAATTTTTAAGTAAACAAAAACCCATTTCCCACCCAGGAGTCATTCCTTCTCAGTGAGTTTTAGTGCCCCCAGCTCTTTCTGGCATGAAGAATAAGGACTGAGACACGGAGCCCAATGGACATTTAGCTTTCGACATGAAGTTGTGCTCCAGAGTCTCCCTCCTGAAGGCATGGTGTCTTCTTTTTCACTTTCTATCCCAGTCCCACTGATGTCTACTGGCTGCGTGATTTTGTAAAATTTATGTAATCTCCTAAGCCCTAGGTTTTATATCTGCAAAATAAGGGTAGTAATGTCCATTCTATGCTTAGAACCAGGAATGGGCGTGACACATTTGTGAGGAGTGTTTAATAAGCATTGTGTAATATGCCATTGTCACAAACTGCTATTTTATCAGGAACAGAAATATTTTAAGGGTCAAATTTGATAACTTTCAGATTTCAAACTGGGGGCAGAGTTTCAAATTGCCACTGTTATTTTGTATTATATTTTCTGTTTCTCGGCCCCTCCCACCATAATTCTAATAAGAAAACATTCTTGGAATTTTTTAAAAAGTCGTGTTATCTTCATTAGCAACTTTATATTTGCCAGATAATACGTAATGAATTATCACCGTGGACTTCACAGTATTTTTGAATTAAGAATATAAAGACTGATTAGTATTCTGAGCAATAGCATTTCTTAGCCATCAATAATAAATGTGTAGGAGGGTGTTACCGTGAAACGGTATTTTTAACCCTTATTAGGTATTTGCTGGTCTGTTTCACACAGCCAGGGTCTGCGGTACCGGAAGTGGACGGATCTCTTTGTTTACGCTGCCGCTCCAGGAAAAGCCTTGTTCGGTATTTGTGGGCACGGAACGACAGGCTACTATGCCCAGTGAGGCCCTTCCTAGGGCTGCCTCGCAGCGGCGGGTGCTCCTCAGCCTCATGGAGGGCAGAGGAGAGTTGGGTGGAGCAGGGGTCCTGTCCTGGTCTCTGAAGAGGAGGGTGGAAGGAGAGGACTGGGGAGTGAGGGGCAGCAGAACAGAGGGAAGATGCCAGCGTCTTGGGGTGTTTATTGCCTCCCCCCCAAAGAGGGAGATGAACCCTCCCACTGTGAATAAAGCTCATTCTATTCATGTCCTGTTTCAGTATAAATGCAAAGGAGAGAAGAGATCTTTCCCAGTTTGTGGACCTCACTTCTTAAAAACACACACACATTTTGTGTTTAAAGTTGAATTTATTTTTTATTGGATATTAACAAATTATGTTTAATTTTGGGCTACAAAGTGATACTGTGATAATATGCATTCAGTATGAAATAATTGAATCAAGCTAACCTATTTGTTCCTTCAGATACTTATCATATACTCCTCCTGCTTAACTGAAACATTATACTCTTTGACCAGCATGTCTCCATTCTCCTAACTTCTCAGCCTGTGGTAACCACTGTTCTACTCCCTGCTTCTGTGGGTTGAATTGTTTTAGAACCCACATGTGAGACATGAGATAGTTGTGTTTTTTTGCTGGCTTATTATACTTAACATAATGACCTCTAGGTTCATCCATGTTGTCCCGCATGACACCATCTTGCTTTTTTAGGGCCAAGTAATATTCCATTGCACATGTATACTACATTTTCTTTTTCCATTCTTCAGTTAAGGAATCCGTTGATTACATAACATAAATAGTGCAGCAATAACCACGGGAGTGCTTCAGATTTTAAAGGTGGATTTAAACTGGGCCAAGGTTGCCATTGTTAGTGTTTTCCAGCACTGTTTAGAATACCGAGCCAGAGAAGCATCATTCCATTATGCCATTAGTAGTAGTAGCAGCAATGATTCCTCCCCAGTATCTGAACACCTGGCAGATCAGACCTTACTCTGTGGTGATTCTTATGTCTGTAATGTCCCCATTTGCAGATGAAAAGCCTGAAATTCAGAAATATAACACAGCTCTCACAAGCATAACAGTTGGAAGAACCCAACCTGCTTAATGTCGGCGTGCTAGCCGGGCTGCAGGGGCGCGAGCTTCCATCCAGAGTTACTTCCCACACTACTGTCAGTCCAGCTCTCTCTTGTCGTACGGTCACAGCTGCTGGAGTTCCCAGGGGCTGCTCTCCGCCGCCCCAACGCGGAAG
The DNA here is from genome assembly GCF_012274545.1 of Fukomys damarensis. Lineage (NCBI taxonomy): Eukaryota > Metazoa > Chordata > Mammalia > Rodentia > Bathyergidae > Fukomys > Fukomys damarensis. Next base: position 55,873,062 of record NW_022900947.1, read on the forward strand.
ACAGCTGACTGTCTCTGTAGGTGCAGCCCTGCTCTCTGCTTGTGGGTGAAGATTCTTGGCTAGACAACAATACAGAGTCCACAGCAGGTGCTCAGTAACTATGGAACATACAGTTTTGCACTCCCAAAAGAGCCTTAAAATTTTAACACGAACAAAGTTGTTTTCCTTTTCAAAAGTATCCAGAGACATTTTGTTAGAGAAGTTTCTTTGGTCCTTTTGCCTGATTCAAGTACAGACAGACCCATTTGAACAGATTTAGGATGGACACTTTGGGCAAGGTGTTTCCCAAGGAGATGGGAAATCTGTAGCCCCCTCCATCTTTTTCTATAATCTAGACATAGGAGACCATCCTCAGATGTCAGAGCCCTACCATTGCTCGTTAGTCATGGTGATATAAAGCGATTTCTACTGGGTCTGTGCCTGACCCCAGCAGAGGTGATTCACTGGAGGTCCTGGGAAGCGGTGGCCACGCAAAGTGGTTCTGTAGCCCAAGTGTAGAAGGGAGTATTGCCTGGAAAGGGCACACCCAGTATATTGTCACCATGGCCTAACGTTCAAAGTTTGGCTCTAGCTTTGGGGACAACTTTTCAAAGTGTGATCTTTGGAGTAAATTTTTGAAGAGCAAAAAGCAAGCTGGAAGCAGTTGCAGAGTTTGTGTCTCTCCCTGTGTAGAACTTAGATGGCCCCACAAATCACAGGGTTGGGACTTGCCAGCTTAAGTGGTGGATGCTGAGAGCCTCCCGGTTTTCGTGAGCATAGGCAGCCAGCTGGCTCCAGCTGGCTCTAGCTGGCTTCGCTGACACCCAGGTGCCAGGGCCTGTGCGTGCTCCATTTCAGCCTGGCTTTGGCGCTGGGGTCCTTATCTCTCTGTCCCCTTAATGAGGAGGCTTAGTGTCAGGGGAGCCCAGCACACAGGAATTTTCGACTCTCCCTCCTACAGGCAAGTTGACTGAATGGGAAGAGAGAGAGAGAGGCTATTTGGGAAAGTTAGTTATCACTTCTGAGGTTAGGAGTAGCTGCCAAACTCTTGTACTCACTTCAAGAGGTATCAGTGATAAAATCGGGTCATGGTCTAAGATGAGATACCAAAAGAATGTGAAGATTCTTGGAGTTTACTTCATGTCACCAGCCTGTTTGGGCCTGGACAAATGGGGGCTGGTTGTTTACGCTGGCCTTTCATTAGCAAAGCTGGTGGGAACATTGGCTCTTGAAGCAGGCTGCTAAGCTGTCAAGAAAGAAATAGGAGGTGAGACTTGGTCAGCATGGTAATGTGCATTTCTAAATGCCTTCTTGACAAAAGCAATTTTGGAATACTCTCAACTGGTTCATTTCTCTTTTTCATTTTTCTTAGTGTAATAAAAACTTGCAAAGAAATTCAATTATGGGAAACAATTAAAAATTCAGATTGCAGAAAGAAGACATCAGATTTGCTACAGACAGGTGCTGGCACAGATGGCTGCTCACAAGCTCTGGCTTTATTTACAGCTTTTAAACACAGACAGATAAATTGACAAAAATGTTTTTGGATTTTATAATGTGGCCACAAACTTACATTAATTTGTAAAAGGGTCAATTTAAAGCCTGACCTTCCAGTCACCAGTAGCCTTTTAAAAAGACCATTTGTCTGCCCTGTGTTTTGCACACTGCTGTCAATACATTATCTAATATTTACTTTTGGCTGGACATGTTTTAATTGTTTATTGCTTTGACCATGTGATCACTGAATGACTGTCCTTATTGTTAAAAAAACAAGAAACAAAAAACAAAAAACACCTCTTAATCCAAATTGCACATAGTCTCATGGGTAGGTTTTTCCAAAGTCATTGTCGTTCCTTAAAGTGTAATTATACTGTCCGCTTCTTACTGGCCTTTGGAGCATGGTGTCTGATGAGACAGCAAAGCCAGGGAGTTAAATCCCGAGCTCAAATGAGACTGTCCTTGAGAAGAAATTGATAGAGGAACTATAGTACACGTCTGATTTGTATCATTATTTCTTTGATTTGGCAGGGTACACCAAATATTGAAATCACAGTAGATTGGCTCAGCACTCTGGGAGGCAGAGGCAAGAGCATTGCAAGTTCAAGCCCAGCCTGGGCAATTTACTGAGACTCTGTCTTAAAATTCAAATGAGACTGTCCTTGAGAAGAAATTGATAGAGGAACTATAGTACACGTCTGATTTGTATCATTATTTCTTTGATTTGGCAGGGTACACCAAATATTGAAATCACAGTAGATTGGCTCAGCACTCTGGGAGGCAGAGGCAAGAGCATTGCAAGTTCAAGCCCAGCCTGGGCAATTTACTGAGACTCTGTCTTAAAATAAG
>NW_022900947.1:55875511-55933897 GCF_012274545.1 Fukomys damarensis
ATATAAAAAGGCTAGGGGATGTAGCTCAGTGCAAAGACCCTGGGTTTGATTCTTAGTACTGCCAGAAGTAAAAAATTCAAATAAATATTATAAGGCACCAGAAAATGAAGATTAATATGTATTTCTAAAGGGGTTTGTATTAAGGCATTAATTTTTCCATATTCTAGTGTCATTTTACTAGAGGGGTGAAGAATAGAAGTAATTGGGAGCTAGCTCTATATTCATCAAAGAAAATATTTTTGAATTGGAAATCTGAACTACTGCTTTCTGCACTAGTGAATGAGATCCCTGGAGGGTCTGTTGGGCAGCTCATCAGAAAGCCGCTTACTAATCTGACGCCCTGCCCCTGTGCTTTACACTGCTGTGTGTCACTTCCCTTGTGTGCTTATGTGGTGCAACTCCATCGAGTCTGGTCCGACACCTCAAGATTAATGTTCCTTATGTGAATCTTTCTTCTGGATGGAGCCCGTGCTTTGTGTATTTGAACTACAGGGTGGATCACCTCTGCAACTTGGGAAGCTACCATGATTAAATGTGATTGTTCTGTTTTAGATTTTTTTCATTGTGTTGGGGTTTGTGCCATTCTGGGTGTGAGGTCACGGGAAGGAGTGTATGTTGTTGTGATGTGTCACTGTTCTCCTCTAACCTGCTTGTGTGATTTGCTTCAGCATTTTTTCTTCTTAATTCATGCTTCCACCCGCATCTTTGCTGTGGCTGCTCATGTGCCCTCCTCCTCCTGTCTTCTGCTTCTGACACTAAAGCCCGCAGCCCGCTTGAGAACTCAGTGCCCTGTCTAGCGGCCCGCACCCTGGATGAGGAGGCCCAAGTGAGGCGTAGCCCCAGCGTGGGATGGCTCAGTAAGTGCGAGGCTGGGGAAGGGTGGTGGCTGTGGGCAAGGGTGGGGACACTGGGCCCAAGGTGACCGTGGTGACTGGGAGGGGGCAAGAGGGCCTGAGGGTGATGTGTGGATCCTACGGCGCACCTCCTCATTGTTTCCCCTGCCACTGATGACAGCTGGATATCTGTGCTACCTGAGTCCCAGCCCAGGACCTTGCAAGGTGGTGGGAAAGTGCAAGAGCAAGGGTAGGGGCTGACACTGCCACCCAGCTCCCTGTGGCACTGCTCAGAAGCTCTGTCCCCTCTTGGCTGGGCAGGACCCTGAGCACAGCCCCTCAGCGTGCATCTCTGAGGATACCTGGAAAGCATCCAGGAGCCAGGGAGGAGGAAGGGCTTCTAGATTCAGGATCTGAAAGCCCTCAAATGCCCATCACATGGTAGAAAGACAGATGGTGTTGTACATGGTGAACTAGAACAGCACAGGACAGAATCTTTACCTTTTCAAAATAAATTTATTTGAGTTTTTTTTTTTTTTTTGAGATAAGATCACCCTATACAGTCCAGGCTGGCTTTGTACTCACTCTCTAGTCCAGGCTGGCCTTAGGCGTGTAAGAGATCCCCCTGCCTCAGACTCTCAGCCTCCCAAGTGCTGGGATTACACGCACCATAACTGTCAGGCACCACTACTTCCAGCTACCTTTTCAGAATTTGAAAATGTTTTTTATGATGCAAATGTTTTTTAGTTGTCAAGAAGCCCATTCATGGTGACATCATTTGGTTTTTAATTGTTTATTATTTTTCTTGGGAAAGTGTGTTTTTCAGCTAACTTAATGGGAAAAGTTTCGGGACATCCCCAAGTAATGTTTGTGGAGTGACATTCTTCCCCAGCTCCTTATGGTGTAACTTTGACATTTTAAGCAACTGTCATGGTAAACTCTACGCCACCAGGATTGGTAGTGCTTGCCTGTAATCCCAGCAATCGAGATGCTGAGGCAGGAGGATCGCTGTGAGTTCAAGAGCAAACTGGGCTACATAGTGAGTTCAAGGCCTGCCTGAACCACTTAGAAAAACCCTGTGTACAAAACAAAGCAAAACACCAAATAATCTCTGTGCCTCACAGAGATAGGAACATAAGTAATATACAGGTCAGGACCCCAGGCACTGTGGGCGGGGGGCATTCAGAGAGGGACAGGCTGAGTCTATACTAAGTGGCTTCCCTTCAGAGAGGGAGATGGGAAACTGCCAGCTGTGCAAGACCGTAAGCCAAGTGATGAATGCATGCACACCTGTCCATGGCACATCCCAGCCCTGCAGACATACGTGTGCACACACTCTTGTGTGATGTGAGGTTATGGGTACATTCTGGTCTGGGGTGATGACAACACAAAGGCTTTCGAGGGAGGTACTTATGCGGCTAAATCTTAAAGGAAGAGTTTGTATTTTGCAAGGAGAAAGTCAGAAGATCAGCACATTATTGAACTATTAACTTTATACTAACTGTTTTCTATAAAGTAGGTCTAAGAAACTGGCATAAAATTTTTCGCAAATAATAACAAAAGTTGCAAACACCAGTTCATTACTTTCTGAAAATTCTGAACTATACTATTTGATTTTTGAATAGTCTAGTGAAGTGGTCCTTGTTGTCATCTGTAGTTTACAGGTGAATAAATGAGGACTGGAGAAGTTAAGTACATTTCCAAAATCACAGGGCTCATAGTGTCTAGGGAGAGATGCAAACATTACAGTGTAGTTTCATTCATAACACAGTGGGTGGGTGGTTATTTAAGTTGGAGTGTAGGAAATTAATGTGGGCAGACAGCTGACAGACCTACCGACCTACAGTGAAGTCCCAATACTCACATGGTTTTCACTGCAAGAATCATGCATTATTTCTAATCAACTCTCATTCTTTAGTTTTGCCTTTGGGCATTTCAATTTAAGTAAGAATTTCAGTTACTGTTGCTTGAAGTCAGGCAGGATTTGGGTTTGGATGTTGGATCTATTATTGCTGGCTTCCTGACTGGCCAAATTACTTCTCTCTTTGAAATTTAGATTTTTAAGCTATAAAAGCTGGGTGAATCTTACCAACATATGATGTTGTGAGAATTAAATCAGAAATATGTGAATTGTCTAGCATAGAGTTTGATACTTAGTACATGGGCATTACTGTTTTTAGCAAAATACTTATAGGAATTGCTTGAAAAGGTATGACTTTTTATCTGTTAAAAGTTTTATTTATTCTGTGTCAGATATCCATACTAAAAAGTATTTTTGTGTATAGAACATCAAGGAAATTGCCAAAAATGTTGTTTGTTGATGATGTAGAAATATAACAACTATTTGGAAATTGGTCTAAGGCTAGAACCTGAGCTGGTCTTTCAAGAAACCATGTATTTTTGTAAAGAGAAGATTTTTTTCCTTGTTTATTGGTGTATTTTCTCCCTAGACAGTCCTCTTTGGTACCCAGTCTTTTTGTCTTCTCCAAGGCTGCCAATTCAGTAAATTAACAACACACCCCTGATGAATCCCAAAGATGTGTAAGTCCATGTCTCCTTTGTTTGAATTCCTTCTCTCATTGGTTTGCTTTGTCTTTTTAAGTGCGAGACCTTACGACCACCCTGTCCCCGCTCGTCCTTGAGGCCTTCTAAGTTGACCTCTCCAGAACTATTCAGTAGAGCCCGAATGAACGTCTCCTTTATAAAATCACTTTAATAAATAGAAGACGTTTTTGAGCCTGAAAGCTGTGTGACTCGTACAGCTGTGCCTGAGGAGCCAGGACACATTGTTTTACACTGTCGTCTGGTGTCTCCTTGCGTGTTTTAGTCCAGCTGCATAAAAAGCTCCATTAGGGCAGCTGTAGAGCCTCTTGCTGTGTCCTTCAGGGATGTGGGCATTGCACAGCATAAGCCTTCCTCACACCCCATATTTCATTACATGCAGCCAACAGCTTTGTTTTCACTAGAGGCCTTCTGGACCATCGTAAGCCCTTAACTGGAAGTAAACATAGCTCACTTGAGAAAAAAAGATCCCCATATCTCTGTACATCCTGAGCTAATGAATTTGGTTATCAATTCTAATACTTAATGAGATTTAAAAAACTGCCAAACAATCAGCTAAAAAAGTTTCTAACCAGATTCCATTAAGTCAGTCTTTTAATATTCTTAGCTGATATTTTCAGGCCTACTGCAACTTGAAGGAAGTAACTGCCTTTAAAAAGCTGCCTTTCAAGGTGCTTGTGTGAAGTAAGCTACTGTCATTTCCCACTGTGTACTTCTTGTCTTAGTTGTCACCTGAGGCAGATGTGCACTGGAACTCTTACCCACTTCACATGCTGACAGGGTATTGAATTAGAAGCTGCTGCAGAACCAGAAATGATTTTCTCTCATGTCTCATCAGCAGGCCTGAATCCAGCACAGACCACTGAGTACAGCAGAAGGCTTTCACCTCCACTTTTGAAGACAGGTTAATACCACTCTAACTGCTTCATTGTTAGAGCACAGATATACTGACTATCCTGGGAGATCCAAATCGCTCTTCACTCTGCTTGTCTGTGAATTCAGGCAGACATCTGACAGCCGGGATCAGTGGAGCCCTTGGAGGACACTCGTGTTCTTTTGCAGCCTGTGGTGGTCTGGGTCAGCTGTGTCAGATTTTCGGGCCAAGACATGTGGTGCACTCTCACTGTCTGTCTTCACATCGTGTTGTGTCTGTCTGGTCAGTTTGTACATCTGTTGGGCAGAGACCTGGTCCAGCTCAGTGGCTGCTTCGCAGGTCCTTACCCAGGACTCTGTCATTGTTGCCCAAAGCACAATCATCAAGACTGCTTTTTCTTTTCATTGAAACCATTGTGGTTTAACTCAAGATTATTGTTTCATCCTGTGACTAGGCTGAAGAGTTAACACTAGCATTTTAAACATCAAATTTTAAGCAGTTTTAAAGTTTCTTTTTCGAGCATTTCTGGTATTTAGCAGTCCCAGCAGTTGCACCTTTTTTAACTTCTGGGAAATTTATTGACTACATAAAAATTATATCCTATGGTTCTGATTTTTTTAGTGGTATAAAATCCAACAATATTCTACCACCAAGCTTTATCCTTGGCCTCTTTTAAATTTTTTTGTCTTGAGATAAAAAGGATCTCCCAAAGTTGCCAAGGTACCAGCTTCTGCTTCAGCCTCCCTAAGTATACTAGTTCACTTGCCTTCAGTTTTCTTGAAAATATTTGGAATTTCTTTAGAAAAGTGCTAAATCCAGAGAGTTTACTTAACAAGATCAATTCAGCTCTTGTTCTCTGAGCCCTTACTCTTTTAGCTACATAGTACAATTAGAAAGAAAGAGCAGAAGGAAACTCACAAGTTATAGCATTTTTAAGAGAGGCATGGTAAGTACCATTGGAGAGTAGGAAATCAGACCATTTTTATAGAGTGTATGTATTCTGCATTCTGAAATGCTCATTAGAAGAATGGGCTGAATAATGCAGGAAACCTCCCGGGGATGTCATTCGGAGAACTTGGCAACTAACTTGATGTTGGGCGAGAGAAAGGAAGAAATCTAGGACAGCTTAGGTTCTCAGCTTTCTGCCAGGTGAATAATAGGCAGATGTTAGTGGAAAGTTCCAATTAAGATTTCTGCCCCCACCATGCATCTTGTGGTCACCTGTGAAGTTCTGTTTTACTAGGAAACGTTTAGACTACTTATTACAGGCCAAGACTTATCTGTATTTCTGCTGTGTTATCACATTCTTAGCTTAGTTTTCTGGAGCTCCTTCTAAGCCCTCCTTTGGGGTAGAGAACATCCACTGCATCACAGATATTTATATCCCAGCCATTTTATTTTGAAGCATTGATTCCAAGCATTTTGCTTTCCATCCCTTTATTTCTTTCTCAGTAGGTTCACGATGTAGGTTTGTTGTTGAGTGGGAATATTTGGGTCATTTTATCATACCATTCCCTATATATTTTTGCCCTTCAAAACACAATGCAGATCCAAGTATAACTTAAGAAGTTTCTTCACTGTAGCTGTTCATAGTTGTAATTTTCAAAGGATGTAGGGAATAAAACCTTTCAGCAACCTGACATCTATCTTCAGAATTTTTTAGTTAGCAAGACATTCAGAAAACATATGGGGTATGCAAGAACAAGTCACAATGTTCTTAAAATACAGATAGTCCTACCCACTTACAAAAGTTTATCCCGAGTTTCTGAAAAAGGTCTTGTGAGTTATTTCTTTGATATCCAATATTGTAATGACAGTGCATTATAACATAGTATATGCCAATTTTAAATAGCTATAAATGGAAAGACAATGGAACAATGGAGAAAGAATAAAAGTTTAGAAATTCTCTTATATTTCAGACTATTGGAGACCTAGAGATTTCAAGAGGAAAGATTTGGAAAAAGTTTGACAGTTTGCTGATATAAAGTAGGGTTTTTGCTTTATTTTGTTGTTGTTGCCATCAAAAGGAGTTTAACATTTGTGAAGATTCTAACTTGGGCTTGGCAACATAGAGATGCAGTGTGTATATAATCACACTCTTCTTTCTTCACCAGATGTGACCCTTTAGCTGACTCTCCCATGCCTTATCATCTTTGCCCCTCTTTTCTAGCTGGGAACGTTAGAGTCCACTTTGAGCGTGCATTCCCCAGTCCCCTTAGTGACATGCTGAGTCTGCTCCACTGTAATGTTGCCGTTCTCTGCCTTCTTTCTGCTTTAACTCCCAGGCCTTGTATCCAACAGCCTCTTATCCAATAGTCTCAGAGGTGGGCTCACTGCTTATACCCTAGTGCATGAGTACATGCAAATACCTCCTGCATTTTGCCTCCCTATTAATCTTACTATACCCAACTGAGAAGTCACTTCTCCATGTGGGACTGTTCACTCAGTGCATTTTAGACTTGTTCAAATACCTTAACCTCGCATTCAGAGCCTATTACACACCAACCCAGGGTTAAGTAAGCAGCATTTCATACCTCTGTACTTCCTACATCTGTGTGACATTTCAGCAGCTGTCTACCATTACTGGAATTTGCTAGGTGCTTCCCTTTTATGGTGCCTTTCCTGGAGCAGTCTGTCCATTTGGAATACTCTTCTTCCTCTGAGACTCTCTATTACAGCCCAGCTCACATGCAGGGCCCACATACTCCATAAAGTCTTCCCCATTTAAGGTGTCCTTTTCTGACCTTGAACCCTGAAAGCATTGTTCTGAGCTTCTCTTGTGACATCTTTCTCATTAGATTTTGTACTGTAGTGTTGGAGGACACAGATCACTGCCTGTCTTTGATACGCATTTCTTAAGGGCAGGACTCAGGTCTGCCATATTTAGGTACCTTCTGTTTCAGGGACTGGCACATTGGCCATGGACTAATCCTTCCTAGTCTCACAAATAAACTTACTGGGGGAAAAAAAAAAGCCATTTTCAATGTTTCTGAGTGTTTTTTATGGTGACTTTCTTGCTGTAACTACGGAATTGTATAGTTGCAACAGAGAGCACAGGGCCCATAAAACCTATTATCAGCCAGTAAAGAGGTTTTTGACTTTTGCCCTGTAGCCCTGGTTCTCAAAGTAGACACCAAGAGTCCTGAATATTTCTGCTATTCTTCAGAGAGATAGAAACATACTGGCCTAAAATTCTTTATTCAATTAAACACAAACAGTAATTTTCAGTAGATTGAGCATATATGAAAACACAAGAATCCAATTGTATTTCATAAGACCATATATTAAATTTTTTTTAACCTTGGAAAGTTTTTATTTTTCATAAAAGTCATTTAACACATTGTTATGGTTTGGATTTAAATGCTTCCCCCCAACTCCGCCCCAAAGCTTCATGCAGTCATAGGTGGCTCTTGCACAGATGGCTGGATCTATAGAGTGTGTGATGTGGGATTAAGGGTGTGTGATTACTAAACCAGTCTACTGACTGGGTGGGCACTGCCCTAATCCTGGTAGTGTGGATAAGATAAAAGGGGCAGAGAGATGCTGTTCAGGTTTCCTTGTTGCTTTTGCTGCCATGAACTGTTTCTCCTCTGCAATGCCACTCTGTCTTGGAGCCAGCTGATTACAGGCTGAAGCCTCTAAAAATTGTGAGCTAAATAAATCCTTGCCCCTTTCACTTTGAGTGTTGGATATTTTGTCTCAGCAACAAGAGAAAAGTAAGACATGTAATGTGTTTATTATTGTTTTAAAGTAAATGAATGAGTCATTATTTTTAAAAGTTGCATTTTTAATTTATGGTATGATAAACATTAGTAGATACAATTTTACTATTGGCTGATATAACCCAATAAATACTTTTTATGTTTAAATACTCTCTTTGGTTCTGAGACCAAGAAGTTTGGTAATTGCTATACCACTGTGCCTGGAAAGCCTTATGCATAGCAGAAATCAATCTGTGTAGAATGATTAAATGAACAAACAACAGAACCAGATGGTTAAAATGTGACATTAGATAAAGCATAGTGATAATGATTGAAAGTCTTGAAAGGAAACATTAACTATGAGTCATTAAGCAATGATATTTAGTGTACGTGTGAGACTTAGATCCCCCCTGAGCCTCCTGATCACAGTATTGAGCAGAGTGGAGTGTGAGAGCCAAGATGAAGAGCAGGTCTCCTTGGTCTTTTTTTTTTTTTTCCTGCTTTCATGGCAAATAATAGTCAGGATAGGCTAGGATTTGCTACAGTGACAGCTAAGTCCCCCCACCCCCAATCTCAGTTACTTAACACCACAGAAGTCTCTTCCTTACCCATGCCATTGAATATTCAGTGTGGCTGGCCAGGGACCCTTGCTTACCCTTTTAGGTCAGGATCTAGTCCCTGTACTTATTTCCACAGCCCCTGTAGCAGTGAGCCAGGGTCGTGGTGTCACGCGGGTGCCTCTTAAATTTGTGCCCAGAAGTGATGCATGTTCCTGTCATGTGAGTGACATAGAGATCTGTGTGTCCACACCTAAGTTCAAAGAGTGTTTATGCTCTCCTGAGCCTAGGAGGTTCAGGTTCAGCAGCATTTGGTATATGGTGCAATTGACTACCACCCACTCAGAACAGGAACTGTATCCTTGATTTTGGAATGTGTCTGTGGCAAGGTTGACAGCATTGTGAAGCCATGAAAGACCAGCGAGCAAAAATTCTTCCCTTGTGTAGCTTGTAGGAGGGTGAGGATTTTTTCATGATGGAGAATGGTTATGGTTGACAGTTCAAGGTCTACCAATGAGCCAGCGAGACTGCAGTTTCACAGAGCACTTCTGAGGCTATACTAGATTAACTGAAAACCGACGGAGCATCTTTCATGCAAATAAACAATAAAGCACTCTAATTAGGCCAAATGATGTTTGGATTCAATTATTGGAGACAAGTGAAGATCTATCTATGGGAATTAGTATGTCTGAGCACACTCACATGAGAGAGACAGGATGCACGTTCTAGCTGCAGATATCAATTTCAGAGTTAATAATGAAATTTCTTGGCAACAAGTAGTAGATTTTTACTTTGATGAAAATTGCTGGAAGACTTCAACAGTAGGCCTTTTCTTTCTGCAGCAGACTGAATGTAGAGGGTATTACAGTTGTCCTGAGAACTCAGCTCTCAGCCCTGCTCCTCTCAGTGCATCTCCATCTTGGTAGGCCCCGTCCATCCTGATGCCAGGACAGCAGCTCTTGTCACCTGAGACTCCTCTGTGCCTTCATCCTCCAAGCTCTTCTGTTCTTTCACTTCCTGTTGACTCTCTCCTATAATCACTGTACCTCAGGCCCTTAATATTCTGTGTGGACAATTTCAGGAACCTCTTCTTTTTCCCAACCACCATTCTCATGTCTAAATCCATCCTTTGCAGCAGCCACAAGATCTCATCTAGTTACAAGTGTGAATACACCACTCCCTCTGTTCAAAACCTGTGATAACTACTGTCATACTAGACGCCCAAGCAATTTAGGTTGGTATGAAGGTCTTTATGATCATCTTTAAGAGTTTAATAATCTGAAAAACAAATAAAAGAGGAAATAGAGCATATCACTTCTACTTAACCAGAATGTATAGTGTCTGTTAGCTTGGAATAAACCTTCTGGATAATAGTTTTACATTTGGTTTTGACTATTGAACAAAACTTTGGAAGGAATGATGACAAATATCTCCTATTTTCCTTGATTCTATAATTATGCAGTGGTCTCTTTATGTATGTATATATGTATCTAGCTGTCTATCTCTATCATCTATCTATTTTAATATCTACCTATCTTTCTATATCTCTATCTACTATCTCTATTATCTATCCATCTATTTATCATCTGTCTTGGTCTGTCTCAGTATCTTTAGCAATCTAGTATCTGTATCTATCTTAATCTCTATCATAATCTATCAATCATCCACCTTTATCTATATCCATCTATCTCACCATCTCTTTATCATCTCTCTATCTACCTATCTCAATCTCTAGCAATCATCTACTTCACTCTATCCATATTCTAGCTATCATCTATGTCTATCCAACTATCTAAATTTATATCTATCTCAATCTCTATCATCTTTCTCAATTTATCTATCTCAATCTCAGCCTGTCTCAGTCTATCATCTGTGTATCTGTTCTCTCTCTTTCCTCCCCATCTGTGGTGATTGTGGTGATGTCAGGGACTATGTAGCCTGAACTGTAATTCTTTTTTGCATAGATTGGGGTTTCTTCGGGAGAAACAGTGACTTATTTATCACCCAGGGTGACTGTGCACAACGCCTGACACATAGATACTTCATAGATGTGTTGATTAAATGAGTAGTTAACTGAAAATACAGATAGTATAGAATTTGAAAATCAGACTCCTTAGCTAGGACCTCCAGTTCTTATTGCCCGAAACATTCTCTGTGCCCGAGATTTCACAAGCAGGGCAACTGTGACTACTACATTTACACAGCTGGCTCCCAGAAATCCTTCCTGCCAGTTCCCTGAGCATCACTGGCCCTGTATGCAGATGAGGGCATTGGGCTTATTGAGGTTATGTATTTTATAGGAGTCACCGAGGCCCCTCAAGCATGGCTGGCTCTCCTTTTGGGCACGTGTGAGGACTTGACTCGCTTCCCTACATGAAGTTAGTGTGACCAGACTTGCTTTGGCCTGGGAAATGAGAGGAGAAGTGGGAAGGGTGTCGGTCCCTGGGGAGGCTTCCAGGGTCAGTGTGTGCTTCACTGGCCTTGTTTTCCTCAGACCTGCAGGGCTGCAGAGGGGCTGCTCCATGCGTCTGAGTCCTGGCACAGGGCCAGAGATGCAGGGCCAGGCCTCTAGCCAGTCTATACCGGTCATTATCATGAGTGAGAAATGAGTCACTTTTGGGTGAAGCCACGCAGGTTGGAGGCTTTATTTTACTAGAACCTGGCCTGTTTGGTGGGAGTGTTTGAGGCTGCCCAGGAAGTGCGCTGTCAGGACTGAACTCAGGTTTGCAGGCCCGAGAGACTTCCTGTAGACCCCTGCTTGCCAGTCTCTGTGCTCTGCTGCAGCCAGATGATGTGGACAGAGGTGTGGACACTTGTGACTTGGCATTTTGTGGTTGTAAAACACGAAACTCTTGGTTTCTGTCAGTGAGAGGCAATAAGCCGACATCACAGGTGTAATTTTCTGGGGGTATTTCTGTTTTCTAAGGCTTCTTCTTACCAAGCCCAGGAAACAGCAGGTACAAACAAACTGCTCTGAGCTGAGGTCAGCTTGTGCTTCAGTAAGAGCCACGCCCTACACTGTCACTGTATTGCGCAGGTTGTAGGTGCGGCTGCAGTGCGACGTATTTACAGTCATGTTAGGGGATACAGGAGAGTCTCACAGCATCTTTTTAAATGGATAACCAGACAAACTGAATAGTGATGACAGGTTTTTCCCTCAGAAAAAGTTCATTTCAAAAACTGATTTTTCTGTACACATTTAGGCTGGGTTCTGAGTTTATGGAATTGCTGTAGGTGTCGAGATTGAATCATTTCCCCAATTTCCAAAGAATATCTTTGAATAACTTTTGCCTGAATTTTTTTTATCTGATTGAGTTTATTGGTACATTTTAGGTATACAGTTCAGTTACATTCATCATTGGGATCTTGTACTTCAAAAACTGATTTTTCTGTACACATTTAGGCTGGGTTCTGAGTTTATGGAATTGCTGTAGGTGTCGAGATTGAATCATTTCCCCAATTTCCAAAGAATATCTTTGAATAACTTTTGCCTGAATTTTTTTTATCTGATTGAGTTTATTGGTACATTTTAGGTATACAGTTCAGTTACATTCATCATTGGGATCTTGTACCTTTACATGACAGGTCTTGGTTCTCATTTTTTTCCCATTTCCCTGTTCTCCCTTCACCCCCTCCTCCCTTCCCTATTTACAAAGACTTTATTTCCATTTTTTCATTTTCTCAGATTTTTTCTTGTCCCTTATTTCCTTTTCCCTACCCTTTCCACTTCCTCTACACCTTTAGCCCTTTTCTTCCTATTTCACATTATCAGTTATACAAATTGGATCTTATTTACACTTTTAGTTTTTCACACCAGAAAAACTATTTGGTATTTACACGTGTGTCTTATTTATTTCACTTAAGAGTATGGCCTCAATATGCATACATTTTCCTAGTATCTTATTCTTTATGGCTGAGTAGTACTCCATTTTATAGAAAAAAAACCACATCTTCTTTAACCAGTCTCTGACTGATGGGCAATTGGGTTGTTTCCACGTTTTAGCTATTAAAAACTGTGTCATTATAAACATGGGTGCACATATATCACTGTGGTATGATTCTTTTAATTCTTTTGGAAAGATATCCAGCAGAGGGATGGCTGGGTCAAATGGAACCTCTAATCCTAGTTCTTTGAGGTGTCTTCATATTGATCACCGTAGTGGTTGTACTAGTTTGCCCTCCCAGCAACAATGGAGAAGGGTTCCTTTCTCCCCACAACCCCACCAACATTTGTTATTGGTTGATTTCTTGATAGCAGCCATTCTTTCTGGAGTGAGTTGGAATCTCAGTGTTGTTGTCCTCTGCATCTCTCGAATGACCAGCGATGTGGGACACTATTTCATATATTTTTTTGCTGCTTTTACTTCTTTGTCTGAGAAATGTCTGTTCATTTCAGATGCTCATTTTTGAATTGGGTCTTTATTTTGAGGGGGCTTGATTTTTTTTGAGTTCTTTATATATTCTAGATAATAATCATTTGTCTGAGGAGCAGCTGGTAAAATTTTTTTCCCACATTGTAGATTGTCAGGTCTTAGCTCTGTTGGTGGTTTCTTTTGCAGTGCAGAAGCTTTTTAATAAGATGAGATTTCAGTTGTTGATTCTTTGTGCTAGTTCCTGTGCTACTGAGGATTTGTTCATAAAGTCTTTTCCTATGCCAGTGTCTTCGAGAGTTCTGCGTAACTTATCATCCAGCATGTTTAGAGATTTTCTGTTTTAATATTTAGATCTTTAATCCACTTGGATTTTAGTTTAGTACATGGTGAAAGATAAGGGCCTAGTTTTAATCTTTGGCAGATTGAAATCCAGTTTTTCCAACACCATTTATTAAAGAGGCTATCTTTCCTCTAGTAAGTATGGTTGGCACCTTTGTCAAGGATGAGGTAGCTGAGTATGTGTGTAATAGTTTCTCTATCTTCCAATCTATTCCACTGATCCTTGGGTCTTTTTCTTTGCCAGTACCATGCTGTTTTTATCAAAGTGGCTTTGTAGTATAGTTTCATGTTGGGGATTGTGACACCCCCGCCCATGTCTTTATTGTATAGAATGGCTTTTGCCCTTCTAGATCTCTTCTGGTTCCAAATGAATTTTTGGATTATTTTCTCTAGTTCTGTGAGATACACCATTGGAATTTCAGTTGGGATTGCATTGAATCTGTATAGCAGTTTTGGTAGTATGGCCATTTTTACTATGTTGATTCTTCCTACCCAGGAGCAGGGGATATCTTTCCATTTTCTTATGTCCTCTTTGCTCTCTTTTTTCAGAGTGCTATAGTTTTCAGTATAGAGGTCTTTTGCTTCCTTCATTAGATTGATTCCTAGATACTTCATTTTTTTAGATGCTATTGTGAAAGGAATTGTTTCCCTAATTTCTCTATTTGTGTACAAGAAGGCTGTTGATTTTTTAGTGTTGACCTTGTATCCAGCTACTCTGCTGAAAGTGTCAATTAAGCCTAGAAGTGTTTTGGCAGAGTTTTTTGTGTCTTCTACTTAGAGTATCATATTGTCAGTAAATAATGACATTTTAACTTCTGCCTTTCCTATCTTTATTGCTTTAATTTCTTTTTCATGTCTAATTGCTGTGGCTAATGTTTCCAGAACTATGTTGACCAGGAATGGTGATAGTTGGCATCCTTGTTTACCTGAATTTTTAGGAAAATGCCTAGAACCTATAAGAGAGGAGTGTTTCATACTTAGCTGGTTGCTCAGTCATTGTAGGTTGTTCTTATTATTTGTAATAATGTCAATGATGATTGTGACCACGGTGTTCAGTATGAGTAGTTATTTGTAGCATTGGACTGGGAATTTTCCTTTTCTCTTAACTGGTAATAATTTCATTTTTTTCTAGGTATAGTGATAGAGTTTTGGGTGTTATATTTATTTAAATTGTCCATTCATTCACTTAATTTTTTTGAGTAACATCTTTCCCACATGCTGAAAATATACCACAAACAAGGCAGCCATCGTCCTTGTCTCAGAGAGATACCAGTTAGACTTGTGTTTTTTTGTCTGTTCATTTGTTTTTGTACTGGGGATTGAACTCAGGAACCTGTGCTTGCCAGGCAGGCACTGTGCCACTGAGCTACAGCTACAGCCTTGTTTTTTGTTTTTTTTACACAAGGGAAGAGTGATGTTCATGATATGCAAAGCTTATCCAAAGCAGGATGAGAAGTACTTGTAGAAATTGGTGCACAGCTGCAGGAGGAGAATGAGAGCCTGGAGTTGGTCTAGGAGGTGATCAGACAGCTGGGTGGAGCCATGGGGTTACTTAGTTGGTTCTCGAGAACTGGCTTCATACTAATGAATATGGAAAAGCAGACCTAGCTCTTAAGGACAAACATTTCAGTAAAGAAGATGTTTGCTTGAGATTCCTAATGTTTTAGGATTCAGGATGGCATATAATTTTTACAGACCATTGATGTTTCCCAAGAAGATTGATTATGCAGGTTTTGGTTTTCCCAGGTTCAGGCTGGGAATGCTCATTAGTGAGGTTATAGTCCTCTTTTTTTCCTAGCTGCTGGACAAATGAAGACTTTGGGGTCTTGTTCCCCACCCAGTGTGAGAGAATTGTAAAAAACAAAACAATGACATCTGTTCATGAGAAGTCCAAGTCAAATCTGGGAACATGTGAGATGTACACTATTTTTAAGAAGACTAGTGAAAATTAGGTGTATTTAAATGGGAGCCAGGTCTTTCTTAGTAGGTGCTTTTGTTGACTCTGTGTAATGGAGGAACTGTCTTTTGGTCCACAGAAGCACTGTTGCCGCTGAGGCAGTTTATCACACTTAGCAGTAAAATGAATTGCCTCATTAAGTGATAAGTTCATTACCACCAAAGGTGTATGAGCAAATATTAGGAAATTGGCTATATCTAAAGTTCCTGGTGAAAATACTTCAGTACAGTTAGTTAAATGAACTCCATGTGCTCTCTGTTCCTGTGATATGAGCTACATCTCTAACTGAACACACCCAGCTTTCCACGGAATCTTCCTAGTGGGACATCTGAATTTACTGTGTGCATTGTGCTGTATTCCTGGTCCAGAGAGAATGTACCACTGTGAGACAACTCCAATAGTGTTGTCTGGGAGGAATTACAAAGCTGAAGTTGTGACACTGATTCTGATTATGCTTGATGTGTTTTTCTCCTCTGCTTTTTTCTTTATTTTGATTCAGCAGAAAATGAAGTTTAGAACATACCTTTGCCCACTGATTTAAGCAATTTTTAACTTGCATAACTAGATCCAGTGAAGCATTCTCAAAAATCTCTGCTTCATATATTTTTCACTTGCTCTTTTATCCAGCCACTTCAGCATCCATGCCACTTCAGCAGGGAACTGAGAAAAGTATGCACTTTTGCCCTCTCATCAGGGTAACAGGTACTGGAATGAGCTAAGGTCACAGTCTCCTCCATGAAGAGCTTTGCACACAGCCCCACAAGGGAGGTGTAGCAGCTGGGGACTCACACACAGCCCACAGGCGAGGCTAATTTGAACCCCTTCCTGAGTCCTGAGTCTAAAGGAGGGGCTGCGTGTTTAGGGGAGGCCTGAAGATCGTCTTGCTCACCTCTGAAAGCCTGAAGTTTAAGTCTATTTCTATACATAACACCTATATTTGTATCCACATCTGCAAATTTATCTGGCTACTGGTGTAGGATTTTGCTAAATGTTTTGCTTTTTAATACAATTTCATACTTTTCAGGTGTAAGGGTTTTTGGTAGCTAAAACTTTAGATTAAAATCTCTGATAATTCAGGCAGCACTTTCAGGAAAATTTTTTCCGTGTCATAATTTAAAAAATAGTGTAAATAGTATTTCATGGAACATGTTAAAGTATTTTAAAGTTTATTTTATACTCTTTAAATTTCTTGATTTCCAAGTTTATTAAAATTTGACTTAAAAATTGACTTAATTAAATCTCTTAAGGTTGGCTGCTAGTCAATAATGTTTTTACTTCGTCTTATGTACTTCTACTACAAGTGCATTTAATACTGACACAATATAAGGGGGATATAGTAACATGTCTTTATTAAAGTAGTTTGTACAGATATTACGAACTTGAAGAATGCAGAAAGACTTCTAACATAAACAAACTACTTTGCTTCATCTTCTCTTTCAGGCCTGTAACAGCCACTTTTAACCCTTTCAGTGGTCTCATTTTTTTCTCTCATAGTCTATGGTTATCTTCATATCTTCATATTACTATATAAGAAGATCCTTATTTAGCAGTTTCTGATTTTTCAGTGTTGATTTTATTTATTAATTTTATCCCTTACAGAAAAAATTCAACACATTTGTTCACTTTTCCTTCCTTCAAATATGCTTTCATTATTATTATTAGCTCTGTTAGAGATTGCATTTGTAGCTCTAAGTGTAACCCTGTACTGTGGTGGTCTTGCCCAAGTATTAGCAGGACTTGACAACTTCCCTTGTGAGATGAGGAGGTTGGTACCTTGCTTTCCTTCTTCCTCATCCATCTTCTCCCTGCTGACCTTCAACTTCTGCCATTGCTGCTTTTAGTTTTTGTTGTCAATATTGGCTACTACTTTCTGGTCTTTATAAGTAAATCCTGTGCTTTTCCCAATCTGTTGATTCTAGTGTTGGAAGTCCATAAATAGAATTTGCATTATGGCTGTGTCACTCTGTGGCTCAGTAATCACCTATGGGCATATCGTCTTTTGTGACCTTTGTTTGACTGCACCTTTAAGTTGCATTTTAAAGCAGTCATTACCATTTTCTCACACTCTTTTGGTATCTCTAGGATACCTGTAAGCCACAGAGTGCCTGATATCCTTCTGGCAAACCTGTCCTTGTTGGCTTTCCTCTCTGCTCCACCTCCTCCCGCTCCCCAGAGCCTGGAAGCCTCAGCATGGAGATCCTGTCCTCAGTGGTAGTCTGTATAACCCAAATTTGTTAAATCACATTAATTAACATTTTTAGAATTTTTTTTTCAGAAAATTTCCATGACTTTTCATAATCAGTCAATAATTTGAAAGAGTATAGAATTCGTGGTTGAAGATAGTTTTCTTCTGCAGTGTTGAAAGTATGGTTCCCTTAGTTTCTATTAGGAAACCTAAGATCTAATCTAATTCTAGACAAAAAAGGTTAGGATATTCTTTTCATTCTTGGTGCTACAAAGTTTCACAGTGATTCGCTGGGTTTCTTATTAATTTTTAAGCAGCTTGTTTTCCTTTCCCTGAGGGCCCTTGTGACTGAAGAAACACATCCTTCATTTCTGCAATGATCTCATCACAATGTTCATTTCTCCCTTTTCCTTTTTCTGACTCAATAGAACTCCTAATGATCAGACATTGGCCTTTCTGGATTGATTCTCCTTACTTCTGATGTATTTTTTCATGTTTCCTGGCTTTATTTCCTCTTCCCTTGTTTTGTTTTGAAGATTGTCTTGTTATTTTCTCTTGTATTGGGAGATTTCATTTTTGAGATAATATATACATGTATACATACAGTTCAAGGAATTGTTTGTCCATTCTAAAACCTTTTCCTTGTTCTATTTTTCATAATCTCTTGTCTCAATATCATATCATCTCTCTGAAGACTAATAAGAATTTTTAAGTTTTCTAAATATTATTTTTTTACGTGTTTTCTTTATGGTGTGTATGTGTCTTGGGCTTCTTCTCTTAAATGTCTGAATTTCCTCAGCTGTTCAATTATATTTAAAAGATTTTATCACAGCAAGAAGCACTGTCCCAAGGGATCCTTTCAGTTGCAGAGTGTAGAGGGATTGGCTCTGAGTTACAAACAGCTGCAGTTACCTTGACCCTTCCTGAATTCCCTTCAGCAACTCTTTGTGGTGTGAACACCTTGGCAGCTGTTAGGTAATCTGTCTGCTGGGGTTAAACTTTCTGAGCCTGAGATCTTCTTGAATTCATCCCTTCTAGCCTGCCTCTCACTTCTGTCTGGGCTCTACTCTCTGTCTTTTGGTCTGGAGTTTCTTCAGAGTTGTGCAGGGAAAATCCCTTTTGTGACTTTGTGCCCCTCTCTGCCTATTTGACATTGCAACTTCTAAATAGTATAAATGACATTAGGTTTTATTACTCTCTTTGCTTTTCTCTTACAAAGTTTTTGAAGTCTCTCATCTTGGCTAGTCTTTTGCCAGTTGCTTTCATTAATGTGGCTTTATACTTTTTTTTTCAAAGTATCTAGGAAGGTTAAAGAGATAAACCCATTTACTATGTCATATGCTAAGTGTTTCAGTATGAATTAGTTGCTTTCTTAAGTATCTTAAACTTAGATACTTCACCCAATGTAAGAATTCTGCCATTAATCTGATTGGTGAAAATTTTCTGTAGCTTGAATCTGCTGTCTGTATATAGATGTGAGAGAGTTAAGCCAGACTCATTAAACACACAGGAGGACATGTTCTGCTGTTGGAGTGATGTGGCTGCTGAACCTACTGAATTTCTACTCTAACTTGCCTTGGGGACATTTACTTAAAATCACTTGGGGTCAGTGCCTATTTGGAATGAATGTAGAAAGGTGTTAATGTTTCTTATATTCTGCCATTTTTAGGCTTTTCCTATTTGTCCTTTTACCAACTAGCATAAGATTGCTACAGTTAACTTTTGTCTATTTTTCTGAGATAAGAAGGTCTCAATTTGTTTTATATATGTTCGCCTACATTTCTTGGATGGAATAATTATTTTTCCAATTTTATACTGTGTGTGTACATGGTGTATGTATGTATATGTGTGCTCCTACATGTAGATGTGCATGCAAGACAGAAAGAAGTATGATAGAATCACAAATACTTGCAGTCATGACCACAGATTCTTTGAAATGCCTTATAGGGACTTTTCTGCTTAGTAAATTTTTAAATCATTTTTGCTTCTAAGTGGTACCTCATCTAACTATTAATTTTATGATGTTTTATGTGTGTGTGTGTGTGTGTGAGAGAGAGAGAGAGAGAGAGAGAGAGAGAGAGAGAGGATGACATATTTTTTAGTATTTCCTATCTTTAAATCATAAATTTAAAACTTAAATATTCAGAGCTATATTATTAGGTTGGGAATCATCAAGAATTCTGGAGTTTGTGGTTGCAAGTTGAAATTTAAAAGAACCAAAAGAGACATACTCTGGGAGGCTGAGGCAGGAAAATTATAATTTCAAGCCCAGCTCAGGCAATTTAGTGACTTAGTGAAACCCTGTCTGAAAATAAAAACTAAAAAAGGGCTGGGGATATAGTTTGGTGTGAAGGTTCTGGGTTCAATCCCCAATTAACCTCTCCCCCCACCATCAAAACACATAGAGGAAGAGGAAGAGGGGAGGAAGAGAAGGAGGAGGAGAAAGAGGAGGAAGAGGAGCAGGAGGAAGGGGAGGAGGAAGAAGAGGAGGAGGAGGAGCAGGAGGAAGGAGGAAGAGAAGAAGGAGGAGGAGGAAGAGGTGGAAGAAGAGGAGGTGGTGGTGGTGGGAGAAAACGACTTTGTATCCTGTGATGTCTGCGATCTAAATTGAATCTTTGGGAAAGCTCACAAAGTAGCGAGAAAATGGAAAAAAGAGATGAGAGTGAAGGAAGTGGAGATTCACAGATTATTGCAGAACATGGCTGGCGAGGCCTCAGCACAGTGTCTGGTGACCTGGCTGGCACTGTGCTGCTGTCTCCACCCTCTCACACCTACAGCTCTCCCATGATGCCCAAGGCTGACACCTCCTCCTCTATGTTAGGAATTTGACTGCTGCTTTTGGCTGAACTTGACACACACTTGATAGTTATCTGGATCTTTTGATGTCTTCTTTCCTCCAAATTTGTTCCCCTTGAGTCAGTCCCATGCTTCATTGTATTTCTGTCTTCCCTGCCCCATGTCCCACTGCCCCAGAGCTCTTCTTGCCCTGACCCTGCTTTGTTTCTCCCAAGTCCTTACCTGGGGGCTTCCTTTGTCAGGCTTCTCCCTGCTTCCTGCCTGACCCCTGTGCCTACTGCTGGTGGGTGGGCTGCTGGCTAGCTTGGCAGAGTCCTTTGATTCTGTTAGTTCTGGACCACCTACAAATTTCTTCTCATTTGTGTTCAGGTTTTCCAAGTCTGAAGGCTTGTAGAGGTGCAGGCAGCATCCTCTTCATAGGAAATGGGTTTTGAACTATTGTTTTTGTAGTAGTAACTCCCAGGGAAATCAGATGGCTTTACTCTTAATCATTCATTCATGAATATTTATGAAGCACCTGTCATACCAGGCTCTGAGGCCAGGACCTGTGAACTGAACAGAACAAGGGCTGTGGTCCTGAGCTCTTGAAGTAGAATTGTTAGTCACAAACAAGCAAACAATAAAAATCTTCTGACCAAAAATCAGTAAAAATGAAAAAGCAAAAATACCCACACTCATTTTTGTTAATTATAAAATTCCTTCAAACATTCCTAATGACTAATGCTAGTTTTAGCTTTCCTTAGCCTAACACTTACATTTTAGATATTTCTGTATTTTATTTACAGGGTGGAATGAGAAGGGGTTGGGATCTTAACAACCTGCCTGTTTTACCATGATTTTGGGTGGAGAGAGCCCTCCATAACCTGTTGTCCCAGAAAACTGAGCTGTTCTGGGTGCAGTCAGGCTCACTGAATTCATCCCAAGTGAGTTGTCCGCTCAGGTTTTTTCTCAGAGGAGGTAGGATTGGCGTGAGGAAATCCAAGTTTCAATTATGATTTTATTATTTTGTTTGTATTTTCTTAGTCCTACTTAGCCTCCTTGCAGTTTGTTTATCCATAAAATGGTAATAATAATAATAATACTGACCTCACAATATTGATATAAAGGCAAGGTAAGACATGTCAGTTAAAGTAACTGGTAGTCAGAGAAAGCAGTTGACTGTGAGTCTTGGATGTAGACATCTTCTAGCAGGTTTATTTTGTCAATAAAAACGGGAGGGTGGTGGTGGGGGAGTATTAGTGGGAATACAGAACACAGTAACATGCCACGCCCATCACATTTCCCTCCTTGGGACGAAATACCCGAGATAAATACCTGACACAGGAAAAGTTTGTTCCGACTCATGGTTTCAGAGGGCCCAGTGCGCAGTCTGTCATCCCTGTTGCTCTGAGCCTGTGAGGCACAGCAACTTGTGGTAGAGGTTGGGGCAGAGATGAGAAAAGTGCAAGAGAGACAGGAAGGGGCCAGAGTCCCTGGCATTCTCCAGGGATTTAGCCTGCAAGGAACTGATCCTCATTTCCATTTGTGAGGCTGCCCTCCTGAAGGTCACACCACCTCCCTTAGTGTCACAGGCTGAGAGCTAGGCTTTCAGCAGGTGGGCCTTTCTTTGTGTGGGTATTTCTGTATCTAAACTGCAGCATGTATATGAAAATAATTTATTTCTGAAAATAATTTATTATTTTGTTGTTCCAAGCAGTGTAAATAAGGCTCATACCCATGGTTTTTTACATGAACATGCAGATTTATTGACATATCTGTTTTGTGTAAGTTACCTTACTAATTTTTATGTTGAAAATGTCTTTTCATATTTAATCATTCTTAACCCAGTATATTTTATAGGCCATGAGACTTCTCTTTTAGCTCCTTCTGTGTTCTCTCTTGCATCATCATGGGGTGTGAGGCAAGAGGAGAGTTTATGTCATTGTATTACATACCCATTTACATTTTTTATGACCATATTTAAATACCATCTTTCTCTTATGCTGTGAATTCTTTTCACCCATTTTTATTGTTTTTATAGACACAACTGCAAAAGACTTTATGAATTGCTACATGTGTGCTAAAGAATAACAATAGTTTTTAAACTTAGTACAGAATGTGATTAATTTTTATAGAAACACTATGTACCTGCCAAATGGGTACTTTGAAAATGAAATTGTTTTTGATTGTGTGAAACTGCTTGAAAATGTGATTCTCCAAATCTTCCTTCCCCTTATGGCTAGAAAACAGTGATATGGAAATTAATTATGACTATGCACTTGAGATTGGTTCTTCTCTTTTTAAAATCCAACTTGAGAAAAAAAATAGTTTCTTTGGGCCAGGAACAATCATAAGACTTTATATACCCTGAGAGGAACAGGGCTCACTAATGGTAGCTTTAACTGGATCACCATCTGCTCAAGAAGTAACATCCCGGGTGACATTGTTCTGCAGATCCCCTACTCACTGTAGTATAATGAATTCACATCATAGGTCAGGACTCTAACCAGAGAGCACTGATTTATTCTGACAATGTGTCTTATTGTGTGCCAGTTGCAAAATGTGCACAATAGAACGTTGTTAGGTGCTTGTTGTGTAACAGCTTTCTGGGTTGCCTAAATCTACACACACACATTTCTGATTCCCACATATAATCTGGTTTGTAATCTCTTTTGGCTTTGGCTGGTTCTTCTTTGATTTGGATGACAAGTTTCTGGAAAAAGTTGGTTAAACTGAGTTTCCAAAACAAAGTGGATCAGCTATTTGGTTGGATAGGTAAGGGTTCAGAGGGAAAATTGAATATTCTTTTCCTGTTTTTCTGTGACAGAGATGTAAACTGACTGATTTGCTTGATGCAGGGTGTTTTAAAGCAGGGGCTTAGAGAGGGGCAAATTGTCAGGGTCCCCCTCTGGCAGCTCAAGCTTGTATGTGCTTTTCTGACCCTCAGGTTCAGAGTGGGGCACATCCTGTGAAGATGGCTGTGTTGTTTTGAGCAGAGGTCTTCACTTGTTAGCATGCTTCCGAACCACTTGGAAGGTTTGCAAAAACCCACTACGGTGCTCCTGTGCTCCTGAGCTACTGTGCTCCACACCCAGAGTTCTACAGAAGGGGTCTGGGCTTAGCCTCAGGAACTTGCAGGTCTCATCCATGGTGCAGAAGGGGTGAGGTGCTGCTGGCCCAGGGACTGCACTTTGGTAACCTTGGATTTAGAGCCCCCAGAGCTTTTGTTTCTGGTTCAAGATGTTGGAAACGGCATGGGAAGCATGATAGGGAAGAAGCTGGGAAGAGTTTGAAGGTTGCAGATCATCTTGCTTAGTTCCTGGGACAACTGACCTCCAGGCTTATACAGTGTACGGTTTACAGAGTGACGTGTTAGAGAAGCTGTTAGTATTAATTACTTTTTTAATGGCAACCAGAGGCAGTTTAGGGGGGACAATAGATTTGATTGTTCATGAATACCAGCCTTTTCTTTCTTATCTGGTTCCTACATCTTCCTTCGACCTGTGCCCTCCCATATAGCGTAAATATAGATCACTGTATTATCACTGTCTTTCCAAAATGAGAGAAATAATGAGACTGTATGCAAGGCTTCTGAGAAAAGTCACAGCAGTCAAATTTATCAGTGTAATAAAAACTATACTCATCTGCTTTTTACCAATTCAGGTTTTGCAGCAATTGGGACAATGATTGTGCTGAAATATACCTTTATGGTGTTTATAAAGATTTTCCAAAGCAAATCAATATGTTTAGGCTGTTGCCCAGTTAATTTATTTAATGAAAAACTGCTTTCAAGTTATTTTAATACTGCCATTTACATATAATTGATTTGATAATTAGAAATCAATCTGATCTGTGCATCTACCGCAGTGGATTTAACTTATAAATATATGGTCAAGATCGCTAAGGCTTCACTGCTCTAGGAATAGTATTTCACTTATTCAGACAAAATGTTCACTCACTCCAAATAACAGTTTTTTTTTAATGTGAAGTGCAAAATTCTATCTGTTCATCATTTTCTAGTAGTTTCAATCTCAGCACTGTTTGGAAAAGTTCAAGTTTGTATCTGATGTCTTTTATATTGAATGGACACTGAAAATCTAGTATTTGGTTCAGAGCAGAAGATGTGACCTTCAAAGGGGTTCTTTTAATTTTGCTTATAAAATACTTTTTCAGATGTTTCTTTCCTTTAATAATGCCCTATGCTCAAATTTTCCTAGAATAAAACACCCTACCAGGTAGAGGATTTAAGCGATCTAGGCCATGCTTACTCAGTGACATGCAGCAGAGTGGAAAATAACCTGTCTTCTAGCTCAAGAAAAAGGATTTTTCTGATCTAGTAGTTAAAGGTGATTATATTATTTAAAGAGCTGCTATTACATAGACATTAACCTATTAGGAGTAGACTTTAGTCCTATAAAATTATGTGGTGGAGTTTCTTTCTAAAGGAATTAAAGTCTGTAATCCAAAGAATGATTTGGAAGCCAAGTGAAGCTAGGATTGAAATTCTGTGCTTCTTTTCAACCCTTGTCCCCTTGTTGTGAAGATGAGCCTGAGTTGGAACACTGAGGATTAATAATGAATGCATTGCTCAGCATCCTGCAAGGCTGGGTCAAACACCCTGGCTTTAAAGTTACATTTTTGCTTAGTAAGCTTAGAACTTTCAGGTCCAACTGTCGAACGAAAGTTCAGTATCCTGTTGATTGACACAGCCTACCTGAAAGTGGTCTGTGGCTGTTCTAGATTTCTCTTCTCTCTATCTGTATATAACAGTGTCAAGAGTAACTGCATAGATCTTTAATAAATTTTACCTGGCTAGCAATACTGCTGAGAAGATTAGTTTTTCATGTAGCAATTCCCAGTGAAATTTGGCCTTTGACATGAAGGAGAGGTTTCATGTGCTAAGGAGGAAGAATGGGTGTGCTTATTTTAGATTGGCAAATGGGAATGCAGAGAGAAAAGGGAGCTTTTAAGGCAAAGAACGAGGATTCTGGGTCAGATACCCACTAAAAAGGTCTCTCTTGGTGATCGAAGTGTCCACCAGAGAAAGGAAGGCAGGTAGCTTTTTTGGCTGCTCAGAGAGGGCAATGTTCTGGCCAGCACTGGCAAGGCCGGGGATACAAGTCAAGTCCCACTTCCAGCTCTGCTGGTGATGAGAGAGGAGGTAGTCTCTCCATGCCATTAAAAGAGGAAAAGAAACTTGGTAGATTAGCAGGTAGGAAAGTCAGTGGCATAAAGGAAGCCAAACTGGGAGAAACTTTATTTTTATGCTTATTATTTTAGAAGATTTTTTAAAAGTTTGATTTGTCTTCAAACAAAATCAGGCAATAAAACTTAAAAATATTGGGGCCTTTACTTTTTTCCACAAGTTTGCACTCCAACCTGGATTCTGGGAAACTCTACAGGAGGCTCCTGATATGGTTAAAAGCATTGTTACCATCCCTATTTCCATCCAGTCATGTCTGTGAAGTGTGCAAGTCAAACTGTCTTCTTCAAAGAAGTCCTTACTTAGAGTTCACTTGTGTTTTTCCAGGTAGCCCAGCCATGACCCATAGGAACCTGACTTCCTCCAGTCTGAATGACATTTCTGATAAACCAGAGAAGGACCAGGTAAGCAAAGGATCCTCACCTTTCGCAGTGCAAGGCTTATTGTGTGTCTTGGAGGTGCTGCAAAAGGCTATGGACCATCATGTGTGAGCTGGAGCTTGCACTTTCTGGGAGGGGAGGGAAGCAATGCTCTGGCTGCTCCGGGGTCAGAATGGAATTTGGATCCTGACTCCAGTCTTTGCAGATGCATCCACCTGGGCAGTTTTAATCTTGAAGCTGTAGTTGGCTTGGCTTTGAAATAGGAACAGCCTATTCCTATTTACACATCTTCCTTAGGTTTGTTGTGGAGATTAGATGATGTATTTTATGAACTATAAATGGCTAAAAGAATCCTGGAATTATTTAATTTAGGGGGATGCATCAGGCAAGGGTTGTGATAGTTGTCTCACTCTCTGCTATTTGTCTATTGACACATATAGCCTATTTGAAATGAAGAGCAATCAGCTTTTGAACCTCTGCTTTCTTTGAAAAAAATGTCACATAAACATGGCCTTTTTCCCAGTTGGGTGGGTATCTGGGAACAGATTTTAAGAATATATTATGTTGCCGGGCGTGGTGGCACACATCTGTAATCCCAGCACTCGGGAGGCTGAGGCAGGAGGCTCACTATGAGTTCGAGACCAGCCTGGGCTACATAGTGAGTTCCAGGTCAGTCTCAACTACATAGTGAGACCCTGTCTCAAAAAAACAAACTAACTAACAACAACAGAAAAGAATATATTATGTCGATATTATAAAAGGATGCTTCCTGATTTTAAAAAACTCAGTGTCAAATAAATGAAAGTAGCATTTATTTAAAAATGATTTTAAAAAACAATGGCAATCATAGTCTGTTTCCTCAGGGTAGTATTCTGTGTTGGAAAGAGCAAAGAACATGAAAGCAAGAAAGTCTGGTACAGCTCAGTTTAGAAAATCCAGTACCTGATCCTGGCTCTTATAATTATTTTTTTCTTTTTTGATGTAACAGAAGAATGTGATTCTTATTGCTTCATGCTTGACATGTTAATTGTGTGTCATTTGTGTGACCTTATTCTTTCCCTCTCTTTCCTAAGAGATGGCTTTGAAGATCCCTCTTTTCATACTTTGCTGTTTTTTTCTAAAAAAAGCAATATTTATGACAGCGTTCCTCTTTAACTGGCAGTACTTGTAGTAATGACAGAAGTTTATAAGCCGTGGTAAATTCTAAAAAGTACAGGAAAGGTGAAATTACATTCTCTCTTGGGAAATGGCCTTTGGATTCTTTCTACCTTCTCCTTCTTAACCAGCACTGTGTTGATAAGGTCTTCATCAGCTTTGGATTGCTATAAGAACCTTTAGAACTAATCCCTTGTCCCTGTTTTCACTCCATTCAGCACACATTTCATATTATTACCCTTATTTTTCTACTCTGGATTAGAAACTTACAATGGCTTCCTATCAAGATAAATTCAGAATTTCCTGCCTGTCTTTTAAGATCCTCTGAAATGTGGTGTTCTTCCTGGATTTATCTTTGTTCTTTAGAAGAGGCCTCAGTTTTGATTGGACCTAGTATCTTTCCTCCATCCTTATGCTGCGATTAATTCTTGAGTCTTTCAAGTGCTGACAAGAATTCCTCTTCTCCAAGGGAGAGAATCATTTAAATTTTAGGCACACTGGTGGGTACACAGCTGTCACAGAAGAGGGAGAATGGGGGCTGTTAGAATTTTTTCAGAGCTATTGTATACATGTTGGCTTTATCCTGTATTTACCAAGCAATGTTGATTGTTTGTGTTGTTTGCTAGGGATCCTGAAGTTAGGCAAGGCAATGCACTGATTATGGTTAGGCTTATCTGGTTGATGGGCTTTTGAGGAAGCATTCTTTTATTAGGGATACCCCTCCTCTAGTCAGAATTAGCCAACAGGTGGTAAATGCTGACTGAAATTTCTTACCTTCTTTGATTTCTTCTTCATGTCTGGGCACATGAAGAAATTGTGTGAGGATTTAAGATGCAAATTACCTAAGATTTGGATTCTTAAAGTAGAAGAAATATGTTAGTACCTCATGATTATTGTAAAATGTGTAACTGGATCCTTGAATCCAGAATCTCCACTGCCCATCCCTAGTCTCTTGTGGACATCAAGGCTCATGTTGAGAGGGAGACAGAAGATTTAAATCTGGAGTTTTGTTCTGTTTTCAGAGCCAGCAAATGAGGATTAATGACTCTACCATTGTAAGAACTTCTCTCTCTCTCTAAATTGTATCTCTTACAGTAGCCAATGAGTTCTTCAAAAAGGAAGAAGAAACTGTTTTTCTTCTCCCACCCAAGAGCTTGAAGAGGAGCTTTCTAACTGATCCATCATCTCTTCTACAAGCAATGGTAGAGGACAAATTCAGGCTTATTTCCAGTTTCTATAACTACTCCTTCAGTAACTCCAAGTTCTGTGTCTTCTTAGGACAAGGGAAAAAAGCAGATTTGCAAAGGAGCTGAAGTAATGGCAAATGCAGGCATTTTTTTTTTTTTTTAAAACAAACCAACCTGTTTTAACACAGTGAACCTGGGTTTTTTTTTTTTTTTTTTAACCTGTTTTTCCTGTTTGGGTAGAAAAAAAAAAAGGTTGCCAGGCTTAAAGTTGTTTTGAAAAAGCTTTTATAATTAATTAGCCAATGTCCTGGAAGTGATCTTGGCAGAAAAGTGAAACCTGTCCAGTATGCTTGTCCAAGTTGGCCCAAGACCTTCCATCCAATTGAGACTAAAATTCCTGATTGACAGATTATTCTGCCCAGATACAATCTGAGCACTTATGATGCTGCCTGGGAACTTCCTGGAGCTACACAACCTCCTAGTAGCACAAAAGATGGGTTTAAAGTTGAACAGAATGGCTCTTTCTGACAGCTACATAGTGACAAAATTTGAGGGCTTTTTTCTAAGATTCTGTTTTGGGAAAACAGAAGAAACAAAGCTGTGGACTGCATTTTTAATTTCAACCTCTTCCAAGCCTATGTGCTAACGATTTTAGAAGCAGCTGCCCAGTGGAGAAAAAGCTCAAAATAGTTAGCAGCAGCAGAATATAGCCAAAATTTAGACAGTTCGATGTTTCAACTATTCCAACTTGGATGTTATATTTATTAAGCAGAAAAACACCTGTGGGAAGTAGATTAAAAAATACATGTGGAGCTCATCTAGTTGTGAATCTACTACATAAATAATCTCCTGTATTGTGTTTCTATGGAGTTTTCTTTTTAATGTCTGTTATCTTGATTATTAGACCGATTTGCTTTTCTGTCTCCCTTTATTTCTTTCCTGTTCTTTTCAAAATTTACACACGTAAGATGTATGCTCATCAGATGCAAAGTCTTGAGTTCCAGTTCTCATATGGGTATTGAATTAGCTGAGACAAGAGTTTCCCCATCATTCTGCTTCTTAGCTTTTACTCTTGTAGAGGCACTGTGCTTAGTTGTACAGTAACTTCACAAGGGTTTTTTCCAGGTTTATCAGAAAGGCAATAACATCTCACAATTACACGTTCAGCTTTCAGGGTCACCTGTGGGTTGCAGAAGATGCTGTAGGTTCTGCGTCAGAAACACCTTGCATATTTGCCGGGAGACATACCGGCTCCCACAACATTATTATTGCTTATCGGGTTTTCACATCCGTGATGCTCATTATTTAACCATCTTCCCTGAGAATTTATCCCATAGGTCTGCTGATTGAATCTGGCCTAAGGTTAATTTGTAAAGGGACTGCAATAAAAAGAAATCTAGAAGGAACCCTTCTGAATGACTCAGCCAATCCTCTTCGTGCACGTGGGTGGGACAGGAGCAGTTAACTGTGTCCATCTGCGATGGCGCTCGTGGTTTGAAGGTGTATTTCCACCGCAGGGCTACCGCACAGCTTCCCTATTAGCTACTTCATGCTTACAGTGATGGGAAGTACCAGAGCAACTCACCTCCCACTCTTTCCAGGGTTCAGCCACACTGAACTGTGTGCGGTTTTACTTCACCCTTGGGGGAGGGGCAGCGGCTAAGAAATGCTCATATTTTCTGAGGATGTGATACTTGTCCTTAGCGTATTTTCAGGGACCAGTGAGACACGACTGTGTCAGGAGAGCTCCAAATGGAGACCTGGGAACAAGCATGCTGTGAGGCGGGAGTTGCAGCTTTACATGTCCTTGGTTGCCACTCAGGGCTCAGCAGCCACATCTTTCCGCTGTGTGTTTGTGGGGGAATTTGTGTGGCCAAGTGATGACCACCCCGAGATCCCTCCCAACCCGGACCGGCTTGGGCTTAGATGACCAGCACATCTGATGTTTATCTTCACCACTTTCCTCTCTGCTAGAGATTTGTCTGAACACAGCTCCCTTTCCTCACCCTGTGCCCTCTCCCCTAACAGCTGGTCATTGGTAGTGCTGTTGGGGAAGCATTGCTGACTTCAAGAATGTGTTTGTTTTTGAATTGGGATAATTCTGTGCCTGCTTTAAAGTGAAGCTGACAAACTTGTGCGACATCCACTAATAGCTGCCTCTTCCTTTCACATAGGAAGCAGAGTTCTCATATAATCTAGAAGTATGCTTTTAAGGAACTGTGAAGCCACAGTGCCTGTGAACCCGATACTGTGTACTGCTGTGGTTGTAATGCACTGTAATGCATTCATGCTCTGAGATATTCCATTCTGGGCCAGAAAGTACTCTGGGAGGTGAGCTCCAGGGGTGAATAAAGCTGGTACATTTTCGACTCACAGAGTTTTGCTGCTTTGGGTAAGTAAAGAGGATGATTTTGTATAGTAAATGCTATACTGACAATAAGGCAGGGCAATATGAAGAGGTGCAGAAAAACTTTTTCAGGTAGAGGAAGAGTTTCGTAGGCTGAACCCAGAGCGAGAGTAGAGGCCTTGAGGCTAGAACGAGAGTGGTATATTCAGATCCAGAAAAATCACAGAAAGGAGGCCCAGGTGGCTAAGGCAAAGGTAGCAGGTGTGCACCAGTCAGTGAGGTCAGGAAAGCAGTTGAGGGGGTAGGGAGACACTATTTCCAGCTTTTACCTGGAGGGTTGAACGCTCAGACTGACATTTTACAAAGATTGTTGGGGTCATTGTGGGGTAGGGTGCAGGCACCTGCTGGTGTGTGGATCACCTGCTCTTGCCCCTGTGTGAAGCTGTTCATAAATGCTGGAGTGCGATAAATTCAGCGCACACTAGGCCCACAGTGCTGACTCCTACCACAGCAGCCACAGAAGAGAGGCCCTGAGACTGTTCTTTGTGCCAAAGAAGGACTGTAAGGAAGAAAAAGAGTTCCTTAGTTAAAATATTTTTTCTACACTGTCAGTTATGTTAAAATTAATTAATATTAGTCAAATGTCTAAGTATTTTAAAGCATCACAAGTTGCACAGAGTGCAGAGAGTAGCAAGGTTGGGTTTGGGAGGCTCCTCTGGCTGTTGTCCCTGTTGCTGATAGAGGCCTGCATGATGCCACAGGTCTGGCAGCCCTTCCTGAGCTCTTGCACCCTGTGGCTGGTAGGGAGCTTGCTGGGGAGCAGCAGAGCGACTTCAGGGTCCTGTGCCACATCCTTACCTGTGCTGTGACAGAACCAACCCCAGAGCACCATGTTCCTGGCTTGACATTTAGCACAAAGGATTGTAGTTCTTAATATCTTAGAGACAGGCATGTTCTAAATTGGATGTCCTTCGTTCTCTCAGTTGGTAGTTTTCTGCCTGTGTGCAGATGCTCAGAATGCACTTAGCCTTGTTTGTGCACAGTGATGGAGACTACCAATGGTTGGTTTTGGTGGAGAGAGTCTCATGTCCTAAGCTACCTATGGTCTGATGAGGGCCTCATAAAACAAGCCCTTTTCCTCTCAGAACTGGCAAGTTGGTACAAATTGAGAAAACACCCTAAGGGGATGGTTAAAAAATAACACAGGAGTTGTAAATATACATATGCAATTATTTTTATGTACTATAGTAATGTGTTATCTGTAATATTTTCAAAATCTTAGTTTTCTAATTCAGAAGTATAGGAAACTGCTATAAAATTTAAGGCAGACATGAATAAAACAGAAGGTAAAAATACTTAAATTCTTACCCCTCAAAGTAACCATTATTAGCAGTTTGGTATAGAGTTTTCTGGGTGCTTTTGATGCATAAATAGGTATATACTTATGCATATAGAATAGAAACAGGGTCATATTTATTGTTCTGAACTTTTGTGGGGTCAGCCCAGTAATACACAGAAACTACCTTATTGTTCCTAAGGGCTGTATAGTACACATGAAACACATTTTATTGACATCATCCTTTATTAGTCAGTGCTGAGTTATTTTCAGCTCTTTGTGAGTGGAAGTAATGCTAAAAGGAATGTAGACTTTCTGTATTTTCCATAGGTTTTTCTTGCTTAAGTTCAGTTGCTGGATCACCAAGCACTGCTAGTCCAGTTAACTTACCCGAGGACAGACCAACTGTGTCATATATTTTTTTAAAAACATTTTCCTAAGCCTTTTCCCCTGCTGCTCCACTTCTTTGTCAGCTTAGCAACCCAGTTAAAGTGGAAAGACTCTCAGCAACTAGCACTCACCTCCTGCTTGCTTTGGGGCTTTTCTGAGAAGCTTGGAATAGAATCATTGCTGAGTTTATTCTCCTGGCCCAACTGGATGCCGGGCTGGCAGCTCACTGGTGTCTTGAGGTAAAGAGGTAAACATTACAGTGGTTGTAGGCTTGGCCCCGCTATGTTCCTTATTGTTCCAGCTGTTCTAGCTCTGAGAGAGCTCTTCAGGCTCTGGGAATTTTGTTGGCAGCCAAAAATGGCATCCTTTCAAGAGCCCTTCTTGGTGGTCAGCTTTTGTAATCAAAAGAAAAATTGTAAGATGAGTTGGTCAGATGTCTTTGAAGCTTCACTGGATGCATTTCCAGCTTGACTCTGTCCCCCTTTCCTTCCCTTTCCCTACCCTGAAGAGAATCTTCAGTGAACTGATATCCAGACTGCACAGTTAGGTTACCCAGAAACAGCCTCTTAGAAGCTCTGAAGGGGTGCTGTCATCCAGGAGGGTTCACAGAAGGACCAAGGGACTGGCACATCCGTGGTGGGCACCAGGGCAGACTCAACTCCAAACCTCTGAGGCTGGACATACACTCCTTCAGGAAGAGAAGGGGTTTCTCACTGTTCGTAGTACACTCTTCATATTGATCCTGAGATTGTTGATTCAGTTGTTCCAGCAGAATCTCATCTCCTTGTGTCATCAGCAGAGCTCCCTGATTTTCTATTTGTCACCAGGAGTGATCTGGTTTTATTCTTAGAACTGAATTTAAATGACAGCAACAGTGCTTCTTTTTCTTCTGTCACTATTAAAAGGACAGTGGCATCTTCCCCTATCATCTGAGAGTCAGTATTGAACCATACTGAGCAGGTATTTCTGTGTAAGCCGTGTTCTATGCATGCATGTAGAAGAGGTTAGAAAGTCATTCTACTGTCAGCTTTAACTTCAAAATTAGCTACAGAGTTGGTCACTAAGATACTCTCCCTGCTAGTGTCCCAAATGTCCGATTGCAGGTTGCCTGGTAGTCTGTTCCAGCCTACAGAGTAAATAGCAGCGAGTAACATGGCTTTGACCCTGACTTACCCTAATGCTTGGAGTTGGTGCTGTCACCCTTTTTGTAGATGCTGGCAGACTTGGGGCCTGAAGATGTGAAGCGGTTTCCTTAAAGGTAAATTACATCTAAGTCAGAGCTCTGTTCTGGTCTGCACACTTCTGCTTTTACTCAGTGTAATGAATTCTGTGTATTTGGACTCAGGTCTCCTTTAGGCCTTAAGTCATTGTGAAATGTGTCCATTTGGTAGTTTCTGGCCTTTCGTTTGCCTTTGAGGCATATACTGTGCTGAACAGACTGATCACCAGAATTACCATGAAACATATTTTGAAAATTTTTGAAGGTCTTACGGATGGATGGTCATTTTCATCTCACCTATGGGGATCAAAAGAATCAGTGTTATATGCCTGTGCCTTGGGTGCAATTGGTGGGGGTCAGTGAAGAGGCTGACATAATTTTGAAATATTTAACATATGTTTCCAGATTGTCAGTTTATGTTTGCCTGGGGAGATCTAGTAAACTGTGGGGTGCCCATGGTCAGCTGTATTTGGGGTTCATTGAATGAAACAGTGTGGTCAAGAGCCATCAATTAAAGAGAAACCATGGATTTGGGAAGCATATTTCTGCTTGAGAAAGCATAAATAACTGAAAACAAAGGAAACATTTTTCCTTTGATGGTCAGGTAAGAAGTAGGAGAGATAAACTGGACTGTTACTATCTACCCTTTAACCATACAAGGGAATGACTTGATTCATCCAATAAATGGAAAATATTGTGGCTTTTAGAATTCTTTGAAATAATGCCCTTAAACTCCTCACATCTGTTGAAATACAGCATTTGGATGTTCATTTCTATTTTTGTAGTTAGAATCCCAAGTAAAATTAGTCAAAGTGATTAGAAGAGTGAGTTGACTTGTCTGTGGACCACTGCAGGTAACTCTGGATTAGAACTCACTTGACTCATGCCTTTTCATTTGTCTTTCAGCTGCCCCAGGGTTTGTTTGCCTTGTAGGCTGTCTGTTGATTCCTCCTAAATATAAATATAGTCACCTCTAGGGCACCAAGTCTGATAGATACATGTTGTAACTTTTTTCCCCTGGTAAATGAGAAAAGTAGTTTTTGAACCTTTTCACTGGGTTCATCATAGGAAGAAGATCATTGAGTTAAAAAAACATATAAACCTTAACTCTTGTGAGCTTCAGTTTTCTGACTTGCAACACAGATGCCACGATTCACTTACAACTGCCTTTTCCACCAGGTTGTTGTACGAACAGGAAATTGCTTAATACAGTTTAAAGTATTACCTGGGGCTGGGGATTTAGTTCAGTGGTGCTGCTGCCTGCCTCACAAGTGCAAGG
This sequence comes from Fukomys damarensis, assembly GCF_012274545.1. NCBI lineage: Eukaryota > Metazoa > Chordata > Mammalia > Rodentia > Bathyergidae > Fukomys > Fukomys damarensis. The sequence continues at coordinate 55,910,164 of NW_022900947.1, forward strand.
TCCTGAATTCAATCCCTGGTACCAAAAAAAAAAAAAGAAAGAAAGAAAGAAAGAAAGGTATTATCCATATCTTCATCATCATTGCAAATTTCATTATCTAAATGAGCTACTGTCTCTGTGGTTTGTTTTGTATAAGTTTGGATGGAATGGGTGGCAATTTCATTTTTAGATGTCACTGCTTATCTTTCAAATTTACCTCACTAATTTGGCCCTTTGAGATTTCACGCTCCTCCTTTGCACCGAGCTGTCCCTCTGCATTGTGATGGAATGTGTCCGACCACCCTTCTGTGAGCGCTGGTGCATGAGCATTTCCGGGGAGCCTAAAGTCTGGTTTGCTTCACCTTTTCATGTCCTGCCTTTTCTTTAAGTGCTGCTGCTTCCTTCCTTGATATTCCACTTGATGCTAGGGACACCTGCCTTGAATTTCCTGCACTACCTAATACTGATCTGTCAGTTGTTGGTCGCGGCTTTTATGTTCAAGTCCATGTCTTCACTCCAGAGCGAGAGGCTGGAGTCTCCTCATGGTGATAATGAAGGGGGCCAGTTGGGGAAAACAAGTGTCTAGTTATCCTTGCTCTTAGGACTTTTTATAAAGGCTAAGAAAATGGCTATGGCCATGAGTTCCTCAAAAGTGATTTCCTAGAGTATTCTTATTGTCTTGTCTTTTTATTCTGGTTGCTTTACAAGTTAGTATTTCTTGTTATGCGCATTGGCAGTGTGTTTCATTAGGCTGACAAGTTGCTTCACATGCACATTCTTGCCTACCTTATATATTTTACATTTTTTTTCCCTTAGGACAATCATGTAAATGCTAATATTTCAAATATACCTTGCTTTCATTTGTTAAAATCCACTTACACATTTTCTCATAATGAAATCTGAATGAATTTAGTTAATTAGCTGATTGATGGAGTTTAACGAAAATAGCACTTAACATTTTTATTTATTTAAAACGAGCCTTCCAGCAGCACAGGAAGATGACATGCTATTGCTAAGTTTACTCAAATATAGCACATTTCAAGTCATGGACCCTAAAACAACATTCTACTTTTAGATATGAGCTACTTAACTTCTTATGACAAGAAATTGAGGGGGAAGGTAAATCAAACTTAGAAAGGAATTGCCATTGGATGGGATTTATTACCAAGTTTACTAATTCTATACCGTATAACCCCATCTCACTTAATGTATTTATATTATAGTTCAGATTTCAGGACAGCATTATGGTAATGATCCAAGGATCATTAAAAATAAGCAAGAACAAGTCAAATTGAAATCCAGCTGTCTATTTGACTCATTTCAGAAAAAACTTTTGCTCAGAGAAGAAATAAGCTACTCTTTCCTCATTGTGTTTTTGATTGTGTTGCTCATTGTTTCTCAAATGAAACTTACAGATAAAGCATCTTCAGATATGGCTTACTTGAGATGCTGAGAAATAAACAAGGGGGATTCCAGAAATTTCAATAAGCAGGCTCTGTGTGCAGGATTTGTATGAAAAAGGGCCAGGTAGATCACTTACTGCTGTTGGAATCTCCAAGATAACATTTCTAGGCACTGCTTTCTAAAAGGAAGCTCTTAAAAAAAAAAATCACTACCACTACTATTTAAAATAGCTATGAAACTCTAAAAAAGAAAAAAGAGAGGAATTCTTGGGGAAGTAGTCATTTCATCAGGACATTATAGAAACATCTGTGAAAAATGTGTCCTGAGGGTACTTTCAAGGGAAGTGGCAGTGTCGTCCTGTCCCCTTTGACTGTGAGACTCCTAGAAAGATGTCTTATTAATTGGGTGGAGAGCAGCTAGCACTTTGAAAGGCTTGGACCCATGTTCATATTTTGGTTTCCTGTGTTACTTACAAAAATCCTGCATCTCTAATTCATCTTTTTTTTGGGGGGGGGGGTACCGGGGATCGAACTCAGGACCTTGCACTTGCAAGGCAGGTACCAGAAACACTGAGCCAAATCCCTGGCTCCATAATTCATCTTTAAACAGTGTGTTGAAGTGGTATAACATTCGAGTTTTATAAAATAAGAAGATGAATGTGAATGAGATAAAAAGCTTATTAGAAGACTCACATCTCTGACATAGTTAGAGTGGGGTTCTGTACCTCTGTGCTTACACGATTTAAAATATGCGTGCTTGTGAGCTACACCCTGCCTTCCTGCTCAAAACTCCCAGCATGTAAAACCTCAGTGTGATGGATGAGAGTCTAGTGTGAGGAACTGACTGCCTGAGCTGAAGCTGACCCAGTAATACCTCAGTGTGGAAATAATGGAAAATAAGATTAAATTGAAGGATGCACAATTTAGAGTCATTCGGAGTTTCCTGGATAGTAGGAAACTTGATATGGTAGAGAAGCCTGAGTCTTCTACTCCTGGGATGCTGGCGGAAGCCTGCTCTCTCTTCTCATTGAGTGGCCTTGTGTAGTGCACGTCTCTGGCTTTATGAAGAAGTGGGTAAAGAGACCTGTTTCTTTGCATTCTTGTGAAGTCAGTGAGTGACAAGGTGCGTGAAGTACAGCAGGTGCAGCTGAACCCTTCAGAAATGTCATCCCTGGTGCTAGGGCAGCTCGGTGTCCCTAGCATACATGAGGGTGTTAGAGCCTCAGCACCGCAGAAAAAGCATGACTTACATTCCCCCAATCTCCCCAGTTTCCCTGAAAGCAGAGGGACAGGAAAAATGACAAGCAAAGTCCTCGAAGGGAAGCAGAGCTGGCAGAATGCGGAATGGAAAAGGAGGCACAGTGGTTCAAAAGGAAGGAGTAGACTAGAATACTGGTATGTTTTTTATTTCTACTGGACTAGATCACAACCTGGAATGATTCTATATAAACAATTCCATAGGACAGTACAGGGCAAATTTTTGTACTGGTGCTGTGTTCTCTTTCTTGAAAGGAACAGGTCAGTAGCCTATGGAAAGCTGACAAAATGGAATGCAAAAGCAGGCTGTTACTCCATGGGAGGGTACAGCAAGTGTTGCTCGCTGGTGACAACCCCTGGCTTTTAGGATGAAGCTCACTCCTTGGCATGACTTTCCAAGCCCTGACTTTTCCCTGGAGTGGACATACCAGTGTCCCTCCCTTGCAGACTTCACTGCAGCCGCACAGTGTTGTCTCCCCTCTCTAACATGCCAGTCTCCGTCCTGCTGGAGGACCTTTGCACAAACTGTTCCTTATGGAGAAAATACTCTTGCCTAGGCAGCGAATGTTCATGTACTATTTCCATGAAGGTCACCTCTTTGGAGAGGTGTGATTCCCCAGTCTGGGCTACACCTGCTGTTAGGCACTCTCCCTGCACAGTGTCCTCTTCACTGGAGACCCTGCCTTGACTGTCATTCAGCCATTCCATATTTTAATTTCTGGTTAAATTGTTTTGTGTTAGCTTTCCATGACCATAATGGGTATCTGAGATAATGAACTGATCAGAGAAGATTTGTCTCATGACTTTCATTGTTTTAGTCTTGCTCCTGTGGCTTGTGGGCCTGTGGGGAGGCCCATCATGGTGGGAGTAGGGTGGGGACCAAGCCTTTACCACATGGCCTGGGGCACAGAGACCAAACTGCTTCAGAGCTAAGGAGATGACATCCTGCTCACTGGGCCACAGACTGCCAGGAACCTGTCCAGACAGGTCTGACAAACTAAGAATGGTTACAGTTTTGATGGGATTTTTAAAAGAAAGTAATGTGTGGCAGAGATTGTATATTGTGTGAAAAGCCTAAGGTATCTATTGCTTGGCCTTTCACAGAAAACAAATGGCCCACCTGTGGTCTGATTGTCACGGTCAGTGTTGGTTAGAAGTCCATACATGTGCAGCCCTGCTCTCTCTGCGCAGGACACCGTAGTGAGGCCCCTTCAACTCCCACTGGCACCAGGGTAAGCACTTTGGCAGTTAAGGGCTGTGTGTCATCTTGGGGATTAAAGTCAAGATCTTTGCACTGAGCTTTAAAAGCTCAAAAATTAAATTAAGTTAAAAATAATTTACATAATTAAAAACCCCACCCTTTAAATTTTTTTACATTTTTATTTTAAATTTTGAGACAGGGTCTCAATAAGTAACCAAGTTGCCCAGGCTGGGTTGAAACTTGTGATTCTCCTGTCTCAACCTCCTACAGTGCTAGAATTACAGTCATGTCCCACCATGCCTGGCTCCTTAGAGGATTTTTAGCTAGATCTGCACTTACACTCTGCATATGCTGGGTAACAGTCACTGTATATGTGGGAGAGGTTTTTAAGTTCGAGGCACTTTTAGCTTAGAACCTGTGCTGATTTATCAGCAATTTGGATTAGGACACAAGGTTTGTACAACAGATACTCAGGTGACACAGGACTGACCAAGTCAGTTGTCTTAATTGTAAATAACAGAATTAATATGGATGATGATCTTGATAGGGTTGAAACCATAGGAATTTAGTAAGAATAAAGGTAAACAATTGTAAGTTCAACCTATGAGGTGATTAAAAGTGCGTGAAAAGTTCTGTTTTATTTAGATAGAAACTTCATGACTTTCATCAAATTTAGACTTATCAGCAGTGCTTATTATGCAAAAATAGATGAGAAGATGTGACTATGGCAAAGGTCTAGCATGGGGAGGTGCCCAGGCACTAACAGAAGAGTATTTAGAAGAAGAATTGAAGTGACTTGTTCAGAACTTTCAAGGTGAGAAGCCAGAGGGAAGGAAAGCTCAGGAAAGCTGCCTTCTGGTGAGAGAGAATACATATTCATTATTGCTCCATGCATAAAATTACAGTAGCAGGTAGATGTTTTGTGGAGGCAGTTTTATTTAGATATGAGGATGAATTATAGACGATATAGTGCCTTACCACTAATTTATTTATGAAGTCTTTCCTAAGGCCTTCTGTACACTAAACAATGTATTAGGAAGCAAGATTATAATAATGACCAGGAGACAGTCCCTGCTCAGGGCACTCTCACTGTAGTCTTCAAGGTAAATGATGTTGAATGGGAAATGTTCCAGCCCAGAGAAAGGAATATGAATTTTGTCAGGGTGAGGGTAGGAAGAGGTGACACATGAATGAATTATTGAATTGAATGCTTTTCTTCCACTGTAATATTCAAAAAGAAGCCAATGGCTGTATTATAGGAATATAGTCATTAAGTGGAGACGTGGGCTTGGTACTCTTCTGAAACTTTCTGATTTGATAAATGTCAGTGGCTGGCACCTGGGGATGCAGAAAAGAGAGGCAGGACTTTAGGCTGAAGCATACCCTGGCACAAAGGAGCGACAGCACCCTGGGCTCAGGTGTCACCAGTTGAGAGGAAACAACAGACAGGTGGCCCTGGGGGAGCCCTGAGTACAGGTGAACGGCCCTTCAGGGAAGCTTCTGTGCAGTTGTTGCCTGCCCTTGTATCTGAAGCTTCTCCCCTCCACTCCCTTTTCCTGCTTCTTCAGTATCCCCATTGTTCTAATTTGGTATGTGTTCTCAGAGGCCTCAGTGAAGGGTACATGAAAAAAATCTGCTAAATAAATAATAGCATGACTACTACAGATTTAATTATAGCTCTACAGCTGTCTGTTTGAAGTGTTCTGCTGAGGCCATATGGTCCCTTGCTTATCCCTGCCCTGCCTTTCCATGCTTCCCAGTGAGAGGACTGAATTCTTGGAGGACTACTCAGGGCCGCTGGAAAGCCAATCCTCTCTCTGCAGATGGACTTTGTATGGGTGATTTCTTATTAGACCTCAAGTCATCAGTCCCCATCCAAACAGGTTCTGGGAGTTATGTCTACACATTAGCCTTGTAGGCTGAGTTTTGTTGCCACAGTTGATGTGCTGAGTCAAAGTATGTCTACATTTAACCCCTGTGTTCTTTAAAAAAAATTTTAGTGGGTAATTGTTTTAATTGGTTTTCTTTACCAGTGCATAGTGGGGACAGGAGTGAAGGAGGGCTCAGTAGAATGTTCCGCTGCTCTTCCAGGAGTGTGACCTTGAACCCATATTTAGCTTCTCTCGGTCTCAGGAGAGCCAGGACTGGGCACTTTCAGGTACTCTCCAGTTCTAAGACTGTGCCTGGGAGGCAGCTTGGGAAATGCTCTTGCTAGCAACACACATCTGGAGGAGAAGGGATGGTTTTTCTTTACTCACTGTGGTCCTCTGCCCCTCTCTACCACAGTGCTTAGAAAGCTCAAATCTCCCATTCCTCCACTCATAAAAATCTTTCACTGTGCAGTCTGTGTGATGGCTTTTATAATGGATGTTTGTAGTTCAGAGCCTGTCCAGTGCAGTTCTTCTTAAACCCTGCGCATATCAAGGATCCGTTTGAACTGGTAATAAAACTAAGGATGCTTTTACCAGAAAATGCACACTAAACACAAAGACTAAAAAAGTTGTACATAATTTAGAGGTGCTCTCTGACTTCCTGGATTTTCACCAGGGACCCCCAATGATTCTGCTCTGTGCTTTGATCCGAGCCCTGCTATCTTCATTCCTAGTGACAGGAACTACAGGGACCATTGAGGATCATGAGAAAAGGCATGGCCTGAGCAACTCCAAGGTTCACAGGGGCCAAGGGCAGTTTTGCTGGATTCATGCTGATGCTAGGGCAGAGCACAGGGTGGGGGCTTGGTGGATAGTGTTTTCTCAGTTCTTGCAGAAGAAGCATTCTGCGTTGGTGTTTGCCCAGCCTTTAACTTCACTTCTTAGAGCCTGTGTTACATATGATGATTCTACCTTCCCACCTTTCGTGCCTTAAACTTTCTGTTTCTCAGAAAGCAGTCAATGTATTTTTTAAACTAGCTGTCCTAGCTGGGATGTGTGCCAAAGAGATTGCACAGAAAACATTTCCCTTTAAACTATGGTTTCCTCTTGGAGTCACTAACCCTACAAAGCAAATTGTTTGCTTGTTGTTTGACTTTCTTTGGTTGTTGTTCTGCAAACTTTCTCTCCTTACCACAGCCAGCTGTTGTAGAGCAATGAAAGAAACCTTGTGTTGAGGGTTTCTCTTTGGGGGGTTGCGTGGGAAGACTGTTAATAACACTGCTTTTACAGTATTAGCAGGTAGTGTGAAAGTTAGAAGCGAAACACTTCATGTTTTGTTTTTTTTTCTCTGCTGAACATAGCCATCCAAGGACAAATGTGTCATTCTGAGGGGGTGCAGATAGAAATGGCGCAGGCATCACGAGGGATTGTATTTACTTTGTGCTATCACTGCTCTGACTACGTTTTCCTTGCTGTACCGCTGTACCATAAAGAGGTTCTCTCTGAACCATCTCAAGTTCAGACTTGTCAATCTACACACTTGGTAGCATAAGCTCCCCGGGGGAGGCACTGTACTGTGTAAAGAAAGAGATTTCTCCCTGAAATTCAGAGTTTTATATTTGGATTAAATATAGTCATAATCTATCTACATTTTACTTTATTCCTCTGGAAGAGAAAAACTTTATTTTACTGATCACCTCTTTCCCCTCATCTCTCTAGGGATGTATTAAAAATTTTCCATTACAATTCATTAAATATCTACTGTACTATTTCGGGCACTGTGGTAGAAGCCTTCTTCTACATGTTATCTATAGCCTGTGACATATTATCAGCAACCTTACTCTACAGAGGAAGAAACTAAATATAGAAGATAACTCTGTGGTCTGCAGCAACTGCTCCATAGGCTAAAAGAAAACTTTAGGGCATGGGTATCTTTAGTGCTGGATAAACGCTCATGGAAGGAAGTGTCTCTTCCTTACAAGTACTTGCGCTCACTATGGAGGGCAGGAGACATTGAAGCGACTCCACTTCCTGTGTTGTGCGTTGTTCCAGACTCACCCGCTTCTTCACCCTTGTCCTGTACATTCTGTCCTTTACTTTTTCTCAAATCTGTTTTCAACATTCAGTCCCCTCACATGTTCTCTTGATGTGAGAATTGTTAATCTTCTCTGTTGAGCACCTTTATTTAGGGGCCTGGTTTCTGCTTAGCACAGTGTGCAGACACTTTGAAACACTATCTCTCTCCCTCCTCCTAACAGCTCTCCAATAAAGTGGTCAGTGTTATCCCTATTTTACAGAGGAGCAATCTCAGTTTAAAGAAATGAATTACTTGCCCAAAGTCACACAGCTTGTAAGTTTAAGAATGCAGATGCTCATACAGATCTGTCTGACTCCAACAGTCTCCTCTTGTATCTCTATTTAAGTTTAAAGCAACTGGCTAACAGTTACTGCCTTAGTTACTTCTCTCATTGCTGAGACAAAATACTCAACACTCAAAATTAAAGGAGGAAAAGTTTGTTTAGCTCACAGTTTTTAGAGGTTTCTGTCTATAATCCTCTGGCTTCTAGGCAGGGTGGTGTAGCAGAGGAGTGTTGCAGTGGAGAAATAGTTCATGGCAGGCAGCAAGTAGCAAAGCAGCAAGGGATGACCACGGCTCTTTCTGTCCCTTATATTTTATCCTGGCCACTTAGCGCAGCACTCACAGCCTTAATCCAAGTGCCCCCGAGCCTAGCATCGCGCCATAAATCAATCTGAGCATAACACACTCTAGATCCAGCCATCTCTGAAAAAGCATCACCTATGATCACAAGAGGCTTTGGGGGGACATCGGGACACAAACCATAGCAGGTGCCAAGTTTAGCATGATGAAGCTTGGACTGTGGAGACAGTCTTTGGTTTGAATCCTTGTTCTATTCTTATGAGTTTGCTAATCTTGGTCAAATTATGTAGTCTAAATCTCATTTCCTGCATAGGTCAATGGAACCAGAAATGATTACTTGCTTATAGAAATGTGGTGAGAATTTAATACAATGATGCACGTAGAGTTTCTGGTCCAGTGCTTGGCCAGAGATCATTGGTTAGAAAATATTAGTCATCATTATTATTAACATTAATGATTTAAAAAGTGTAATTGAAATCTTTTATGCCTCTTTCTTGTTAGGGCTTACTAATTTTACAGAATAGTGGGTTTCAAAGAAGTACAGGACCTCTGCAAAGAAAACTACAGTACTTGGAAGAAAGATATTGAAGAGGACATCAGAAAATGTAGACATCCTCTCTTCCTGGATAGGCAGAACCAATATTGTCAAAATGGCTATACTCTCAAAGCTTTACATAGATTTAATGCAGTCCCAATCAGAATGCCAACAGGTTACTTTACAGATCTAGAGAAAACAATCCTAAAATTCACATGGAACCAGAAGAGACCCTGAATAGCTAAAGTAATTTTGGGTGATAAGAGCATAGCAGGTGTCATAGCAGTACCAGACATTAGCTATACTACAAAGCAGTAGCAATAGAAACAGCATGGAACTGGAACAAAAACAAACACATGAATCAACGCAACAAAATTGAGACGTCCTCAGACATATTCAACTATTTTATCTTTGACAAAGGGTCCAAAAGCATATGTGGAGGAAAGATAACCTGTTCCACAAGTGGTATTGGGAAAACTGGTTATCCATTTGCAAAAGAATGAAATTGGGTCACTAATGACAATTTCCACAGTTCCCATTGTTCGGGACTTTGTAGAACTCCTTCCTTATTGAGCAGTCTTGGCTGTGGGGATGCTAGCCTTCCCTCGTGCCAAACCATTAGTCCTTGATGTTTAGTAAATACAGAAAGTTGTTCACCCTGCCATGTACTATTCCAGACTATCTCAGTAAGATAATCACAAACAGTCTTAGCTTAGATACAAGTACTCTCCAGAGGGAGAGCTTTGACACATTTAATAAATAACTGCCCTCTATTACATTAGCGGGATTGGCAGAAGGGATAGCTGAGGAGCTGTAGGGCTCCCATCCCAGAGGCTTTGTTCAAAGTTTATCACGTGGTATTGGAATTTCATCTGTGGTATTGGTGATTGTTTGTATTACCATTCTTATAGGATACTTCTGCCTGTGAAGAAAACTGAAAATTAATTTGCTTAAACAATCTACTCAAGTTATGCTTGCACTACATTTGAATCAAAGAAAAGGGAGAGATGATGGAATTGTCTCAGTGCAGGAGACCACTCGGTGACCTGTGTGTGTACTCACAGAGTTGTTAGGAAGGCCCAACAGCAAGAGATCAAAGGTGCACTCCCGGACGTGCACTTGCAGTGTCCCAGGCTCTCTCCTTGTAGATAAGGAAAGGATGTCTCCCTGAACATGTTTATTCAGATGTATGCTTGCCATAGCTTGGCTCCAAAACCAGAATTTACTCCTGCCATGTATAACCTCTGTAGTGTTTTAACTTCTGTAATAACTAACATAGCCTGTGACTAGTGATATGTAGCAGCTCACTGTGTAGGGTATAAAAGGAAGAACAAATAAAGATCTGGGTCTTTGCTCCTTGAATCTTTGACCAGCTGTGCCTCACACACATACAAAAAAGAATGAAATCGGACCCTTGTCTCTCACAGTGTACTAAATTAAAAGCAAAATGGATCAAAGATCTAAACATTAAAACAGAAACATTAAACCTTCTTGAAGACAAAATAGGTAAAACACTTGACGACATGGGAGAAGGAAAGGATTTTCCAAACAAAATCTCAATCTCACAGGAAATAACAGCGAGAATCAATAAATGGAATTATATCAGACTAAAAAGCTTCTTACAGCAAAAGAGTCCATCAGTAGAGTAAAGACACAACCTACAAACATGGGAAAAATTTTTGGCTGTTACTCCTTGGACAGGGGACTAATATTTAGAATATACAAAAAATTTTTAAAAAATCAAGCCACTTAATATTAAAAACTCAGTTAAGAAATGAACAGACACCTCACAGAGGAAGAAATATAAATGGCCAACAAATATATGAAAAAATTCTTAACATCTCTGGCCATTAGAAAATGCAAACTAAAACAATGCTAAGATTCCATCTTACTCCAGAAAGAATGGCAATCATTAGAACTCAACAATAGCAAATGCTGGTATGGCTGTGGTGAAAAAGGATCTCTTCTGCCTTGATAGTGGGAATGCAAACTAGTACAGTCGTTATAAAAATCAGTATGGAGATTCCTCAAATAATTAAAATTAGAAATTCCATTTGGGAATTCCATTCTGGATATCCCAGATATCCTCCTGCTAGGTATCTCTAGAGACCTAAAGTCATCATAGTACAGTGACACTTGCATACCAATGTTTATAGCAGCACAATTCATAATAGCTAAATCCTGGAAGCAGTTTGTATACCCTTCAACAGGTGATTGGATAAACAAAGTGTGGTATCTGTATACAATGGAATAGTACTTGGGTATAAAGAATGACAAACTTAAAGCATTTGTAGGAAAATGGGTGGACCTGGAAAACATAATTTTGAGTGAAATAAATCAGACACACAAGCCTGAATACCATATAGTATTCCTCACTTAAATGAGGCAGAGTACTAAGAAAATGATAAAAGATGGATAGAAAAGGATGAGGGACAGATCCCATCCAATGGGGAAGTGGTCCAAGGGAACAAGAAAAGGGGGAAGGGGAGGGGAAAAGGAAATGAGAGGAATAAAGTTATGCCATGTACAGGGACCTAATGACTCCAATCAATGTAAAACATCATAAGCCATAGCATGTGCTACAACAAATAGTATATTAGGTACAAAAAAGGTGATTGGGGAACCAGAGAAAAGGGGAGGAGGGAGGAAGAGAGAAGGGAAAAGAGAATAAAAAAGCCAAGCTGTAATATGCACATGTAACCACTCCCCAAGATGATTGTAAATTGCATGAATTACAAATAAATACTAATAAAAAAGTGGGTTTCAACACATATGCTATATTTTGATATCCATCCCTTCGTTATCCTTCTTTACACCTTCCTTCCTCCCCTCCTTATTCCCTTCCTTTTGTCAAATAGCAATCTCTCTACTTTGATGTCATCTATTATAGATGCCACACATTAGGGACAGGATGCAGAATTCATCTTTCTGAGTCTGGACTATTTTACTTAACGTGATGATCTCTTGTTCCAACCATCTTCCTGCACAATGACAGGATTCCTTCTTTAATGGCTGAATAGTGCCGCATTGTATACATACAGCACATTTTCTTTATTCAGTCATCTGCGGATGGGCACCTAGGCTGGCTCCGTATTGTGGCTAGCGTGAATTGTGCATAGTAAACATGGATGTGCAGGTCTCCAATCGTGTGATAACTTTAATCCCTTTGGGTACATACCAGGATGTGGTAGAGCTGGATCAGATAGTAGCTCTAGTTTTAGGTTTTTTTTGTTGTTGTTGTTCTCATTGAGTTCACTGGTACTTTTAAGGTATACAGTACAGTTAAACTCATCATTGGGATCTTGTACCTTTACATGACAGGTCTTGGTTCTCATTTTTTCCCCATACCCCTGCCCTCCCTTCACCCCCTCCTCCCTTCCCTATTTACAAATACTTTATTTCCATTTTTCATATTTTTTTCTTTCTCTTATTACCTTTTCCCCTACCCTTCCCATTTCCCCTATACCTTTAGCCCTTTTCTTTCCTATTTCACATTGTCAGTTATACTATTTGGATCTTATTTACACTTTTAGTTTTTCACGCCAGAGAATCTATTTGGTATTTACATGTGTGTCTTATTTTTACTTAAGAGTATGGCCTATGAATGACTCTAGTATCTCATTCTTTATGGCTAAGTAGTACTCCATTTTACAGAAAAACCACATCTTCTTATCCTGTCTCCAACTGATGGGCAATTGGGCTTTTTCCAAGTTTTAGCTATTATAAACTTCTGCTGTAAACATGGGTGCGCACATAGCACTGTTATATGATTCTTTTGATTCTTTTGGGAGGATATCCAGCAGAGGGATAGCTGGGTCAAATGGAACTTCTAATTGGTTTTAGTTTTTTTGAGGAACCTCCATACTGATTTCCACAGTGGCTTTATAATTTACATTCCCACTGGCTGAGTGGAAGGGTTCCTTTTCCCCTGTATCCTCATCAGTATTGTGTTTTGTTTTGTTTTTTTTTTCTTCTTGGTACTGGGGATTGAACTTGGGTCTTTGCACTTATGAGGCAGGCGGCAGAACCACAGAGCTAAATCCCTGGCCGTATTTTGTATTTTTGATGATAGCTATTTCGATTGGTGTGAGCTGGATTCTTAGTGTTGTTTTGATTTGCATTTCTCTAACAGCTAACAGTGTTGAACATTTTTTTTCATACTTATTGGCCATATGTACCTCTTTTGAGAAGTTTTTAGTTCATTTGCCCAATTATTGATTAGGCTATTTGGTTTTTTGGTGTTAACATTTTGAGTTCACTATATATTTGAGACATGTTTATATATTTATATTTTTAGATATTAACACCCTATTGGGGAATAGCTGGCAGATACTCTCTTCCATTCTCTAGACTGCCTCTTCTCTCATTAATTGTATCTTGTGCTGTGCAGAAACTTTAAAATTAGATATAGTCCCATTTATTGACTCTTGTTTTTATTTTCTGTGCTAGTGGAGTCCTATTTAGGAAGCCTTTGCCTGTGTTTTGGCTTCATATGTTTCCCTATGTTTTCTTCTGGCAGTTTCAAAGTTTTATGTTTTATTCCTAGTCTTTGATCCATTTGGATTAATTTTTATATGGGGTGAGAAATAGAGATCTAGTTCCAGCTTTTACATATAGATGTTTCCCCAGGACTATTTGTCAAAGAGACGCTCTTTTCTCCACCATGCAGTTTTGGCCCCTTTGAAGCAGAATCAGATGGCTATAATAGCATGAGTTTGTTGCTGTGTCCTCTATTCTGCTCTGTTGGTCTGTGTTCTATTATTTGTGCCAGCGCTGTGCTACTTTCGATCCTGTAGTTTGTAGAACTGTTTGAAATTGGGTATTGTCATGACTCCAGCCTTTGGGTTCAGAATGGCTTTGGCTATTCTGAGTCTTTTGTATTTCCACCTGAAGTTTAGAATTGTTTTTCTAGTTCATGAAGGATGTCTTTGGAATTTTGACAGAGATTGCATTTAATCTATAAATCACTTTTGATAATGTGGCCACTTCAATAATATTAATTCTGCCTATCCATGAACGTGGGAAGTCTTTCCATCTTCTGGTGTCTTCAGCGTCTCTCTTCCGTGTTCTGAAATTTTGGTCATAGGGGTCTTTTACCTCCTTGGTTAGGTTAATCCATAGTTATATCATTTTTTGAAGCTATTGTGAGTGGATTACTTTCTGGATTTCTTTTTTTTTTCACTAATTTATTGGTACATATTAGGTATGCAGTATAATGAAATTCATCATTGGGAATTTGTACCTTTACAGGATATATATCTTGGTTCTTATTTTTTCCCCATATCCTGCTCTCCCTTCAATCCCTCCACCCCTCCCTATTTACAAAGACTTTGTTTCCATTTTTTCATTTTCTCACATTTTTTCCTTCCCCTCTTTCCTTTCCCCTATTCCGCCCACCTCTTCCCTTTTAGACTTTTCTTCCTGTTTCACATTATCTATTTTACATTTTGATTCTTATTTACACTTTCAGTTTCTCACACCAGAGAAATTATCTGGTATTTACACGTGTGTTTTATTTATTTCACTTAAGAGTATGGCCTCAATGTGCCACCATTTAGCTATAAATGACTCTAGTTTCTCCTTCTTTATGGTTGAGTAATACCCCATTTTATTTAAAAACCACATTTTCTTTGTGCAGTCTCTAGTTAATGGGCAGTTTAGCTGTTTCCAAGTTTTAGCTATTACAAACTGTGCTGCTATAAACATGGGTGCACATATATCACTGTGGTATGATTCTTTTAATTCTTTTGGGAAGATACCCCCAGTGGGGGAGTAGATGGGTCAAATGGGACCTCTAATCCTAGCTCTTTGAGGTATCTCCATATTGTTCACCACAGTGGTTGCACCAGTCTACACTTCCAGCAACAATGGAAAAGGGTTCCTTTCTCCCCACACCCCTCCAGTGTTTGTTATTGGTTGATTTCTCGATAGCAGCCATTCTTTGTGGGGTGAGGTGGAATCTCAGTGTTGTTTTCCTCTGCATCTCTTGAATGACCAGTATGTGGAACACTATTTCATATGTTTATTTGCTATTTTTACTTCTTTGATAAATTTCTGTTCATTTCAGATGCCCATTTTTGAATTGGGTCTTTAAATTTTGGGGGTTCTGATTTTTTCAAGTTCTTTTTATATTCTAGATAGTTTTTTTTTTTTTTTTTTTTGGTCTGAGAAGCAGCTGGTAACCATTTTCCCCCACATATAGGTTGTCTCTTAGCTCTGTTGGTGTTTTCTCTTGCAGTGCAGAAGCTTTTTAATAGGATGAAATCCCAGTTGTTGATTCTTCATGCTAGTTCTCCTGCTACTGAGGTTTTATTCATAAACTCTTTTCCTATGCCATTGTCATCAAGCGTTCTACCTAAGCTGTCTTCTAGCAGTTTAGTGTTTCTGTTTTAATATTTAGGTCTTTGACCCACTTCAATTTTAGTTTAGTACATGGTAAAAGATATAGGTCTAGTTTTAATCTGTGGCAGGTAAAAATCCAATTTTTCCAGCAACTTTCTGGAATTTTTCTTAGCTACTTCCTTGGTATTATATAGAAAAGGTATTGACTTTTTAATTATTTATTTTTGTATACTGGCCTTTGTGTCTCTTGATAGCAACAATCCATTTAGAATTTAGTGTTATGAATGAAACATTCAAAATTGTAAATGAAGAAGGAGGTTAGTGTGAGGGCAGTCCCTGAAGGCAGGATTACTTTTCAAAATCTCTAATAAACCTCAAACAAGTGTAACATTTCTGAGCACTTTAGCAGAGAGTTTTATTAATCAATGAATGGCAGCCATGTATAGTTGTGTGTTTTAGAACCAGTAAAGACCTTTCTTTCATTATGTGAGACTAGCAGTTTGATGCCACCAAATGGAGCACTTTCCTGGTGCTCCTCTCAGTATCTCTCCTCTCTTTGTCTCTCTGCTTCTGTCTCTGTCTCCTCCCACCCTCCCGTTTAACCCAGAACCCCTCTCATGCTGGGCAAGTGCTCCACCACTGAGTTATATCCCCACCCCTGGCCTTTGGTGTTTTTTTGCAGATTATAATGATGCCATAACACACACATGATCACACGATTTCCTGTGTTAAACAAATGTTTACTAAACACTTCTTCAAGGCTATGACTTTGTGAGGCATCAGGGAAACAATGTTGAATAACAGTGTGGTTTCTTTTTATAGGGTACTTCAGAGGCCCCTTTAAAGTACTCACAGGCAAGTCAAACAGTGAAAGTAATGTGCCCAGTATGATCACAGTCAGGCTAGGGAAGGAAAGGGACCCAGGCAAGTCTTGCCCTTATCCAGGAAGCCCCTGAGGGGCAGGGTAGATAAAAGCACATGCTGCAAGGACTTTCCCACCCGCTTCAGGTCTCCTGCCTTGGTGAACAGAGCGGGAGACTTATGATTACCCACAGTGGGGTGCATGACTTGCCTGTGAAGTGGGGGGAGTCCTAGGAAAACCACCTAACTCAGGTAGCATCTTGGTTCTTGTTTTTCTTTTTAAAATCTTTTTCAAGTAATGTTCTTTGTATTTCATATTCTTCTTTCCTCTCTCTCTGATCTATTTTATTTTACACTGTTAAATACTATTAACTATTTTAAAGTGTGCTCATTATAATTGTTAAAGGTTGCCTGTACAGACCCTAAGTCAGTGTGGATGCTTAACTCTGGTTAACTGTATGGAAAGCTCAGAGATTTCCAGATAAGAGTTTCCAAGCTTGAGATGGTGAAATTTCTTCACCAGTAGTGGAGTGGAGTGGGTGGAGAATTCAAAGGTCTAGATTCAGTACCAGTTTAGATATTTAGCTGTTTATTTTTGGTGAAGAAATTTGAAGTTTATGAATCTTTATTTTCCTCATCTGTAAAATGTTTTTGTTTTCGGTCCTGGGGATTGAATCAGGACCTTGTGCTTATGAGGCAGATGCAGGACCACTGAGCTAAATCCCAGGCCCTGTAAAATGTAATAATACATTTTTTTTCAAAAGCTTCCTATAATAATTCAATTAAAATAGCACATGTGAAATATTTAAAAATTATAAGTATGCGTATTTGGCATTGTTTTAATAACATGAGACAAAAAAATGTGACAGATTTTGACAAGTTGCCTTTTAAACTAGATCATTACTTGATTTCATTCTGTTTAGGAAATCAGAACTAATGAATTGTATTAATATTATACTTAGTTTAATAACCACTTGTAAACATGCTGCTTTGCAGAATCATTTGCATTAATGGTGGTGAGATGTCTAAATTTGGAAGGAAATGTTGTAAAATCAGAATTTTCCCCTCAGGGGACTGTTTTCACTTTGAAGTTCTATTTTGTAAAAATGGAAAAACAAAAGTACAAGAGTGTTCAATAGATAGAAGGCTGGCCACAGAGCCTTTTGGCATATTGTTTTGTTTAATAACTGTACTTTTTTGCATTGTATACAGTTTGGAAATCTCAGACCACATTATTACGTTAAGTACCAGTAGCATAAATGTCAAAGTTTTGGATTCTATGGGTTATCATTACTTGATTTTATGGTATATCATACTTGAAAAATGCAACAGCTCTTTTTAGGGTTCTTAGACATTGGGCCAGTGGTTTTAAATTTAGCCATTTGAGTACAGTTTCAAGTTTGGGATTGTGATACCCCCTGTCATGTCTGTTGCCTAGAATGGCTTCTGCTATTCTAGGTCTCTTCTGGTTCCAAATGAATTTTTAGATTGTTTTCTCTAGTTCTGTGATTTGGGACTTAAATTGGGGCTGCATTGAATCTGTATAGCAGTTTTGGAAGTATGGCCATTTTCACTACGTTGGTTTGAGTCTCTCATGGAGCAGGGTTGGGAGCTGTGCTTTTGGGAGATGACTGAATTCTGAGAGCTCCTCCTTAGAATGGGGTTAGCTGTTCTTTCTCCTTTTTGCTGTCTATAGACCCTTCCTGCATGAAGCATTCACAGTGCTATCTTTGAAGCAGAGAACAGTCCTCATCAGATACAAGTACTTTGACGCTGGGCTTCCCAGCTTCCAAAATCATGTTAAATTTCTGTTTTTTATAAATGACCTGGGCTCAGGCATTTTATTATAGAAACACATGAAAACCAGGACAGTACTGTAAAATTGTCACTCAGACTGTGAAGTAGAACATGACAATCATTGTATATTGTTTTCTGTTTCATTAATTTACTCTTTCATTTTTATTCGTTTCTTCTGCCTTCTTTGGGTTTTATTTGCTGTTTTATTCTTACTTCTTGATGTATATATTTAGACCGTTAAACTTTAGTTTTTCTCCTTTTGTAATATTTGCAGTTAGGGCCATAAATTTTACTGAATGCACATGGTGAGATGTATTCTACAGTTTAATATGTGATGTTTTCAGATTATGAATAATATTAACTTTAACAATAGTGATCATATTTCAATCTCTAGGACAACTATTCCGTTTACAAACTATTGAAATTCTATATCTTATAATCAATATTTTAAAAATTTTATGAATTTATTTAAACATTGGTGCTTGATAACTTCAATGTGTAGCTCTCCTTTATTATTCTAATTTCCATTTGTTTTCTTTCCTTTCAAATATTTTTATCTTACCTACTAAAATGCTTGGAAATCTCTGATTTAACTTCAGATGTAGTCTATACAGAGAGGAGATAACATGATACTCTGAATGATGTTATCTTTTGCTTTTGGCTGCATTTGTGCTGTGGGAGGCCTCCTCAATACTCGACAAGGACCTGAACAGATGGGAGCTGGGCTTCAATCTGTATGTGTTCACCAAATGTAGAGCCCCAGGCCTACATCCAGCCATACAGAATATAAATCCTGAGATTCATGGGCTCAGGCACAATTATTCTGCTGTAGAAATGTAATTGAACCTATAAAACAAGTTGAATCTCTGAACCAGCCCATCCATGAACATGTCACGTCTCTCTTCCATTCAGCTGTCTTGCTGTAAGAGAAGGCAACTAAGTTGCTTCTTATCTTCCAGGCACCACAGCTCTCCCATGAGACGATAAGTTCCATGAAGTATATTAACATGAATTCATTGATCTGGTCATTATTGCTGAGTATATTGAAAGTGAAAGGGCAGAGGGAAAAAAACAATAGCAAGGTTACAGGACATAGTTTTCCTTCCTTAACAGTTAATATTATGGTTTGCATAGAGAAAATAAATAAATGGCATATTCAGAGAGCATAAATCTTCTACTGAAAAGTTCTTTGATCTAGGCTATCCCCATACTTGTGAGTTTCCTGAATTTTAGTTTCTCTAGCATGTAATTTTTCCTGACATTGTATGCTAGGCTCTGTTTTGGAGCCAGTCTCAGTGCAATTCACCTGTAGGTGAACTTTTCTTTAGACCAAGAAACCTTTGAGATTGGAGAGATGCAGCTCCCAATTATTTCAGGGCAATAAGGCAAACTGAGACTCCCGAGCAAAATGCTAGGCCTGGCACCTCTACTTCTTCTACAATGGAAGGGCATGGAACTAGGAGGCTTAGAATGACTTTGACTGCCATGATTTTGTGTGGGAAAGAAGAGCTGATGGTCCACAAAAGAACAATGGAAAGTAGGCTGAAAAGAAGAAAAGAGGAAAGGAAAGAACATCAATAAGTTGAGGAAAGAGTGTGAAGAACTTCAAATATAATTTATCCAGAAAAAAAGGTGGAAGTTAGCATGTGGACAGGAGGCAGGATGAGTTAAGAGCAAGTGTAGTTTAGAAGATTATTCTCATAGAAAAAGCAACCACAAAGAAGGGAGTGAGGTGTAGTATAAGCCTTGTAAAAATGAGAAAATATACTCAAGTTGAGGTGATGTTTAAATATCACTTACAGTGCACTAAATAGATAATAGGTTCATATTCTGATAACTCAGATTCAAAGGACAAAGCCTCTGTGCTCTTGCTTAGAAATAATAATACAATAGTTGCAGTGCTTGTAATGTGGAAATGATGCCAGTATAAAGGAGAAGGAATTGAAATACTTGCCTAGTGTCAGAGGAATGTGACAACTTGTACCTACTTACCAGGCAAGGCTATGGGTCTGAGGGGATGGTGGAGGGGCCGGGGCGTCACAGTGGTAATGAAGCAGTTGTAATGGCTAATTAAGACTGACCAGGAGTCACTCTGATGGATCCCGTATGTAAAAGCTTAAAATAAGCAAACTGCTTTCATAGAAGAGGGTGGGAGAATGTGAGATCCAAATGGAGGGTGAAAGGTTAACTTTAAAATAAATAAATAAATGAATAAATTCATATCATTTGTGTATGAATAACTTCCTCATCAGGTAGAATTTTCATTCAAAGTAAGCTACCTCTTTTACAATGATTTTATTGATTCTGCTTTATTCATTCAAAATTTCTAGATTCTTGGCATGCTAATGCTGTGATCACTGGATTCAGAGAGTAAGGAAGGTTAAGAAATTGTAAGAGTAAACATTCGTGGCAGAAGGCAAGCTGGATACTTCTAAGTCACTACTGTAAGACCTTTTGAGCTAGCCAGGGGATGCTTCAGTGATTCTAGCTAAGTCCACAAGGCAGCTGCTTGAAATCTGCTTCTCTGAAGCCAAGGTTGGCTAAAGGATTTTTCTTTACTATGTTCTGGTAGCTGGACCTGCACACAGTCCAGCCTAGGTGTCCCTTTGAGAAGCAACTCCTGATCTATAAGAAATGAATGTCAAACTTTATCTTTGGAATGGAATCCAGATGATTTTATTGGGTGATTTCTCAATCTGACTTGAAAGCCTTAAATTCTCTTCTTGTTTTCATTATCTTTTATTGTTGCTTATAATTCCCGAGTTTGTTCTTTACCTTTCTCTTTGATCTTCAACATTTTTTTCTAAGTATTTTATTATTGGTGACAGTTTATTGTGTAACATCAGAATTTGTTTCCATGTTCCAGTCATTCCTTTAGCAGACACTATTGGGTTCCTTAAAAAGATAACATGCATGAATCAGTATTTGATAAGCCAAGATATGGAGGAGATTTAAAAACTTAACTCAGAGGAGAACCTCCCTTGAGTGCCGTCACAGGTGTGATTGCTACATTCTGTGACTTGTTGCAGAAATGTACCTTTCATAGCATTTGTGTTTCTTCTTTCATTACCTCTATTCCTGTACTTGCCTCTTCTCTGATGGGCTGTAAATTTCAAGAGTGGAGGATGTGTCTTTTTCTCCGTAGTCTACAACCAGAACTCGAACATAGTTGGCATTCATGCCTTTTGAAGAGAATACAGTGGAGTTGAGAGTAGAAGAAAGATGAGAAAATTTCTATTCAGTGCAACATTTTCTGATCTGATTTCAGACCATAATGTGCCTTATCTCCAAGTGGGACATATAGCAACCTAGGCTTGGAAGCATATTTTAAAGGATCTGAGAAAACCTACAGGATAGAAACCTATTTAATTTTATTTTGCTTTGTGTTTCCCAGATCTACCTGACAAGGGTACTTTGTTATCTGTGTTCTGCAGTGGACAGAAAGTCACTTCAAATTGAGTTAGTCTGCAAGAGGATTTGGTGATTTATATAAGAATTCTTAGTGAAGCTACAGGCTGGCAGGGCTGAGGTTGGGGGCTGAGCAATCTCTCACTTCACCCATTTCTCTCCTGCTTTTGTTGGTTTCACTTTGGATATTGATCTCGTTCTTTGCTAGTGTGGACAGTGGGAGACAGGCCCTTTCAATATGGAGGCAACAATCTCAGGTGCAAAGGAGACTTCTCAATTTTACACACCTAAATATCAAATTTTCCAGAAGAACTGGGCTCTGTGGGTCAGGCATCCATCGTTTTATGCAGTCATTCTTGTCAGAGGAGGGGTTTAAAAGAGTGGCCCTGTCTATGCCTGTCATACACATCTGTGGGCTGGGTGGGATGTGCAGAATGACTATGGCCAGAGGGAGTTAGGGAAGCTGATTGGGAAGAGCAGAAAAATAACCTTCATTCATTCATTCAACAGCTGATTCATTAAATCATTCTTTTCAGGCACTTTGGAAGACAGTAGGGATAGAATACTGAACAAATTGGGTATTCCTGTCTCCAGGGAGCTTACATTCTAGTGAGGAGGCAAATAGTACAAAAGACCAGTACCACGTATGTTATATCTGATGGTAATAGGTAAAGGAGAAAAGATAAAGCAGAAGGGGGAGTCAGAAGTATCTGTGAGGAGAATGGAGCTGAAAGTTTAACAAGGATGGCCAGGGAAAGCTCCTCAGCTGAGAAAGCAATGTGGATAAAGAGTGGAAAAAGTGAGGGAGGGAGGGAGCCATGCAGATTTCCTCTGGAGGATGCAGATGTGAGGGACCAGAGTGAGCATGCTGAGGGTGACAGAGGGAGCATGGGCAGCTGGAATGGTGGCCAGAGGGACGACCCCTGGGTGGGCAGTCAGTGAGTCATAAACTGAGGTGCAGCTGAGTAGTGCTGGGATTTGCAAAGACCTGGCTCCACTTCTGAAGTGGCAGCCTATGGAGGGCTTCAAGGAGGGGAGGAACATGATCTGAGTCCTTATTTGCCTGCTCTGGCTGCTTTGGTGAATAGATTGAGACAGAGCCAGGTGGGAAAACTGTGTTGGGATTCAGAAAAAGGTCATAGGCCATACCAGGGTGGTGGCCATAATAATGATGAGAAACATTTGGATTCCGGACGCATTTGGAATAGAGATACAACTGAATTTGCTGATGCAGTGGATGTCAGGTACAGAAGAAAGAGAAAGTTGATGATAACAGCAAGGTTTTTGACCTGAACATTGGAAAATATAGTTGTCGTTCACCAGACAAGGAAGACTGCAGGCATCAGGAGGTCTCAGAAAGGTCTCACTTTTTACACATGTGAGGTTTGAAATGTGTATTCATAATCCAAGTGCAGATGTTGTAGGTGTGGAGTTTAGAGCAGAGGTACTGGCTGCAGATAGAAATTTGTGAGTCATCTATAACATAGGTGGCTTCTAAAGGCGTGAGACTTGATGAAGTCACCCACAGAGGATAGGAGTGATCCATCCAAAGTCAGAGTTCTGGGGCACTTCAGACAGTGAACCTTTTACTTCAGAATATGTATTATTTTCTTTCGGAACAATTGTACAAAATTTGAAATATGCTAAACTAAAACAACATGCCTTTACATTTCTCTTCAGAGCATATAGAAGTTAGTTTGTATTCTTCAGCCTTCAAAATATGCTCCTGATTTTCCAGTGTGGGTACAGGAATCTTAAGGTAGAGTAGTACAAGTAAGATACTTTGTGGGAGTGTATAACCCACAAGGATATACTGCATGTTCAGAATAAACTGCTTTGCCCCCATGAAACTTGGGGAAAAGCTTTAAAGCGTGATTGCAAGTGGAGCACTTCTGAAGTTCCCAAGTAAGTGGGTGGAGATGGCAGGATATCTTACGCTTGGTTCTAAAGGATGTTTGGAAAAGGTAGAAATGGAAGAAGGATACTTTTTGATAATGATAATGAGAATTAAGCACATAAACAGAAGAGGATTATAGTCCAATCACCTGCCTACCTAAAGCAAGGAGTCTGCTAAGGAAAAAAGACAGCAGAAGAGAGTAAAATCAGATGACTATTCAGTATTGTGCACTGTATTGGTAGAGGAGGCTCTCTGGAGAGTTTAGGAATGTTATTTTGCGTGTGTCTGGACTTCATGAACATCCCCTGCGCATTCTTCCTTTGGGTAACTTCACAATAGCTTTGGCAACTTGTGATTTTACATCCTTCCTATAGCTGCTCTTTTCATAGCTGAAAAATGAAAATGAATTTTTAAAACATCAGCATTTATCAAAGCATTAATGGTAAAAATTGAGGAAAATTCCATATTACTTAGAACTAGTCATGTTCTTAGCATTTAGGGATATGAATATATATAACATATAT
>NW_022900947.1:55933940-55934772 GCF_012274545.1 Fukomys damarensis
ATATATACTGGCTTCCACTAAATTCTAAGTCTTCTCTTTCTTGCTTTTTGTTGGATAGCTTTCTTTCTTTTTATCTGAAGTACCAAATTACAGAAAACAATTCTATAGAAATGTTTCTGCAGGTGATGAAGATCTAGGGGTCTCTTCAGTGGAAGCTAAATAGAATGTTGGTATAACCTTTTTGTTAATGGAGGAAATTGGATCATGCCTGCCACCTCCCATCTTAACAGTAGTCTATGCAGAAAATTTTAAGCTCACTGGTACTTTTGGGTTGACAGGTGGAACATTTATATTGGGCGATAAGTATGTATCAGGAATCTGTTTCTAGATGGTCTTGCAAAATTCTTAATCCTGCCATGATTACTGAAATACTTTGCTTGTGTTGTATGAAAGAATAAGGCCTACAGAATAAGCCCTCAAAGTGGCTGTGTTCAGCACGCTTCGCTCTGAGAAATCTGCCTTACGCCTGCTCCTCTCTCCCTACATGCATCCTCCTCCTCAGGAGCAGCTCACTTGTGTGTCACTCAGAAGTCTGAGTCATTAGCAGCTCTCATCTCCCTTTGAACCTCAGAGCCAACTGTCCTTAGTAGAGTAGCTGATCCTTCCACTGTGCTGTGGGCATCATCTCTTCCCAGTCATTCGAGGTTGGCTGAGCTGCTTTGGCTGTTGTTACTTATTTCTCATGGAACATTAAGCTGTCTCTGCAGATCATCCTGTTCACCAAAGCGTTTCCATGTCCACCTTTAAAAACCTGCTATTACCCACTGCTCTTCCCCTTTCACATCTTCTCTCTCTCTTCTTTTTTTTTTTTTTTTTTTTTTTTTTTCATACG
>NW_022900947.1:55934875-55941112 GCF_012274545.1 Fukomys damarensis
TTTGTTTGTTTTGGTTTTTTGAGAAAGGGTCTCACTATGTAATTGAGACTGACCTGGAACTTACTATGTAGCCCAGGTTGTTCTTGAACTCACAGCGATCCTCCTGCCTCAGCCTCCAGAGTGCTGGGATTATAGGCATGTGTCCCCATGCCCAGCTCACATTTTCTCTTAATAGCAATACTTCTTGTGGTAATGATCTCTGCTCCCTGTCCATGTCCCTGCTTCTCCCTGCTCACTCTGCACCTGGTGTCATCTTTACCAGCCAGGTCAGTGTCCCTGAATGTTACTATCTGGCCGACATCCTCAGTTTGTTCCTAGTTCCCATTCTTTGTGAACTTTTAGCATCATTGGACTTGGTTGACACACTTTTCCTTCTTAACCCCCCGCTTTTTTTTTGCCTGACAGTTGTGAAGCCCTGGTTTCTGTCTTGTTTCTATGCTGCTCTTTTTCTGGTGTCCTCTCCTGCTGTCTTCTCCTCCTGTAAGAGGCAGAGTGGCCGGGGCACAGAATTTACCCTTTGCTCGGTACTTGCACACAGGGTTGTGTCACTCCATCCCATGGCCTTGAGTACTGTTTACCTGGAGATGTCTCCTGAGTGTCTTCCTGCGCCACCTTTCCACTAGTGCTTTCGTTTGGCATCTCCCACCTAAAACTTCTGAGTCCGTCACGGCCATGAGGGCACCATGGCCTGATTCTCTCTAACCCATGCAGCTTCATTGGCTGTTTTCTCTCTTTGACTCTTTCAGCTCCGACCACAATTGACTTCTTACTGCTCCTCTAAGTGCAACCTTCTTCCTGTCCAGAAGCTCCACACTTGCTGTTCTCTGCCTAGAAAGCTCTTTGTCCAGATCTTGTCCCTGATACATGTATTTCTACAGAGGCCTCCCAACTCCCATGTGTACAGGTAGTGCCTCTGACTTGCTGTGTTTTCCCTGTTTGTTAACTATCACTACTTTAAATCATGTATATTCCCCTGCTATGAAAACATGGGGTCAAGCGAGCCAAGTACTAGCCTGTCTGTCCTGTCTCTCTTAGGCTTACATCGTTGCTTGGCTCTCAGTAGCCACTTGCTAAGCTTCCACTGAACGAGTAAATAGATCAGTGAATGGAGTTATCTTACACAGTTTTATATATAAATGATGTTATGATGTTCTCAGTTTAAGCCGAGGTACAGTTAGATGCTTACTTTGATTGTATGTATAAACACGGTGTATAAGCTAGGGATTTAGCTCAGTGGTTTGGTGGCCTGCCTTGCAAGTGCAAGGACCCGAGTTCAATCCCCGGTACCAAAAATAACCCCCCCAAACCCCAAAAAAACCAAAACCAAAAAACGGTATGTATGTGGCCAGGTAAGGACTCTTGTGTGGAGACCTCTAGAAAGAGACTTGTACGACTGATGCATGAGGTTTCTCTTCTTGTTCTCCTCTCTGGAAATAAATTGTGTTTTCTTGGCTCTTCCCATGCAGTTGAAGAATAAATTCATGAAAAAACTGCCCCGTGATGCAGAAGCTTCTAATGTGCTCGTTGGGGAGGTCGACTTCCTGGAGACGCCTTTCATCGCCTTTGTGCGGCTGCAACAGGCGGTCATGCTGGGTGCCCTGACCGAGGTCCCTGTGCCCACGAGGTAAGCTGCTCCCCAGGGCCAAGGGCATCAACAGAGTGAGGCGGCCTCCAGGGTGTTGAGGGAAATAATGCAGAATCTGGCTGTGGTATCCAGATTTCACAGATTAGGGAACTGCATCCGAGAGCTGAAGTCACTCTGTCCATAGAAAATGGTGTGGAGGTGACAGCTGCTTTCATTTATTTGCTGCGTCTTATCAGAAAATTCGTATTGGGTTTGTGAATGCACATCATTCATACTCTGTAAGCTTCACACCTAAGCTTGCACACTTCATGGTTACGAGTATTTTGCCACATGCCTTTTACACTGAAAAGAAGCTGTCGCCGTAGCTGTGGCTGGTTCCTTGAAGCACAGAACCTTGAAGTCTTCATCCCCTGTGAAGCTGGGCTCCCTGGAGTTCAGGAAGCTTGACTTATGGCTGCAATTAGTTTAAAACAAGTTAATGCTTCACTTAAACTTGTGCTGAGGTAGTTTAAAGAGAAAGTGGTGTCTTCAGGCTGACATTAGAAAATTACCATATGAAAGAACTTTGGGGGTGGGTGTGCTTTCTTTAGGTCCTAGGGTAAGGAAAGGTGACTTTCTCTTTCCTTTAGTTTTTCCCTGTGAAAGAGAAGGTCAGTGAGTCCTTCTTAGAGAGCTCTGATGTTCAGAGCATGATTAACAAACAGTGACAAGAGGCTCATGGTTTGTTTTGAGCCAGGGTAGGAGGAAAATTAGGAAGGAGAAAATTTCCTTCTGCTCTCTAAATTCAGGCCATTGTTAATGATCATTCAGGTACTTTTTACCCATTGTTTAATTAGACACTTAAAATGAGAATAATATGTAGGGCAATCTTTGGACAAACAGCAGTGGAAAGGAGATGACCATAGCTTATTCATTTAATGGGATTATTGTGATTTGTGTTTTCTGTAACTTAGCTTTTTGCTTGAAAACATTCCAGGGGAGCCTTGCAGTTCTATCTGAGCAATCACCTGGCAAACTGCTGACTCAGGCAGGCCCAGTGGCTTTATTTATGTCTCTTTGGATAACTTTACTGGGTCTTGAAAGAAAAAAGCATGCCAAAAAGCGTTATAGCAAATTGCCCTCGCCTTTTCATTTTTATGACCATTTTTCTTTTAGAAACTGCAAATAAAAACCTATTTTAAAAAGCCTTTTTGTCTAACAAGAGTACACGTGCATTGAGTAGCAAACCATAATCATTTTTGTGTCTCTCTTATCATCTATTCCTGCTTGGCTCATTCTTTTTTTCTTCTGTACTGGAGGTGGTCCTAATTTAGGGGTGAAATATAGCATCATTTGAAATAACAAGAGGAGCCAAGAAATTCAAGGGAGTATAATTTAATAATATTAGAAAACTATTTCAAAGCCATAATCTGAACAACATATCCTTGAATGTTAACATTTTTTCAGGAAATAGTTTTATCCATTTGCTGTCCTCTGAACCAGTGAAGGCTGTAATCACTGTCAGGAGTCTCATTTATGTTTTTGTGGGGAGTAAAGTGAGGCTATTTACTATGGCTGCATCCTGTGAGAGCCAATCAAAGAAATCCCACAAGAAGCGTGCTGCTCACTGCCAAGACTGGGCCTGCCTTCCAGGATGAGTTTTAATGTGCATGCTATTCCATTATTCTGCATGGAGACCTGACAGCCTGAACTTCTATGATCATCTTGCCTTTTAAAAGCGGAGGAAAGCCACTCCATTATTATTACAAAGGTATTCCTAACAAGCAGCATGATTACCAGTCTCCTGTTTAGAAGCATAACTCTGTGTAGCTTCACATGTTTCTCTGTTTACTGTTACTGGTTGATTTCTTTTAGCCTTTTCTTGAAGCTGTAAGGCAACCAGCTGAGTGGTGGATGTCGGATGTCAGACTAGATAGGCCTTCATGCTGTTTGTGGGAGAGCAAACAAACTGTGGCCTATAATGTTTGAGAACTTGGTAGTTTGGGTTTATTATTTTTCAAGCATCTTTGAGGCACTTTGCTTACTGCCATCTCATACCAATTCACAGAGGCTATCTCTTACTTGTATTTGTGAGCTATATGTGGGATAAATATTGCTACTATCACTTTATAGTTGAAAGAGAGAGGCAAAGGGAAGATTGACTTTCAGTGCTGGAAATAAACCTGCAGATTTTTGAGTCTGGCCAAATTTTAGAAAGAGCCTAGGGAGATACTTAGAATGGGTTACAATAAAATGTTTTAGGACCTTCCCATGAAGAATATTAAAAACCCTGGATTACTTTATGATTTTCTGGTCTTGGGTTATATATTACTACAAAATATCAAGATATTTACCCTTGTAGCATACTGTATTTACTATATATTGTGTTACAAATAGTTACTTGCCTAAGAAAAAGAGTTTGTGCTTATTTTTTAAAACCATTTAAAAACTACCATTAACAGGAGTTGGACAGAGGCCCTGTAGTTGGGCTCTGTCTCACCCGCCAATCTGATTGCTACCTACTGCAAGCCCAGTGTGATGTGGTAGGTTGTAGTGGTTGTGATCCCCATGAACTCTTTGTGGGAGCTGCAGTTTAGCCACATTTTCCAAAGCTGCTAAATGTGAATAAATGGCTTATTGGATTCGCTGTTGTTTTGAGAGCAGGGAGACTGGTGCATGCTGAGTTTATTCTAGAAATAGCTGTGATGTATCAGGAAAGGGGTGCACATCCTTCTGAAAAGACGAAGTGGTTCAGGAAGGCTGGCTCCATTTCGGATATTATGCTGCTTCTGCCTGTAATTATTTTATGAATGTGAGCACTGGGCCATTGGTTCCAGAAGCACATCATCTGGTACTTCTTTTTGTTATGGAGAATGCTACAGGCATCCTCTCCAGGCATAATTACTCATTTGAGAAAGCTCAGAAAAGTAGAAATGGGCCCCATGAAGATGGTTGAAACAACTAGGCACTGTTAAAAATTTGAAGTCTGGCTTATTTCATTACAAATGAATAAAGCGAGCTCAGTACATGAATTACTTTTTTTCTGAGCTGTCAACATGGTCTCTGCCCTTCCAGCTACACAAATGTGATGTTTACTCTAATTTATTAATAAAGAAAAAAGTTTCTGGTTAAAAATAACATGTGTCCATTGACAAAACCCAGCTTTGGTTATGAAAGTTTTCAGTACAGGATAAAAGCTGAGTTTGCCCGGCTGTGCTTTGATCATCCAGTTGTGACTGCTCTTATTTCTTTGAGGGTAGGAGGGTGAGACTGTGTTTCCAGCAGAAGTGGCTCTGTGTACCCAGTTTCTCCAGCATCAGTGGACTTTGTGGATCAGAGGACTCTCTGGGGTCTCTGCTCCTGCATATGAAGTTCCTGACTTAGGTGGTGTTTTCTGCTGCCTGTGGATGGTCAGATCCCTTCTATTTATTGTTGTAAGAGGGTAGATTTACTGAGTGGACTCTGACTAGAGGAATGTGAAAAGTTTATGTCACCGTTTTGTTTCTATTCAGCATTCAGTGATTTTTTTGCATTAAAGAAGGAATAGCTTTAAAAAAGTCCCCAAGAAGAGCAGTATGTCTTTATCTCTAGGTTTCTAAGACAGTAATTCTCAGGCTGGCTTTATCTCCGTAATATGTGTCATAGACACCATCGGTCTATTGCTTCCAGTCATTGTTTGCTGTTACTTAGGGGATACCAACATGTTGTAAAGAAGATGTGTGCCCTACCCTTGTAAGATTTAACTCAGAGGTCACACTCTCTCACTCTTAGGAAAGTCACCCACCTTCTGCCCAAGTTTAAGTGCCGTTAGTGACTGAGAGTGTTTCCCTTACTAACAAGTGTCTTTCAACTTTGAGCCATGTAGTCATCCTGGCAATTAACATATGTGTCAGCTGGTACCTTCTATAATGTGTATTTATAAGCTGGAATCATGATAAGGGTATTACTGAGAAGAAGAAAGAGGTACAGAGTGGTTTGAGAAAAATTTTGGTTATCATACATTATAGAAAAGTAAATCTTTAGATGTACTGAAGTTATACAAAATGGCAGATGAAAGAAATCCATTATTTAAAAGTGTAATAAGGATCTAGGTGTTAGATATTTTCTGTTGTGGCCCTGCATTTGCATATTTTGCCTAAAATAGCGCCCTGTTGTCTTCCTTGGCAGCTGTCCACTTGTAGACAGGCAAAGAGAACCAGAAAATATAGCCAGTCTACTGGTATTTTTTAATGGGATTTATAGATTCCTTTAGTGGGTACATTTTCAATGTGTTTGAGAGTTCTCACACCAGAGGTCGGTCCCTTTAGGAAAGTCTACTGCACTATCATAAGGTAGCATTTTACAATGCTGTATGCAGTGATATATGATCACATACCAAGTGGTCAGCGTCAAAGGAAGAATGATTCTAGTATGAGTTGAACTTCAGTGTTTGAAGAACTAATATGTCCTGACACTGACTCCTGCATGGTCACACAGACCTTCATGTTACCCCTTTTGCTGGTTCACTCACTTACTGTGATGACTCTCAGCAGCAAATATGCCATTCCACTCCACAACTGGTTTCTACACAAATAAATACTGAATGGTTTAATGGTTATTCTCAAGTAAAATCTGAGTATTCAAATTTTCAGACCTCCCTTCCCTTCCCTTCCCTTCCCTTCCCTTCCCTTCCG
>NW_022900947.1:55941570-55965821 GCF_012274545.1 Fukomys damarensis
TTCTTTTTTCAGTAGGGTCTCCCTTTGTAGTTCAGGCTGGCCCTCACTATGCAATGCAGGCTGGCCTCAAACTTGTGGCGATCCTCTTGCCTCAGCCTCCCGAGTATTGGGATTATAAGACTGCACCACAACTCCTGGCTCACCTTTTTACTTTCTTAATTCTGGGTTTCTTTTTCTATCTTCTATGAATTTTATAAGAAAAAAGTAATAGTACATTCAATATACAGTATATTGAAGTAGACTGTAACATTTTATAGAATACTAGTTGTAAATATTTTTAATACAAGATAGTGAAATATGTAATAATGAAATTTGGCAGAGTAAGGTGCTAAGTGTACCTGGTGTTATAAAGCACTGGTGAGTGACCAAAGGAAGTTCCTGCTGGAAAGCTTTTCTCTGTTGAATCACAGGCCTGGTATATTGGTTGGGCAGGTGATATTAGGAAGAATTATGTGGTTGAAAGAACAGGATGTAAGAAAGTCTGACTGTCTTTAGGTCCTTCATTTACTCTTCTTTTGGTTCTGTTTTTGGTTCTTGGGAGTGAACCCAGGACCTGGAGTGTGCTGTCCCGACCCTCACACCTGTCATTTATTAAAGTTATCAGTTATGCCCTTCAACCTCAGTCTCTTTGCTATGAAACAGCAATAGCAGAATTGCATGGAAACTGAAATAACATGATGAACATGAAATGTTCAGCATGCTTTAAAAAGCAGTGCAAGCGTATGATACCATCATTGATACTGTCCTCCTCATCTCTCTGTCAGGCAAGATGTGGTCAGTAGCAAGGGTCACCCTCCATATAAGGTTTTCATATACATTTACTTCTCAAATTCCCTCCTCCCCACTGCTGGCTACATTTCATCTTTGCCCAGCGTGAGAGTCCTTCCAATAAGAAAGCAGGACCCAGCTCACAGTTGCATGTTTCAGAACCTGTGTACTATGGGGTAGTGCTTTGTGCATTATTACGAAGATAAGTTTAGAAAGGAAAATGAAGGCACTCACAGAAAGATATTAACCATATGTGAATGATGTTGTATTGGGAATTTCTGTCATATTTCTCTTTCCTTGCTTTGGCTATCGGCATGTGGCTTACTTGTAGAAGAATTGGTATTTGCTGATTCCCAGACACTTGTGAATAGAAATATTTCTTAAAAGTATGGAGAAGATCATTTTCCCTGCCCATATTGGCACAGGAATGTCAGAGAAATCCAAAGATGTTCTAAGTCTTGCTAGTTATTGTGCATAACGAGTTTGCCCCAAAGATTCCAAAAGTCAGTAGAAATGGAAAAGAAGAAAATTTAACACAGAAAGTTGGAATGACTGATACAGTATATAAAGTGAGCCTTCCCTGCTCATGAAGAAGTTTCTCAAGTTTCCATGCTGAATTTTCCTTTGCCTCCAAATAAACTGAGTAATGATTTGTATTTTGCAACAGTGTGAAAGAGTATCTTTCAGAGCACCAAGAATATTGCCTTCATTTAAAGATGAATTCTAGATCTAATTGTTTTATGAAGTAAAATATAAACATTCAGTTTTAGGTATATTAAGCTTGATGAAATTTGTTTTATAGTTTTTTGTTCTTTCCTTTTCCATTAGGTTCTTGTTCATTCTCTTAGGCCCTAAGGGGAAAGCCAAGTCCTACCATGAGATCGGCAGAGCCATTGCTACCTTGATGTCTGATGAGGTAGGGAGTGGGAAGGTGGGGCTTTCTTTGAGAGTCCCCCTGTGCTGGTTTCCAGTTGGGGTTGGTGTACCCGCAAATATGCAATCACGGTTCACTCATTAGAATGGTGCAGTTGCCAGGCTTTTTCATGATATGAAGTACAGTCATTAGTGGAAATGCATTTATACAGCTCATGGAACAGAGTTTTCAAAAGTAATGCATGCATAATGCATAATGCATTAGATTTTAACTCAGTGTAGGAAGAAACACATAGACATGTTTTCTTTTCCTTTTTCACCTGTGGACCTGAGCATTGAAACAAGGGAAAATATTCTATCACTGAGATATCCCCAGTCTTTTAAGTTTTCTAAACATTTAAAATTCTTTTCAAAACTTAAAATAGTTTTAGTTGACATAATCTCTTTGCAAGTTGAAGTCTGATATTCCAGTACATGCATGCAGTTTGTGATGATCTGAAGCACAGTGGGATAAATAAGGTTGAAATCATTGTACGTTTTACGAGGAGTTAGAGTATCCCCAGCACACACACACATTTGAGGAGATGAGTGTGCGTTTACCTTGATCAGATCATCATGTATTTTCAATTCACAAAACTGATGTATGTTAGATATTCTTTAAAAAGTTCAAGATCATTGTGTTAACTTTGTCTCTTAAAGTGTTTAAGATATTAATTCTTAGAATTGAAATGTTTATATAGTATATAATTTTGGAAATTATGTTTATATAATAATGCATAAATAAATGGATAGCATATTGTTTTCGTCATTACAGAGCATATCTTCTTATGGTTCTCCTGTTTTGTGGGGAGATATGATAAATACCTAAAGTGTTTCAACAACTGTTACTGCAGAGTGTCTAGTACTTTGGAATCATGGTCTCTTGTAACAGCTGGGATGTTGCTATATGCATTTTAGGTTTAATAAAACTCTGAACTTGACTCATGGTAGGAGAAATGTTGTTAGAGTATAGGATCATTAATTGCTGCTTTTGTGTATTTCCAACTTTCTATATTTGGAAGTGTTTTGCTTTTCCATCATTGCTTGATTTGCTGGCTTTCCCACATGCTAGGTGGAGAAGCGGCACTTTTCTCTGTAAGGGCTTTGTGTGATGATAGTGCAGGTGGTTGCTTTCTTCTGGGTTTGAGAGCTATGTAGTATAGTTTTGCTGTTATTTTTCCTTTCAGGGAACACTGTGCCATGGGCATAGTGAATTCATTTATTTTTTGCATGTCTATAGTGCCTTTTAACATTTTTTTCTTAAGGTGCATTAACTAGGAATGCTTTAGGTTGCAACTTATAGGCATATAGTGGCTTAAAACTTTGGCTTTTAGTTTTCTCATGTAACAAAA
This sequence comes from Fukomys damarensis, assembly GCF_012274545.1. Classification (NCBI taxonomy): domain Eukaryota; kingdom Metazoa; phylum Chordata; class Mammalia; order Rodentia; family Bathyergidae; genus Fukomys; species Fukomys damarensis. The sequence goes on from NW_022900947.1 coordinate 55,944,603, forward strand.
AGTCAGGAGGTAGCTAGTTGCTGAGGTTGATGTAACTTAGCTGCTGAAAGATCAGCTGAGAGCTAAGGTTCTTCTTAAGACGGCATGGCATTTCATCCCATCAGTGCTGCACAGCATATGTCCTCAGCTCTTCATTTCATCTCCATTCAACATGGGAGACAAGGGTAGGTTGACACCAGGAGTGGTGCCTCTTTCTTTTTCTAAAACTTTCCCAAACAGCCTTTCACCTGTCTTGCAGTGAAATGGCTTGTCAGCCTTTCTCTGCAGGACTGGCTGGGAAAGACAGTGACTGTCAGCCTCTGAGAGGGATTGTAAGAGAAGATGGAATCAAAGCTGGTGGTGTCTGCTGCACAGGATAGGCTGGCACCTTTTGTTGCCCTCTGCCAAAGCCGCAGTCACCAAGCATTAAATTGTTATTTGATAGCTTTTTGAAAAATGCCTTTCTTGAAGAAATTGAGTAGAAATCTTTTCAAGTAGGTAAGGGTATGGAACAGGGGGAATCTCTTCTGGGGCTAAATAATTTGACTTTTGAAGTATGAAAATTTGGGTTATGTGTAAAGAACTTTCAGATCTTGGTTAGAAGAATGGAACAGTTGACAAAAGATTAGTGTACCTTTTGGAAATTCCTTCTTTGGAGGTTGCTTAGGATAGATTAACTTTTATCTTGCTAAAGAGAGACAAATGATCACATAGATAGATTCTTTTTCTTTGAGGGTTGCTGATATAACTAAAAAAAATTTTTTAGTAGCTCACATTATTTATGTGCTTGAGAACCGAAGTATTTGAATCTTAACCTTAATACGCAGCTTGAACTTTTCTTTCTTGAGTTATCAGTGGTTGTTTGCCCCAGTAGTTTTGTGTTGGGGGATGACTCGGTTGTATTTCCCCACCCTGTTTTCATCTGACTCCATCAGGAGTAGCATTGAGGGAGTGTTTTCTATAGTAGCATTGAGGGAGTGTTTTCTCAATTTCTATATTGAGAGGGAAAACCCATTTAAAATATCTATTTCCTCCTCCTCACCGGTATCCTTGAGATCAATGTGTGAATCCATGAAATAGCCTGGGAGTATAGCTCAGTGGTAGAGCACTTGCCTAGCTTGCACACAGCACCACTCTTTAGCACCACAAGAAAATAAAAATTACAAATGAATAAGTATTTTGGTTCAAGCTGAACAGCACATAATATAGGAACAGGATGACAGTCACGTCCGTGCGCTGTGGACTGTGCGTGTCAGCTTGATGTGGTGCGAGGCAAGGCAACACTTCCCTTGTGGGATTGACACACCCTTCTCCGTAGGTTTTCCATGACATTGCTTATAAAGCAAAGGACAGGCAGGACTTGATTGCTGGGATTGATGAGTTTCTGGACGAAGTCATTGTTCTTCCCCCTGGGGAGTGGGACCCAGCCATCCGGATAGAGCCTCCTAAGAGCCTTCCCTCCTCTGACAAAAGGTAAGTTGTAGGCAGCTGGGTGCCTTAAGGTGCCAGGGAACCCCTGGGGCTGCATTTGAATCTGGGGAGGAAACTGGGGTTAAGCTGCTGCCCTGATGTTCTGAGGTCCCCATGGATGGATTGCTTCCTGGGAACCATTTACAGGTCATGGTTTCACAGTTTCTTGACACTGTGAAATAAACGTTTAATGTTTTGATTTTTCTTCACTGATTACAAATTAGAGAGCTCAGATTCTGATGTTTGCATGTAAGACAGACATCTGTGAGGGTGTGTGGGGGGCTTCCTGTACCTGTGCAAATACCAGTTTATTCAAGATAAGTATGTAAAGATACAAGATATTGAGAAATCGGATGAGGTAGTTGAGGAGAAACCATTTCCTTGAAATCTCTTGTTGCTGAGGTGAAAATTTCCCTCTTACATACTTAATTCAACTGGTCTTGTCATCTGCTCCTTGATCTCGGCTCCAAATATGCCACTTTCAGAATTGTCTGCTGGGGTAGCAGGAAAGCTAGTGACCCGTCCACCAGGAGGCTTCATGGTGCCTTCCCATAGCCAGCCCATGAGGCTGCTGGGAAGCAGAGGAGCCAAGTGAAACAATGTCCACTCAGGCCCTGCTGTCTTCCTCAGAAAGAACATGTACTCCGGTGGGGACAACGTTCAGATGAATGGGGACACGCCCCGCGACGGTGGACACGGAGGAGGGGGCCACGGGGACAGCGAGGAGCTGCAGCGGACTGGACGGTAACTGGCGGATCCTTTTGCCATTCACAAGAAGGTTTTCTTTAGATCTAAATTTCCTTTCTAAGTTTACCTTCCTTATTTTATTCCTTTGTTCAGGCAACAGATGTTTATAGTGTACCTGTTTGTCATGGGGACTTGGGATAGCAGTGAATCAAAAGTGATGATTGTGGGAAAAACTAGAGTAGAACTAGGGGCCCTCGCCACGGGAGTCTGACGCTGTAAGTTCAGGTGGGGTGGTGAGAGGAGGCCTAACAGGATGGCGACCTCAGAGGAAGGTGCTGGAGGGTGGAAGGTGATCTGTGCAGGAGCGGGTATGGAGGGCACTGCACAGCATACCTGCGGGCTAGCAGCAGGCAGTGTGGTGGATGGGGGACGGGGGTGTCAGGGAGATAGTCACACTGGCGGAGGTGAGCGTGCAGGGCTGAGGCTGACTGGTGACAATGACCTGTCCCACACAGCTTCCCCTTCAACCCTGTACTCCAGAGTGAGAAGGTAGTAGAGGGTGAGAGCAGTTCTCAGCAGAAGGATATAAAAATATCCTTCCCCTGCTGTGGAAATCCAGGCATCCTGGGAGGCTGCAGCTCCTTTCCTTCTTGATTCTCCTCTTTCAGCTTCTCCCTGTCACTTTGGTTCAAGTAAAGTTTTAGGTAGGATACTGAAGATAAGACTCTTTGAAGAAACATACTGGGATTTTAAAAAATCCAATCAGTGTATCATTTTACTATGTGGATTAAGTCTAAAAGGATGAAATTATTTCCTCTCTTACTGACCCACACGGATTTCTCTCTCAAATTAAGAGGAAAATGTTTTTTTTTTCTTTATTTTTAGAGGATAAAAAATACAAAACTTTCTCCCCACCTGCCCCCTCTCCTGATGACACTCACTTCTGAACGGTGGGTATGTAGTCTCAGAATTGTGTTGCCAGGCGATTTCATCATGGTGCACATACCACAGAGTGCACTGAGACAGACTGGAGTGGTGTGAGCTTGTCCCTTTATGGGACCTCTCAGTGCAATCAGAAGTCAAGTTTAGAAACAGAATGTGTGAGGCTGGTGCTATTGTAACATAGAGTCTCACGATGCCCTTCTGTAAGTAGGAATACACTCTGCAGTACAGATAAAGGTGACCCTCTGCATCACCCTTGTCCTGGAGAGGGTGTTCTGAGCAGGAGCCATGGAATATACGGGAAGGATGAGCTGTAAGGTTTGCTTGGAGGGACACAGGCTGCTACAGCAGCCAGCTCACCTGCCCACCTGCTGAGGGCTCGGCCACCCTCCTCCCATCCTGCATCTGCATGCCTGCCTCCCTGCGCTCCTGGAGGCCTCTACCCCAGAGTCATCTTCTAAGGGGCCTACTCTGCTACCACATCTGAAACTCCAAATATCTCATCCCCATTTAATTTTGTCCTGATTTTGGTGCTATGCATTTACTTATTTAACTTGTCTGTTAGCTTTCCCATGTCCCCTGAAAGCAAACTCTGCAGGTGCAAGGCTTTTGGTCCAGTATGCTCACTGTTGTATCTCTGGAACCAGAACAGTGCCACAGTGTGGGTCTGTCAGAGATTCCAGTGAACATTTATAGGATGGATAGATGAATGGATGGACGAATGAGGTAGAAAGGGCGTTGTACCAGAATTACGAAGTGCCTTGTATGATATGTTCACATATTGAGATGTTTTCCATTAGGTAATGAAAAATTTTGGTTTATCCTCACAGTTTTCCTCTCATCTAAAGACAGACCGGATGATCCCTAGGGAATATGACACCTATTTGGTGATTGAAAAAGAGAGAGAAGAAAATTGTTTCCTGTGCAGTTTTCTGGTGTCATCCTAAGTGGTTAAATTGTATCTTGTCATTGTCTCAAGTGTTATAAGTACAAATTATTTGTGGTTTGGCGAATTATCTCGATGTATTTGATAGTCACTTATTTTATCTTTGTTCACATGTTTGTTCTCTCCCTGTCCAGGTTCTGTGGTGGATTAATTAAGGACATAAAGAGGAAAGCACCATTTTTTGCCAGTGATTTTTATGATGCTTTAAATATTCAGGCTCTTTCAGCGATTCTCTTCATCTATCTGGCGACTGTGACTAACGCCATCACTTTCGGAGGGCTGCTTGGGGATGCCACTGACAACATGCAGGTGGGTCTGCTGGGAAGACACAAATAGCACAGCGCAGATTGCCGCCCTCAGCCCTGCAGCTCCATTGGGAGCAGATGGCCTTTCAGTTACTCAGCGTGATTTTCTTTCTTTTGGTGGATGCTGCATTTTACTTTGCTTCTGGCTTGGCACTGTATTTCTAGCATGTTAGTAATTACAGAAATAGCTCGATGGAATCTGGCTTGAGTCACAAGTGGGAAAAAGAAGGGAAGGAAATGAGGATCCAGAATGCTATTTGGGCAAAAGCATATCAGCTGCTTTACTTTGGTGCAGTGCACAAAGGATAGATCCTGCTACCCTGAAAGTACAGGCTCAATCGCAATCTGGGAATACACACATGAGTACCTTCCTTACTCTTTGTTTTTATGTGAGCAAAGAGAGTCATCAGACAATACAATAATTTGATCCCAGTAGAATTCAGTGTAATAGATACAGCCTGGGAGCGGTTTCCTCTCTACTTGGACCTGTCTCTCATGAAAGATTCTGCCATGGCTAATTTGGAACCATTAATTGTAACCGCAGTTTGATGGTTACTTGGAAGGTAGTGGTTGCCTTCCTTTGGCATGAATAATAGGTACAGTTTTAGTGAAAGTAAGGATGTTTTAAATTCTAATCAATCAGAACAATATTTATAAAACTACATTAAATTAGTCTTTAAAAAAATAGACATTGGACTATAGGGGCTAAGCTCAATTTAAGCCCTTTTTAAATTGTCTCCTTCCACTTTCCTATATATTAGTGTTTAACCAAATGTGACATTTATAAATGCTACCAGTTTTTTTTAATGCAACTAATTTTAAAAATTATTTTTCTTTTATTCCTCCTTCCTTACCATCTAGATTTCTTCCTGAATGAAAAAGAAGATGGGGGCTATCTATACATTTATGTTGTCCCAAATACAAAGGAAGAAATTACTTTAAGCAATTACTGCATTTCAGTTTAAAATGCCTTGTGTATGAGCTTTGCTGCATAACCTGTTGTCTTCAAACTTAGAGCTCGAGGCAGCTGTTTTTTGTCATCTTTCAGGTGTCATGTGGCTAATGGGTTCAGCTCAGTGGTTCTTTCTTTGGTCCCTCATATGCTTCACAGTCAAATGGCCTTAGAGCTACTTGTTGCCTGGTGGCTTTTGGCTTGCATATGTGTCCCTGGTCTGGGAAGTCTGACACCTGGGGTCTGGGGACTCTCCACACAGCTTCCCACATGGATGGCCTGGGTTTCCTTGGGGACAGTGACAACTCCCCAGAACTCATACTTCTCTGAAAGAGGAACTTGCTATGCATCTCTGCTTGCACTCATGTGAATGTCCCCAATATTGCTTCACTCTCTGATTTTCAAAGAGAGGCTAGAAATTCAAATTCTCAGTGAAATCTTGTGAATTTTAAATATTGACAACAAGTAATGTTTTGAAAATAATGCTGTGATGCCCAAAACGCATGTATGTCTGAGAGACATACAGCTGGTCCATGAGAGACCAGCAGCACAGGTTCTGGAGACCCAGCACATGGGTGCAGAGATGAGGTACAGAGAGAGACACCTCCAGCCCCTCTCTTTTCCTGCTCATATGACTTGTCCTGTAATGTCATTAGTACATTTCAGAAGCTCTGATCCACACCCATGTTGGGCAGGTCTTCTTCATCTGGATGGCCGTATAATAATGATCACTAACACAGATCGTTCAAGAAAACAACAGTTTGTAATAACTAAAACTTGGAAACAGCCCATTTGCCCATCAGTTGGAAACTGGATAAAGATGTGATTTTTCTATAAAATGGAATATTACTCAGCCATAAAGAATGAGAAATTAGATTCATTTATAGGAAAACGGACACATATTGAGGATATACTCCTAAGTGAAATAAATGTCACCTGTGTAAATATGGAATAGTTTCTCTGGTGTGATTAAACTATAATAATACATAAGATCCTAATGATATAATGGACAATGTGAAATAGGAAGAAAGGGGCTAAAGGTGTAGGGAAAGTGGGAAGGGTAGCAGAAGGGGAATAAGGGAAAAGAAAAAAATGTGAGAAAATGAAACAATGGAATTAAAGTGTTTCTAAAGGGGGAGGAGAGGAGAGGGTGAAGGGAGAGCAGGGATGATGGGAAAAAATGAGAACCAAGACCTGTCATGTAAAGGTACAAGATCCCAATAATGAATGTAACTGTACTGTATACCTAAAATATACCAACAAACTAAAAAAAAAAAAAAAAAAAAAAAAAGGAAAACAAGCAAGCAAGCACCCCAGGCCAGCATGCAGAAGATGACACAGGCAGCCACCTATTAGAAGGCAAAAATCCATGATTTTGAGAGGGTGGTAAGAACAAAGCTATATTCTATCAGAATGTAGAGACCTTCTTGTGCAATGATTTTTAACATTTTTCAGGGATGTCTTTACAGAGGTGAGGATATTGTGGTGTTCTCCTGTGTGTAAGCTTGCTCCCTTTTTTAGCTGAATTGTGATACTTGCAGCCTCCTAAGACTGGGTTTTGGAATGTAGCATCTGAGACGGGGAGCAGTGTGCTGGAATCTGCTCTGATCTCTGTCCCGGAATCAGTTCCCATCTGACTGGGTCTTAGAAAAAGCTTTTGCTGTGTATATGTAGGCAATGAGCTTTTGCCTCTGAGATGCTTGACCTGGGAACAGCTGTGCGAAGGGGATTAGCTATTTTTTGGTTTTGAAGATTTCAGAAGGAACATAAATAGTTTGGAGCATTAATGGTTTGGTCCATAAATGGTTCGGACATTAAGTAGTGCACCAAATAACCATTTTCTGGATATTACTCTTGGGAGTTGACAACTGAAAGAAATGCAAACCTATGATAATATTTTCCAGCCATAATTTATTTTATTAATAGATTTTGCCATTGATAATTTTGTTGAAACTATGATTGTTTTAAAGTGTTTCTTTTTTTGTGAATGAAAATACTGAAGAACATTTTTTTCTTCCACATCAGAAGCCTTTTCATTCAGAATTATCTTACTTACGTTCTTCTTGACTGTGAGGTGGTTCTTCTAGCGGTGGCAGGAGCACTGGAAAAGAAGGATAAAAGAAGAATGATTGTTAGCACAATTTTGTAGAACAGAAATTCAACGACTAGTTTTATTGCAGTAGTTTAATTTGTTGAGGAGTATCTCCTGATCAAAAAGCTGTGCATTTTACTGTACAGAAGTTTTCATGCCAAGGCAGTTGAGGTCATCCGGACTTCGCTTCAGGACAATAGAGTATTTTGTGCTGAGGCCTAGGTCATTTCACAGGTCTCTGGAAGAGGTTAATTTGTACCTTTGCAGATGTTTATGGAGCATCTTCTGTGCTGTAAGCATTGTTTTAAATGCTAAGTGTACATAGATAGGTGAGCAGAGTAGATAAGAGTCCTGTTGTAGTGTTTCTATGGTTTAGGATGAAGGTGATTTTTTATACCCCCCCCCCATACTAGTAGGTGTAGTGGGTCTATTTAGGGGTGATTTCATTTGGCTTTCTGTACAATAGACTAAGGCTAAGCAGAGAAGCATTGGCAAAGTTTGAAATATTCTTCAGCTACATCACATGCCTTCAGAAATGAGGCAGTGGGTTATCTGCTCAGCACAGGCAGCTCCAGTGAATCAACTGAGAAGAGTGTCCTTGCTTTTAAAGGCAGACGGCTAAGTGATGGTTCACATAAGGCCTTATTGTCAGGCTACAAATAGACATGGGTGCTGGGTGGAAACATGTTGTGCAAACACAGATGAGTCACTGCACGACTGTTGTCTAAGCAAACTTTTCTGCCAGCTTCTGTTCAGGAGGTCTTGCCTGCTTGAAGATAGGAATTTTTATTTAAGAATTTGTTTTGGAGCTAATGGCTAATGAGATGCACATCATTAGAAGCAGGTGATCCTGGGAATTATGTAGAAACTATGTGCGAAATAAAATAGTTGAGGCTTTGATGTCTCTATAAAGTGTAATGAAATTATAATGCCAACATAAACACCTGCATGAATCCCTCACTCCAGTGTGTGTATTTTGTCCATCAGGTAGCTCTGAGAGGACCGTGGGGACTTCCTGGCTGAACATTCACAAATTTCTTGCTAAGTGTGAGCAATTATAGTTGTGTTTGGGCTTGTAGAAGTAATGAGCCTCTCTGCCAGGAGTCAACTAAGATATAACCCCCGCTGTGTCTACTCCCTCTTCTTAGAGCTTAGCAATAGGCATCTAGTGCATAAGCTTTCTGAAGTCCAGGAATAGTGCAACACCCTTATCTGTTTCAACAAATAGCACCAACACTGCTCTGGTCTTCTTGCTGTAGTGTCAAGGAATCAAGCTCTGGAGCTCCCCATTCCAATATCACGTCTCTTCTACAACTAAACTCTCTATAGCCATACATGGCATCACATTACAGTGTATTTATATTCTTGGTTGCCAAGCAAGTATACTGCTCTGTTCATTTAGATGTTTCTCATTAAATTGTAACGTGTTGAGGTGTGAATATATTCTACCTGGATTTCTTTACAGTTATGAGTCTTTCATTCAAAATACTACCTGAGCAGAACCTTGAATCAAATGGAAACAACACATATTTACGGATTGATGAGTCTCTGGGACTGAACTGGCATCAGAGATACTTTTGGGTACTCTGTGGCAGGTCATGTTATTTCAAAATCATTCTTCTTGGCCTTTTAGAATATAGAAAAGCATTTTAATTTAAATCCACGTTTGATTGTGAATGACTAAGCACAGTCTAGAGTGAAGACTGAGTGGAGAAAGTAATTTTAATTTTTTCCAGGAGTAAATATAATCCTATTTTCACAAAGCTTTTAGCAAAAGGATGCGGTAAGATTTTTAGAATTCTGTGAATTTTTTGATATTTATGGAGCCCAACAGAGCACATTTTAAGGGAACTTGTCTCATTATAAGGAACATTTATAGCTGGCATCTCCAAATTTGAGGCTTTATTTTAACATACTGCTGTGTTGAGAATTTTTAATCAATCTGCTTGAGTTGAAAATGTATCATTTCTTATGCACATATGATATTCCTCAATACCATAAACACTTCTTTACAAAGACTTTACAACTTGCAACAGCAAAATTTAGCCAATTAATAATTATTTTATGGTGTTGAGAATGCACAGTAATTTCACTTTACCCAAGGGTTCCCCTTCAGCATCAAAATGCATTCCCTTTTGAAATGTACATAAAAGTGACATGTTAACCTGTACTGGCAACACAGTCTAGTTTGAAAAGCTAAGTAGGGATAGTCCTGGGAATGATAAAATTTGGTTATTTTGGTCAGAAAAAATAAACAAGCCTATTTAGTGACAAAGGATTCTGCATTGCTTAGCTGTCATTAAGGTTTATTGGCTGTTGCTTTTTTGAGAAAAGAACTTTAAGTAATGTACCTTCCAAGGTCTGAATTAAACTTGCTTGACCGAAGTTAAGTGATTTGTATTTTGTTTTCTATTTTTTTTTCATTTGAAAGACCTTTGTCAACCCTTTTTTGGGGGGGTGATCAGAAAATGTTAGAGATTTGGGCAGTGTTGCAGTCCCAAGTGATGGTAAAGCTGAATATTTTTGGGGGGCTTAGCTATTTTGAAAACAGCTTTCTTTTTATAATAAGGTATAATTATGCATTGTAGAATATTGAAATGGTACAGAAAATTCTATAGAAGGTAATTTTGCCCTACAAACATCACTTAGAATAATCATTAACATTCTTGTGGCCTTGTGACATTCATGTTGCAATGTAGGGTACATAGATGAGTATAGAAATGGGGATTTCTGGAAATTAGGTCATATATGTGCTATTTCGTCGCATCAGTATTCCCTACAATCTTTGCAAGAAACAGATTTTATCCTTTTCACTTTGTTATGCTTGTGAGTTGACAAAGGATGGCTTATTTGGCTTAACTTTCTCTGCTGTTTAGTGAGAGTGATAATCTTCCCACAGTCTTACTATCAGTACCTTTGTTATACTTGGATCCTTCATATAGTTTGCTTTTGAGACATCTAGTTTTTTTCTCGTTGACTCATAAGAACTCTTTGTATAATAAGGATATTGTCTCTCCTTAGAAATGTTACAAAATATATTTTTCTAGAGCTACTATATAACTTTAAACATTTTCTATGGTTTCTTTTGCTATACAGATTTAAAATTTTATGTAGTCAAAATCTTCATTTTTATTCTTTTCTTCATGATAAGATTAAAGAGGCCTTCCCTATCCCAAGATTAGAAAAATATTTACCCACATATTTTAGTTCTTTTATGTTTTCATTTAAATTTTTTATCCATCTGGAAATGATTTTTGTGTAAGGTTATACTGGCATTTGGTGTTTCAGATTCGTGTTCACAGCTCTTCAAACAAAAAGTACAAGGCCTCGTGTCTTTCTCATCCTTATTAGACTGGAAGTCGAAGCTCTTTTGGTGAAGTTGCGGGCTCATATTTTTCTTCGTGCGGAGATATAATGTGTTTTTCAGTTTTCCCCTGGTTTCATTTCCTGCCTGTAACATAAACAGAGATCCGTCCTCTAACAGCAGAGCACGCTGGGTACAGGAGATGGCAAGAGGGTTGGTGTCTGACCTCCCAGGACAGAAACCCGGATTTTTAGGCTGCAGCTCCTCTGGTGAAATAACAACTGAGGGATTTGCATTCAGTCTTCTCAGTGTGGATGAAGGGTCTGTGAATTTTAAGCTTCCAAGGTAATTCTCAGGTGACCTGAATTTGATTTAGATACTTGCATCCCTTTTCTCCTTACGATTACTCATGTGGGCCAGTGCATGCTGGGGACCTGACATTGAAACTCACACTCAAAACTCAAGTGCCTTTCCAGTGACACTAGGCTGCACATTTTTCTTGGCTAAACTTCAGAGTCAGAGACTCATCCAGAGAAATTTAATTTTATTATTCCACATACTGCACAGTTCATATAGGTCACCACAAACAGGAGCTAAAATTTTTCTTTTTATGCTTAGAAACAAATACAAAATATTTTAAGCCTGAGCTATCATTATTAGGGATTGCATTATCAATTAATGCCAGTGAAGTATTGTATCTTTCAAATTTTACCGGGCTGCAGGTTCTCAGGTAGGTAAGGAAATCTTCTGTTTTCCTATCAGCTGTACCAATGTACTCCTTAACCTTTACTTTTTTCCATTACTGCCCCTCAGCCTCCCTGAACAGGGTTGCAACTATTATTCCAGATATTAAGGTCCTTAATAAAAGAGACATAAAACAATAAAAATCATTTTTTAGAGTTATATAAAAACACTAAATTGCAGTGAAGTTGAAATTGACAGCATACTTTTCTAATTTTTAATGTTTATTCTCTTAAATGTGATTGCTTTGCCTTAGCTAGGACAAGAAGTGGTCTTGTTTATGGTCTCTTGACCATAGTAGCTCAAAGTATGAAATGTTGGCATTACAGATCATGGTTAGATTTTGTATGTTTAGAATCTCTGCTCTTCCGGTTTGATTTCTTTTATGTTTGATTTTACTATTTGGGGGCTTGTCCTAATTTCCTTGGCTGTAATGAAAGACAGAGGCCATTTCTGGATTTACTGTCATATTCTTGTGTGAGCAGAAAAGCATTCACAGGTTGTTTTAGATATGGATTTTGACTTCACTGCTGTAAAAGAAGATGCACTACTTGTTAGGGCTGGCTTTAATGAAAGAAGCACCTCTTAGTGGCAGTAGAAATCAGGGTGTCACCTTCCCCCACCCCAGCTTGTATTGATTTAGAATTTGCTCCCGGAAGTGCAGCTGAGCACAAAGGGCAGCCCACGCCTCAAGAACTAATCATCATCTTTTTCTTTTCATGTCACTCTTTTTGACTTTCCATCTTCTTTCTCTCTTGAGGGAAAGAAAAATAATAGAGACAGGCTGGGCAGACAGAATGGAAGGCAGCGAGGGGAAGTAAACAAACATATTGTGTCTCTGCTTTGTACTGCACTTTATTCTAAGGTTTTCTTGTGCTGTTATTTCATGCAGTCTATGTATCTTCTGAGATAGCCACTGATTTCACAAAAGAGAGGATTAGGATTTGGAGAGGTAAGTGGCAGAGCTAAAATTTTAAGTCGGCTATCTATAACTCCAGGACATGTCCCTGCTGCTAAAATGCCTGGGAGAGGTCTTGGAGACCATGTCTTCGACTTCCTCCTCTTCTCTCTAAGTGTGTGCATTGTGTATGTGGTTACTGTGGGCCCAGAAGGTTTTATCCATCAGAGACTGTGCTTAATGCTCTCCATCTGATCTGACTTGCGTACTAACCCACTCAGGGGTAGAGAAATGAGGTGGTTTCAAGTCTTTGAGGGAGGAAATGATGGATGTCTGGATGTCAGTATGGGGTTGTATGACTGGACCATCCATTGCTTTCTGGTATCATCTTAATTTTTTAAATCTTGCGTGAAGAAACTAAATCAACAGAGATGAAGGGATATACATAAGATCACCGGCTCTTTGGTGGCTGGGAAGCCCAGGCTTTGGGTTTTCTGGCAGCCAGTTTGTTTGCCCCTTCTGTTCATCCACAGTTGGTGTTTGTTTGAATAAGACAAAGGCCGACCAGGATGGCCCAGAGCACTTTGTGGCCCCCAATCTGTACTTTTGGGAATTGATGGCGAATTCTTTCCTCTGAGAAGTCAGATATGGATGCGTCTTCATGACTTGTGGCCACACCTATTAAAAGACAGATATACCGTGTTTTTCTTTAAAACATGTATCAGCATACACTGAATATAGTAAAGCAGAAAAGAGATTTCTGGTAGTTCACGTTGTAATCTGCCTTCAACTCTAGTTATGGTTATTCATTATGTGAGATTATTTTTAAAATTTCTGTATTGTGAAGAGGAACATGTCAAAATGTGAAAATAGTTCTTTACTCAGACACACTGGAAGCGTCTTTAAGTTTAAGCAAGTTTCCAGTGCAATGTGTATAACAAATCACCTGTCTCTATTTCAAAATTATCAGTCACAGAATGGAAACTGTAGTATTTACCAAAGGGTGAAGTACTCAAATAAAAATAATCTGCCTTTCAATGTCAGGAGACTTCCATGAATCAAAGCCATTTTCTGGAAGAATTGTTTGTTATTATTACTGAATGAGCAGCAGTGGCTGTTGACCTTTGCTAGTTGGATCTAGGATGTTACTTGGGTACTTGGGGATGGCTTCTCCAGGGCCTAGCATTTCCTGAGTACCCACAGCACACGTGGAGAGGTGGCAGCACGATGAAAGGAGGAGAAACGTGGAAGATGCTGGGAGATCCTGTTTTGCCCCTGCAGAGGTTAATAGCTATGTCAAATTGAAAAGCCTAAGTTCCCTATTCCTCCTTTCTTCCTTATGTCCAGTCTGGGCCATGTTTTGATCTTTCAGTAGTGATGAGAAATAAGCACTCCTCTGAGCCTGATAAAGAATGATGCAGTCTGTCTTTGCCTACCATGTGAACTAGGGTGTGGCTTTTCCTGCCACATGGCCCTTTCAGGTGCTTAGCCCTTCGTGTATGTTGTAAAAGACAAAACAAAAAACCACTATAAAGGTATGGAAAGTCTACTGAATGTGCATAGGAGATGGAAAGCTGCATGAATGAGACAGCTGGAGCAAAGACACAGCTTTACCCTTGCTGAGGACGAGGTGTGGCTGGGCAGGTGTATGAACCAGAGTCTTTGTGCCATGTAGGGTGTTCATATCATCCAATCCCCTGAACCACAATTTCTAAGCACTTATGAAATCAAGACAAGGCATTTTGCTATCTTTTCTGGGTAAATGCATCTTGCTATTCTGGTCCTGTTCCTCTACAAAAGAACGAGCCAGAATGCTATGAATCGTGAGATGACCCTTCCATAATATTCCCCTGGAACTCACATCTACATGAGTGGAGTCCTTACCAGCCTCTCCTTGTATATTTAATGCCTAGACTTCTCCATGGACTGTTGGAGTGGGTTCGCTAACCATGTGAGAAGCCAGTCTTACTCTGCGTCAGCTCTGGGCCTGCGCATCCCCGCCTCAACTTCATTATATTCTAGGGCTACTCTAAAGGGTGTCACCTGCTTTCTGAAGCAAATGCCGATCTTGAGGACTTGCTGCTGCCAATGTCATTCTCAGGAGAATGTGTGTAGCTCTGAAGGAGTGTAAAAATATTTTGGGTAATCATTGCAGTGAAGGCCTGTAAGGATGGCTTTTGAACAGAGATGGGAGTTAGTATAAGTTCTGTAGGTTGATTATTAAAACCAATTTCTTCCTAATCACTTCCCATGTATTAAATTTTCTGTAAAATGACAAGTGGATGAAAAGTTGCTAAAGAATTCTTTGGGCAGAGGAAAGAAGCAGTGCAGTGAGGCTGGCAGGTGAATAGCCTGCTTTTTGGGAGTAAGAATCCGGACAGTGACTGTGGGGACCTCAGATTTCCTAGAGGTCTACTTGCCCAAGCGTAGACTGGGGTTCTATAGACTAGGGTGTGGTTTTATGCAATATAAGCAATATTTTTAAGAACAGCTACTTTATTCAATTGGAGAGGGAAACTTTCCTATAATATTTAATACATACATGGAATTACAGAGGTCACATAATTTTGCTGCACTAGGTGAATTAATCTACATTTATGTTATTTATATATTTATATTACTGTGCCCTTTAAATCTATATAATTTTTTCATTCACTTGAAAAATACTTGATTTTACAAATTTTACTGTTCAGATCTATGGCCTTATGTATGAATAAATGGTCTCTGTCTTCTCATTACAATTAAAATCTCTCCCTTGAGAAAATATAGTTATGAAAATGCCATTCTACAAATACACATGTTTTTCTAGCTGATGTTTGAAACAATGAAAAGTACAGGAAGCAAACTAGTTTGCTATCATCAAAACCGTTAGTATTGAAGGATGTGATTAAGAAAGGTAGGACCAAGCCTGGTATGGTGGTGCATGCCCTTAATCAGAGCTTCTGAGGAGGCTGATGCAGGAAGATCTCAAGTTCAAGGGTAGCCCCAACAACTCAGGGAAACTTTACCTCAAAGTAAAAATTAAAAAGAAAGAAGGAGAAAATAAAGGGGATGGAGATGCAGCTCTGTATTAGAACACCTGTATAACCCGGATGCAATTCCCAGTGCACAAAGCAAAAAAGAAAATAAAATAGGTTAAAGTCAGTTTGTAAGGCAGTGATTCTTCATGACATGTTTCTTTGTTTTGCTGTACAAAAGGAAATAACAGGTTGATTTTCAGAGATATAATTCCAAGAATTTGTGGCCACAAAGGTTTAACTGTTCATATCTGTACATTTATTTCTTTTAGAGATCAGTTAATTAAAGCTTTTGTATAAGTTTACATTGAACATCATGTATGCAGTGAGTTTTTTTAATCAATACCACAGAAATTGGTAGAATAGAATGTAAATCATTTTCTTGCTCCACTTTCCTCCCCTTTCCATTATAAAATAGCTTTGTATGTCTCCACTCCTACAGCATGAAATTGGGATGAAATGAACACTGAAGGTGACCACATGAGAAACATGTACTTGAAACACCAAGTCAGTTCCACCCATTTGGTGGGATTATTCAATGTGATTCTATTGATCTTACCTGTAGTTTTTCATTTTTTATTTTTTAGTCCATATTTGCATTATGTAACGATCATATTCCTTGTGTGTGATTGGTGGGTGCACATAACAAATCTCAGTTTCTTTTTTCATATTCCCCCACCCCCCTTGGCTTGATCTTCTTCCTTTTTGAGAAAGGTCTGTTTTCCTACTTTCTATTATCTGTCTTTTATTTTGCTCTTTGTTTATAATTTGGGTGTCTGATGTGAGAGAAAGCATGCAATATTTAAGCTCATGTGTCTGATTTATTTCACTTAACATTATGGTTTCAAGGTGCATCTGTTTCCATACAGATGACTCAAATTTGTCCTTTCTTGCGGCAGAGTTAATTTTACTGAGGACCAAAGCGATCTTTTGCCTTCTACTTGTCAGTTGTTACATAGGACCAGCCAACCCATGCGATGGAGAAGAAGCTAGTTTTAAGCTGACACTGGTGGAGTACTCCCACTGTTCACTCCTGAAGTGTTTCCTGGGGACCTCCTCATAACGTACTCATTGAAGCTTCTTTTCCTGCTGACATAGCACAGGGGAAGAAAAAAGGTTTGTTTCATTTTAACACCCATATTTTCTCTCTTTCAGGGCGTGTTGGAGAGCTTCCTGGGCACTGCTGTCGCTGGAGCTGTCTTTTGCCTTTTTGCTGGTCAGCCACTCACTATTTTGAGCAGCACAGGACCTGTCTTAGTTTTTGAGAGGCTTCTATTTAATTTCAGCAAGTATGTACACACACACACATACACACACTTCTAAACTAGAACTGTTTGACTGTAGAACATTTGTAGCTCAGGTAAAGCACTGAATAGTAACTAGGTAGATGCAAGAATCAGTCAGAAAACTGGAATGTTTAAGATTTCAAAGTCAAAAGAATCTTAAAAAATTATATAGTCCAGATTCATTTTACATTTGATTCAAGTGAGGCCCATCGATTGTGTTTTATACTTACTCCTTCAACTGTCCTCTTCTCATATTGCTTGGTGCCCCGGGGGCCCCTGAGGACTACAACTCCCAGCCCCTTTGCTCTCTGGCTTCCTGGAGTTTGGCTCATGGGGAGCCCCGGCAGGGCAGGAAGAGAGTGAGCAGCCCAGTGTGTCCCCGTCTCCTTGTTCTCTGCTTTAGCACAGCAGTGTGGCGGTGGCTTATCCTCTTGGACTTCCGCCCCTGTCATGAGGCCCTTTCTGTGCTCTAGGCTCTGGCGACTCCATGACTTCCTTAAGCTCTCAGATCTGGAGTGAATGATGGCTTCTTGGCATTGCTGGTCCTGTAGCACTGTTCTTTGTAAATGGCCCGTTCTGTGAATGTTTCTCAGAATCTCACGTGAGCATGCCATTTCCTGCTATATCCCTAACTAGTAGACTGCTAAAGAGATTACATGACTGGTTTAAAGTCACTTGTTCAGAAATGCAAAAGATGAAGTGTTCTTTACCTGTCCTTGGTCCCCAGCACCAGTTCCAGGACTCTACTTAACAGCTCCCGGGGCTCAGCTGAACCCTAACTGACGTTTGCTAAGCAGGTGCCAACCTAGCACTTTACATGTGCTAACCCATTTAATTCTTGTAGCAATCCTATGAAGCAGGGGATGTATCCTATTTCATAGGTGGAAAGGCAGGCACCGAACAGGCAATTAAATTGACAAATGTTCCATCACCAGCTGATGGTGGGGCCGGGATTGAAATTCCTACCTTCTGGTTCTAGAGCCCAGGCTGCTAAAGGGATTGTGAGATAGTGCTGGTGGGCATGACAATAATAACATCACTCTTTTCTTTTATGAATTGATGGGTCATTCCAAGAAGGGCAATGTTCAATTAAATGGATTATATAAGTGGCCATTTTAGCACACAACTGATTCAAAATAAAAATTGATATTCTGGTCTCTTTCTACTTTACTTGATATTGCTAAGAAAGAATTATGTTTACTAGCAGATCTCAATCCATAGAGTGTAGAATTTTTTTTTTCTTTTTTTAGACAGGGTCTCACTATGTAGTTGATACTGACCTGAACTCACTATGTAACCCAGGCTGGTCTCAGACTTGCAGTGATCCTCCTGCCTCAGTCTCCCGAGTGCTGGGATTAGAGGCATGTGCCACCTCGCCTGGCTTAGTGTAGAATTTTATAAGCCTTGCCAACATTTCCTGTTCAGATGGCCATGTTATTATATTGGGCATTTTAAGGAATTAATTTTAGAATAATAATTACCTGCATGGTACTTCCTGGATTTAAGGACTCAAGTAGAGCCTTTCAGCTGTGTGTGTTATGAAAAATGGTCACAAAATAAAGGAGTGAATAAGAATTTGAAACCCATTTTTCCTTAAAAACTGGCTTCAGAACAGTAAGAGTCTTCTAAAAATTTAAAGTTCCAAATTTTTAAATAATGTCGTGAGTTTTCTGTAGATCATTATTACAGATCTCTCTTCCATCATAAGTCTGAAGAGAACATTGGAAAGAATTTTATTCATGTCAGTTTATAGAAAGAGTCAAACAGTTTTTATATGTTTAAGAAAACATTTTGTGGGACAAGAAAGCTTTTGCACAAAGATTAAACAAGCACGTTCTGTAAACAGGAACAAACATGCAAGCCTTTTCAGAGAGATTTATTGGATGAAATGTGATCAGAGCCTTAATCTACAGAAAATGTTTTGAATCCTGGTTTGCTTTAATAATTGTAGGATAGAGATTAGTTCCTTTACTAAGCAAGTTCCTATTTCACTTTTGCTCCTGTTTTACTGTTACATTATTCCAAGTAATTTACAATATTTGGAAACAGTTATAAAGCGATTAGAAATAAATCACTATGTAATAGGTGGCAAACATGTTATTCACAATGTTGTGAATTTGTTCAACTCCTAATCCTTATCTAGATCCAAGTATCTTGTTGATCACTGTTTCCCAAAGTGTGTTTCTCCATGACTAGGTGTATTAGATGCACCATGGAAAACGTTTCTGGGTTCCCAGTCAGCCTGAGAAGTGCTGTCTATTACATTTCCCTAGTGATAATTCACTTCCTGTTTCAGCACCCTGCAGGATCTCAGAGTTTCTTCAGTAAAGAAACTGTTTTACTTTGTCTTGCCAAGATCCTCCCCAACATATCTTACCATTTTTGGAGATACAGGTAAATCTTTGTCCTGCAGGTTCAGCAGAGTCATTTCAGATCATCAACTTGTTGAAAAGTTTGTCTTCTCTTCTTGTCCCTTTGGCTGGTTGAAGCATATTACTTTCTTACTAAAATCCCATGGGTTTTAGTGATATTTTGAGTCATTCTCATTGAAGTCTGAAGTAAGTCTCTTAGAGACTCTCTCAGCTAGATAATTTATCAGTAGAACTTAACTTTCCCAGTAGTGTGCTTATTTCATGAGGATATGCATAGGATTAAACACTAGGATTGTAGACACACACATAAAACTGGAAAGGAATGGGAAAAACTATCTTCAGAAAGTCTCTGGAAATCTGTGGAAGATAGTGTTCTTCTTCACTGTTATTATCTGCTCTGGCAGTGTTTTCCAATTCATGTGATTTGATGAAATAAGTAACATTAATGCATAACCTATCGAGAGAAATACAGCTCATATGGTGGTGGGGAGGAGACTATTGTGTCATTTTTAAGAGGATCAGTCCAAGAATCAAGAGCTTTAGTTTCTGGTCCAACTTTGCCATTAAAACATTGACATTGGATAAATGATACAATTTCCATTGGCTTTGGTATCCTCATGGATAAAATGAGGTGTAGTTGACAAATTGGTATCTGTATTCATCTGGACACTGGAGAAATAGAACCCATAAGATGCATATGCAGAAAGAAATTTATTGTAATGAATTGGCTCTTGGTTTTGTGGGTTGGCAAGTCCAAAATCTGCAGGGCCGGCTGGTGGGCTGGAAACCCTGGAGGACTGGTGCTCCTGTTTGAATCTGAAGGCTGACTGCAGTAGAGCCAAGAAGAGATGATGTTGCAGAGGAGGCTCAAAGACAGTTGACTGGAAAATTCTCTTTTGCCTCTGGAGAGGCAAACCTTTTTGTTCTATTTAACTTTCAACTGATTGTATGAGAATTATGGTGAATCATCTGCTTCCCTAAAAATACAACAATTTACATGTTAATCTCTCCAAAAATACCTTCATAGAAATACCCAGAGTAATGTTTGGCCAAATATGTGGGCACCCTGTAGCCCAGAGAAGGGCACACAAACGTAACCATCACAGTATCTAAGACTGTTTCTCTTCTACTCCCCTCCGGTTTTCAGCTAGCACAGGTAGAGCCGTCCCCTTGTTCTGTGTGCTAGTTCACGGGGCCTTGTGAGTCACAGCAGCAGCATGTCCTAAGCCACAGGCCTGTGTTCCTTCACCCAGCACCACCCCATCTTCCTCAGACCCCACTTACTGAGTGCCACTGTACTAGGTGACAAATTGGAGTTTTATTCTACAAATGAGCGATGGAAAACCATCAAGCAGTGTTAAGCTGAGGTGTCTGATTTGCATTTAAAGACATCATTTTGGCTGTAGTATAGAACCGGGATTGACCAGGGCAAACGTAGGTGTCAAGTGTAGATTTCAGGTCAGAGGCTGTCATCGGGCCGTTCTTATCCATGATGCTGACTGGGTCAGTGGGAAGGAAAGTGAAGGCAGGACTCAGGGAAGTGTTAAGTGCCTTACTATCAGTCATAAGAGACCCATTGCCGCTATAAACATGGGTGCACATACTTCTCTGTGATATGATTCTTTTAGTTCTTTTGGAAAGATACCCAGCAGAGGGATGGCTGGGTCAAATGGAACCTCCAGTCCAAGCTCTTTGAAGTATCTCCATATTGATTTCCATAGTGGTTGCACCAGTCTGCACTCCCACCCATGTTTATAGCGGCACAGCTTGTAATAGCTAAAACTTGGAAACAGCCCATTTGCCCATCCGTTGGAAACTGGATAAAGAAGATGTGGTTTTTCTATAAAATGGAATGCTACTCAGCCATAAAGAATGAGAAAGTAGATTCATTCATAGGTAAATGGGTACATTTTGAGGATATACTCCTAAGTGAAATAAATAAGGCACACATGTGTAAATACCGAATAGTCTCTCTGGTGTGAATAATCTGCAATAATACATAAGATCCTAATAAGATTACTGACATTTAGAAATGGGAACAAAGGAGCTAAAGGTATAGGGAAGGTGGGATGGGTAGGGGAAGGGTA
The DNA here is from genome assembly GCF_012274545.1 of Fukomys damarensis. Classification (NCBI taxonomy): domain Eukaryota; kingdom Metazoa; phylum Chordata; class Mammalia; order Rodentia; family Bathyergidae; genus Fukomys; species Fukomys damarensis. The sequence goes on from NW_022900947.1 coordinate 55,965,681, forward strand.
ATAAGGGAAAAGAAAAAATGTGAGATAATGAAAAGATGGAAATAAAGTGTTTGTAGATGGGGAGGGGGAGAGGGGGTGAAGGGAGGGCAGAGGTAAGGGGAAAAAATGAGAATCAAGACTTGTCATGTAGAGGTACAAGAT
>NW_022900947.1:55966019-55972057 GCF_012274545.1 Fukomys damarensis
AAAAAAAAAAAAAAAAAAAAGAAACCCATTGTCTGAGAGCCAGACTGGAAAGCTTCAAATATCCAGAGTCTTTGGTTTCTGGGCAAGAAGTGATACTATCTGGTTTTTAATCTCAGCTAAATTTAAACATTTTGATGTGCTCCTCTCCACTCAATTTTAAAAGAATCAGTATGAAATCATAAAATGTCAGCACTTGACCCATCTTTTCCTAGTTGTGAATCTTGAACTAATTCACATGTAAGAAATGGGCAAGACATTGAGAGACTACATAACCTCTGTAGATGGAGGTGGGCTATTAAGTCTGCGTGGGGCTGAGAAAAAGTGGCCACAAGATAACTTCACACTCCTTCAGAGAAAGCGTATGGTGTCTGTGGGCAACCCCGTGAGATGTGTGTGGGCTGGCATAGCCAGACAGCCTCTCTAGGCTTGACAATGACCCACACGTTTGTTCCTGTCTCCCTCGTTGCTAGCCTTCTCTTCACACAGATGCTGTCTGCTGTCCAGTGCTGTGTGTCCTTTTACCTCGTCTGGAAAGTTTCTATTTATGCTTGAACACCCTGAGTTTTTTCTTCAACTTCATCCATCCTCCCTGCTAGAATTAATTACTCCTTTTACCATGATACTGTCACTTATCATTTTATGATGTTTATCATTTGTCTCTCTCGGTAGACGGTGGTGACTGTGGACCCCGTATATTGATCTAATGTCCTCATTAACCAGTAAAACTGACATTTATTAAATGCATACCAGGTGCCAGTGTTGCACATTTAAATTCTTTACTTTGCAAATTATGTGAATACACAGATCCTATTTTTGAATGAGAAAATAAATGACTTACTCATATACAAATGGTATGACTTCTTTCCATGTGCTTTTCTCAGACTTCTAAAATTATCTTTTTATGGGAGTACAATAATACCACTAGACAAAGTCCTTAAACTTAAACTTTCTGGATAAAATCGAACTTTGTATCTAGTGGCTAAAAATGATTCTGTGATTTTAGCCATCATTCTTTAGGCATCTGATAGTTTTACATTTTCATGTTTTATCAAAAGGGAGTCCAAGTGCATTTCATTCCTCTTTCCAGGGACAATAATTTTGACTACTTGGAGTTTCGCCTTTGGATTGGCCTGTGGTCAGCCTTCCTGTGTCTTATTTTGGTAGCCACTGATGCCAGCTTCTTGGTCCAGTATTTTACTCGCTTCACGGAAGAGGGCTTCTCTTCTCTGATCAGTTTCATCTTTATCTATGATGCTTTCAAGAAGATGATCAAGCTGGCAGATTACTACCCCATCAACTCCCACTTCAAAGTGGGCTACAACACCCTCTTCTCGTGTGCCTGTGTGCCACCCTCTCCAGGTAAGGACATTTTGCTCAGTGTTTGTGTGTGTCTGCGTTTCGAGGAGTGTACAGGCTCCATGACTGCAGACTCTCACATGCAAGGGTCTGCTGCCTCAGATGAATCATCTTGCTGAAGTTGAAGCCTGTGATTCCATCAGGAATAAAATTGAGAGCTCTGGAATGTGAACAAAACCAGCTCAAACCTTTGAAATTAACTCAAGCTGCTATATTTGCAAAGAATTTATTTGTGCATTATTGTTAGATTTTTTTGTGATGAGGAGACCGTGGTATGTTTACTGTTTTTTGGGTTTTGTTTTGTTTTGTTTTGTTATTTCTTTTGATACCGGGGGTTGAACTCAGGACTTTGCACTTGCAAGGCAGGCATGGGGCCACTGAGCTAAATCCCTGGCACATATACTCTTTTAACAGGAACAAATATCAGATGAACCTAGATTTGCTGAATTTGTACTCCATATTTTCTACTGCTTTACTGGTATTTTAAGTAAGCTTAAAATAGGTTTTTTTAAGTTTAGAGAAGAAACAAAGAATCTATCAATTCACTTTACATGATTTGGAGCATAAAATTAAAAAATTCAGATTAGAGTCACTGAATGATAAAAGTGGAGCCTTATAACTTACCTCTGCTTGACAATGTAAATAAAAATGGAAAATAAAAGGAATGAAGGGGAATGGAGGGAGGGAAGACGGGAGCAGAGAAGCAGGTGAGCATATTGTATCCTAGGGGATGTGTATGTTCAAGGCAGAAAACATAAAAGTATCTTCTGTGTGAGGAATGTGATTCTGTTCATCTTAATATTTTTATATCTATCTTACCAAAATCAGTATCAGAAACTTCTCATAAAGTGTTCAAGTTGGTTTTCAAAGGTTTTCCTTGTAATAACTCATCATTTATTTTCTAACAGAATACTTTCAGAAAAATAATTTGCTTTGAGGAAAGTTGCTTCAGATGTGCTCCGGTAGAATAAGGAGTAAATGTGTGTATTTGACCATAGCACTTTAAGGCTGATTTTTGTAACTTGGTGTTCCTAGTGCTGTGGAGATCAAGATCAGTGCTTTTAAGTACAGCTTCGTGGCACCAAGAGTGCAGCAGTATTCTGGGGGTGATGTGAACTTGAGGCATAAATTGGGAGCAATTCATGCAGCATCCACTTGACTTAGGGAATTTGAAGGAAAACCTCTGCTTATTGACAGTAAAGCAAACATTGTTATAGTGTGGACCAGATGCAAAACACTTACAGTTGTGAAACATAAACAAGATGCTGTGAAGCATTTTCTGGTCAGTGGGGGTTGTGTCAGTGGTTGCCCACAGAGTCACTGGTGGCAAAGCTATCCTGCTCTGCCCGCCAGGTGGAGAAGCCTGCGAAGACCCACGTGCTTCAGGGTGGTGAGGGAAAGGGCACAGCACCTCCTTGAGGGGTGGCCACTCACACGGAATGGAGGACGGGGCATCTTGGTCTTTGCACTCACAGATTCTCTTTGTTTTAATAGTAAATGTTTTCAGTACATAGTTATCACAGTTGTCATGAGACATCGGCACACATACATAACACATTTTAATCATTCTTTTCTTCATCTTCCTCCCCTCCTCTTCCTCTTCCCTCCCTCTGTCTTTGGTCTCCTTCCCTATAGCAAAAAGATCTATTTCCAATTATCTTTAATTTTGCTCTGTAATTTTTTGTCTTGTTTAAAGAAAATCAACACACAATCACATACAACCTATAATTAAAAGTAAAGCTGAGAGGGCCTAAATGGAAATTTAAAGGTTCAGGTGAACACGAGCGTCCTAGTGCTATGATAGCCCAGGAGCATGAAGATGTCTGCTGGTTTGGAATACTTGTGTTTTATAATTCTAGGAGTTCTCAGAACAGAACAGACATGCACTTGCATTATGGATACTGTTATTAGAATCAGTTCGTATGCTCCCCAGAGAAACACGAGTGTGTGGAACTCTTCTCAGAGAGAAGGGGGTCAACCTCCTGTAGCCATTCAGCCTGCACACACAGGAGAGTCCAGAGAGTAAAGCACTGGACTCACAGGCTTGTAAACTGGAGGGCTTTGAACTTTCTTAGTCACCTCTTTGCCTGCCTGACTGCCTGTCTCTGTCTTTCTGTAGTCCCACCCCACCCCCTGCTGCCTTTTCTCTCTATCTCCTCTGTTAGCTGACTTCCACTGAGATTTCTAAAGAAGTATGAATTTCCTCTCAGCTATTCTGTGGTACAAGGTGCTCATATAGCCAGATGAGGGATTTATCAGCACACCTGTCACACACAAAAGAGATGCCTACCTCTCCAGGCTAATGCAAACCTGCATCCACTGTTTTCATTGGATGCTGGCAGGGAGCGTACTGTGAAACCAAGGAAGAGATACGTTAGTGTGTTCAGCTTGTAAAACATACAACAAAGATTTTCCAATTAAGTTCTCTTCTAGGAATGGTCTTTTTATTGTTGGTGATAAGGCACTGAGGGCTGAACCAGTTTAAATATACACAGCAGTATGAGCATCTAAGATGATAACTTTTCCTTTTTTATGCCTTTTTTCTTTCTCCCCACTTATTCATCATTATTATTATTTTAATTAGTACAAGTTTGCAAACATAACAAATGCATTCATTGTAAGAAACACAGGCTATGTGAGAAATCAGTCCTAAGTTACGAAGGAGTTGTCTTAGGACTCTGACAACTCCTACTCCAGTGGTGCTGGTATAAAGCAATATAGCAGGCTTTTAGGTCAGAAAATCTTGTATTTGAGTCCTGGGTGACTAATGCCAAATCTGTGGCACTGGGCAAGTTCCTTTCCCATGGTAGCTTAGTCTCACCCTCCTTGTCTGTAAAATGGGGCTATTAAAAGTACCGCTTTGTAGGATTGTTTTGATGAAAATGAAGAGAGAGAGAAAAAAGAAAAAATAAATGAAGAGATGAGTACAGATAAAATACGTCAGGTGTACTATAATATGTACATATATACAGATAGAAAACATGCAGTGAGTAAAGGCTAGCTGTGTTGATGTTGTTAATCTTTATAAAATTTAGGGAGAGCATTTAGCTTTTGGTGTGAGTGATCGTACATGCACCTGTCCCTGTCTGTTAGGCAGTTGGCTCATTCTGAGACCACACTGCTTATTGCACCATTTATCTCTGCAGTGGTCCAAATGTATATATACAAATAAGAGGGACTTTTTAAAAAAACCTATGGAAGTGAAAACAGTCTGTGGTTTGGAAAAAGAAAAACAGAAATTATTTTCATTCTTGTAACAGTCTCATGCTTTATAAAACTCCATAAGACCAGTCTTTGTGTATTTCCATCATAACCTTAATACTTTTTGACAATCTTAATGTTTCCCTTTAACCTTAATAATTTCAGTAGCAAGCTGCATAGATCCAACGTAAGTTTAATGCTTTTGGGTAGCAGACTGAAAAATGCCGTGTGAATAATGCAGGCGCACGCCCAGCTTGAGTACTGTAAACACTGCAGAAGACTGCTCCTTTGTCACAAAACGCGCGCTTAGTTGAAGAGCTCAGTCAGTGAGTCAGTAATGTGTAAGCTGGATGGTGGCTCATTTGCCAACCATGAGACCCCAGTACCAGAGACCAGCACCTGCACAGATAGAGTCGTGGGGCTGTCAACTGAGTTTCCGGAAATGGAAGTGAGGGGGTCACTAAAATCACCAAGAAACTCCCTTCATGGCCACAGTGTATTAGAACTTTTTGTCTTTGTGAAGGTAATTCTCCCTCTCTTCCTCCTCCTTGCTCTTGTCCCACTTCCATAAAACCTCACCTAGCTGGGTGTTTAGCTCAGTCCTAAGCCCTGCAAGTGCCTGCCTTGCAAACACAAGGTCCCGAGTTCAATCCCCAGTACCAAAAATAAAAACAAAAACAAAAACAAAACAAAACCTCACCTTTCTTGACTTTTCCTTTCCTTAATGCACCTTTTCTCCCTTTCTCTTAGCTGAAATTATTTTTTTTCTTTTTATTGAGTTTATTGGTACAATCTAGGTATACAATACAGTTACATTCATCATTGGGATTCTGTACCTTTACATAATAGGTCTTGATTCTCATTTTTTTCCCCTTGTCCCTGCCCTCCCTTCACCCCCTCCTCCCCTCCCCATTTACAAACACTTTATTTCCATTTTTCAGTTTCTCATGTTTTTTTCCTCTCCCTTATTACCTTTCCCCCACCCTTCCCACTTTCCCTATCCCTTTAGCCCTTTACTTCCTATTTTACATTATTAATTATCTCATTAGGATCCTGTGTACTATTATAGTTTTTCACACCAAAGAAACTATTCGGTATTCAGTTAAAGAAATCTCTGTATGAACATTAAAAATAGGGAATCCTAAAATAAAACTGAAAAGGAAAGTAAAAGAGAAAAGGAGAATCCTAAAAAAACTGAAAAGGAAAGTAAAAGAGAAAAGGCAATGATGAAACATTAAAATAATCCTTAATTCTGGAGATGAAAATGGTCCCTGAACATATTTAAATTGCTTCTTGCTCTTATAGTCTTATCTTATTCTTTTTTTTTTTTATTTAGAGAATACTTTATTAGTTTCTGTAATCAAACCCATGTAGATATGACCTTACATATTTAGTATGATGTGTTATCCCTGTATACATGGAAAAAAAAATAAAAATGAAAAAAATTAACATTTCTAGACCAATATGGCTGTCCATTTCTG
>NW_022900947.1:55972439-56012083 GCF_012274545.1 Fukomys damarensis
TTTGCCATTGGTGAACTGGAAGTCTGTCCTTGTTTCTTGCTTAAGTGTTTTCTCATTTTTATTTTTGTTGTCGGACTGTCCTTGGTTGAATCTCTGGATTATCACCCAAATCTTCCTGATATAGTTGCGCCCTAGCTTCTGTGTCTCTAATGACCCACAGACATTCTCATCTTCATAACATCAGAGAAAACAGCTTATCAAATCAACCGCAATGCTTTACCCCAACTGATACAATCAGCAACACATTAAGATCAAGCACAACTTGGACATTGACCACCTGTGGTAGTCACTAGTCTGTCACCCTTAAATCATTTGAATTAAATTGAAATCAAGGAGCAGTCCAGAACATGTCTGCAGTGAACAAAATTTCAATATAGTGTATTTACCATTTAATGGCTCAGACAGAGCAAGGATGCAAGACCCCTGGTCTCAGTTAGCTGATGGCTGAACCCCATGACGCTGACTGACCTCGGGCTGCAAAGCCCAGATTGAGTTCCCCATCCTTCTGAATGGTTGAACTCCGCAACGTTCTATTACAGGTTTCCCACGCCCTTTCTTTAAAGATGTTCAAAGTTGGGAACTCAGAAAAATACCCTTGATGACCACCTCTGCCTCTGCAGAGTGGGTCCAAAGACTGACACAGGAGGTCTGAGAGTGCGGGGGCGGGGCGGATTATGCGGCTTCAGGGGTTATGTGGCTGCCTTCCCGGCGCTTGAGCGATGGCGTCTGGGTCGGGATTAGGCGTGGCTCTCCTTCCCGGGGTGGATTGGGGCCCAGGCTGCCTCCCAGCACTTGAGCAATGGCGTCTGGGTCGGGAGCAGGTGTGGCTCTCCTTCCTGCGGTGTATTGGGGCCCAGTCTACCCTGAAATTATTGATGGCTAACACAGTGATATATCCTAGGTTCAATAAAGAATTAAGAAAGAAAATGAACCAGGAGGTATTTCATGGATGAATGCATGTTTTTGCACTAAATTCCCATTTCTTAGAAATAGGATGGCTATTAATGAAAATGGAGGCAATTGATGTTATATTTCCCACCCTGCCTTGATAATTACATATAGTGGAAGTATGTGAAAAAGAAGATAATTCAGTTCAAAATTCAAAAATGCAAACAGCAGTGTCCAACAACATGCTCACCATATTTCATTTCATCTCAATGTAGAAAATTATTTGGGTAACAAAGTATAAATAACATGTGCTTTGGAGAAAAAAGAAGCTAAATTTGAATTTCGCCTCTGACACTAACCAGTAGTGTGACTGTCAGCTTGGCTAATTACTTAATCTCTGTGTCTGTGTCATAATCTATATCCTGCATTAGTGACTGCACCTACTCTTAAAGGTGAACTGTGAGCACTAAATTGCCTAGAACCCAAGAGACACTGAATAAAAGTTTTTTTTTCATATTCTTCAATGTCCTACAAAGGAAGCCACTGTTTAGTCTTCTAGCTCTATTCTTTGAAGGGGTTCAGACATTGAATTTTTCAGAAATTTCCTAGGAAAAGTTACTAAATAAAACTTTTGTTTTAGCCCTATCCCTAAAATAATGAACAGTTGATATGCTGTTGTGGACAAATGTAAATCACTTGAAGCTATATTCAAGGAAAATATGAAGGAGTTCAGTGCTTGTAGTTGGAGTATTTAATTCTGTGAAGCTGAATGGCAAGACAGTAGTTGAGTAGGTAAAGTTGTTAAAATCTTACAGGCAGTATATTTGGTTCTAAGAAAATCTATATAATTCATTAAAAAACAAATGGTGAAATCTTATACTAGGAATCCTTCAGTTCATCTTTTCATGTCTTCTTTTCCTTTTTCCTTTCTCCTCTACCTATTATCAAAAGTATACTGAGTTTATATCATTGCTTTTTAAGAATTGTGCTTCTTTCAGTGAAGTAGAAAGCATGCATGTGCATATTTAGACATGGTACTTTTCATAAAGAGTGTTATTTTTAAAATAGTATTAATTATTTTTTAGTGAACAGATGTTCAATTCTCATTTGACCCAGACTTTAGAAGTAAATTTTTATTACAGTATCTTTTTTTTTTTCATTTACCTATGTGCGAAAGTGATAGTGACTGTACTGAGGGTGTATTCATGTTTTTAAAAAGGTCAAACTAAATTTCCTGACCAGGTGTTAGTCTTCTCTCTGGAGGAGTAAAATGCGTTGCTAAAAGTGATAAATTATAAAAGCAAGAAAGATAGCTTCAAGAGATAGACACTTTACTGATAACCGAGGAGATATGTTTTATTGATTCATTGTTGACCATTCCAGGAGAACATGCTTAACAGGATGAGTGATTCAGAGGAAGAGATTCTTTCTCACACAGTGAGTGACACTTACTGTTGTCTTCTCTGAGTGAAAGCTTCCCTTGTCACTGGTGTGGAACTGTAGACCAAGCCAAGTGACTGGAAGTCTATGGCTCCTGTTTCCATTACAAGACTTCCAAATGCTCTAAAACAGTTATCACTACAGTAGAATTTTATAAACACTTCTTTTATGTGATTTTTATATTACCCTAGAAAATACAATGTGCCATTACATTATAGCCATTAAAAAGAAGTGTTGGTTTGTGTCTCCTGTGGTCCAATATTATAGTCAATATGCATTTCACAATTAAGAAGCCCATTAAGAGAAAATGAGGGAATGAGAGATAATCTGAATTTGTCTTCCATTAACTATATCATATTATATGCAATTTTAATTTTATTATATGCCATTCTCTTTTTATGAATAGATTGAAATCATAGACTAGTGGTTGGAACAGAAAGGCTAAGCTCTGGTGTAGCACTTTTCCAGCTTGCATTCCTTCCCCAGCAAAACTGATGTTTTATCACCCACGGTAATGTGCTCTTTTGAGAAAAACAATGGATACTTGAAATATCCATTGATTTAGCTTCTTTGCAACATCCTAACCTGTGTTTTGTCTGTTTCTGGGTAATGCTTGCAGGCAGCACAAAAGGAGGAGCAGTGAATTTGGTTTATCACCAGACCTGGAAAACTCTCTAGCTTAGATTTTTCATGAAACACATATCTAGAAGTTTCCCTGGAATAATGTCTATAACCCATTGTAAATGTAGTGGTGGATGGGCATGGAGGTGAAGTTTTTGTGGGAATAGTTGCTAAATAAGAGAAACTAGTTTTGTTTCAGACTTGAAGCTGTGAGAGTAGCAGGTAATTTCCCCATGATTACTTCTCCTAGAATTTCCCTGCTTTACTTCCTTGTCCTGAAAAAGCCATTTCTTTCTTTTTATTGATCTAAAAATTTAGAGCAGAAATACTGTATTTTACCAAGAGATACTAATATGCTGAAGATATCCTACCCTTAAATAAATTGGATATGCCCACATAGCAAGAAGTATGTTCAAGTATTTCTTCTCTCTCTTTTCCAGTTAACTCATTCTCTTTAAGATGTTGCTTAAATCGAATGGAATAAGGTATTAAAGTTTCATAATCATGGAGAATAATCTCCAAGGTTTACTTGCTCACATCAGGTTAATCAGCTCCACCTTACTGTAATTCTAAGAAACTATGTTGAGAGTACAGATTCATTTTAGGTGAATATTTAAGAAGAACCATATAGATGCCAGAAATTTTACTAGAGTATCTTACTAAAATGTATGTAATAACACAACAAGGCATAGCTAATCATCACAAAAACCATCAGAAGTAGCTGGTGTTTTCCCTGTGTGTGAGTGCTACTTTCTTCAGGTCCCAGAGTGGTTAGTCATTTTTACACTGTTTATTTAGCTCTTACCTGGTGGTACTGGATACTGTGCTGACAGCTCTGCCTCTGTTGTGTTGTTTAATTCACACCGCGGCCTTATGAGATAGATGGTTTCAAATCCATTTTCACACATTAGGGACCAGTGGTTGAGAGGAGTGAACCTACTTTCTCAAGACTATTGCTTGGTGAGGGAGTTTGAGAATGCCCTGTTGGTCTTAAATTCTGGCTCCAATTCACAATGCCCCCTTCTCTGAATTGTGCAGTGGTGGTGCCTTGGGCAGACACCAGTGCCTGCAGTGACTGGTTGCTGTCTCTGTTTGATCTGTGGCCTCAGCGGGGTGTGTGTCCTCCTAACGGTATAGCTCCTGTGAAGGTGCTAGGCATAGGGGCTGTGTGTAGCTAGTTCCTGGTTGCTGCTTACCAGCCCAAGGAGAGCCTTGGAAAGTGCCACTGATTCTCTGTGCAGGAGCTCTGCCAACACTACCACTCACTTTTCTGCTCATAGCTCCTCTAGCTGAAACTTTACTTGAGCTTCTCCAGACGTCTCATTAAACACAAAGAAAGGAAAATTTATGAAGGCAAAGTCGCAGATGCAGTTTAAAGTGTCTTATTACAAGTAATATTCATTCCCCTTTTCCAGAGGATCAGCTTCAAGTTGATGCATGGAAAGGAGGGATAAGTAAAATTCTAAATAATGGAAAGCAATCAACCTTGGAAACTCCCTGCAGCTAAGTATGGGGCAGAGATTGTCCTATTGACAATGTGTTAAATCTAAATTAGCCATGTTCTTGCTTCATGAGTTATGGTATGGGACAAACAGCGAGGACAGAGTAAAGTGTATTTTGGCTTTTCCATTGGGCCTTTCCAGAATCATCATTAAGGATATTGCAGGTCTCACATAAAAGGATCATTTTGCAGTTGCTTGCCAAAGTATCTGCATTGTGTGTCTGAATCTAAATGGTGGCCAGTGGTTCTTTTAGACCAAGCTTCCAGGTGTAACTGATCATTTTTTCATCTGTGATCCTAAAGACATTTACTTTTATTTATGGATCCTAATATCCTGCCAAAATGTATTTATAGAAGTGCTTTTATTATATATTTATTTTTGAAGTTTTTCTTTTGAAACAGCTGCTCATTAAAATGTGTAGGGCAAGTATTATATACTTCTTCCTGTTGTTTAGATTCTGGTCTTCTGGGATTTTGAGAGTCAATATGCTTAATAGTTTGCTTTAGAGGAAAACTGAAAAGATAAAAAAAGTAAGTGAGCAGAATTGATAATGTATCCAAATCTTGAGAGTGATTATAAAAGTTCAGATTGAAACCCTATTTTAGTGCAACACTGGTCTCTGTTACCCATTATTGATTTCACAAAGTAGGAGCTTGAATATCTTTCCTCTGACTCTTTAATCCTTGTTTTAGTGCAGAAAGTATGTTGAAAAAGGATCTTTGATGTCTTATGACAGGAAACTCATGAAATTGCATTCAAGGATGTAGCTCAGGAAGAACAGTTTCCCAGACACTATCGACATAGTGCCTTGTGATTTCACATTTGCTTTTTGTCTTTGAAAGCTCGAATGGCTCAGACATCCCAGCTCACAGTTGAGAGTCCTATCATCTAACACTGGCACATCCTATCCTGCCTTAAATTCTGTGGCCATATAGATTGCCTTGATTTGATGGTTAGAAATGCTGTGTAGGAGAAGACAAAATGCTAAACATGGTCAAGGTACCAGCTTTACTTCTGACTGTAATGCTAGGGAAGCCACCTGTTGTGTCTTGCTTGAGTGTCCCTGCCATGTATAAGATGGGTATAAAATATACATATGGTATGTTTCAGGTCATTTTAAAATAAACAAGCGGAATAATGTGAAACAAATTCACTTGAAGCTTCTTAGAACAAAACAGTAACAGAAGACTAGGTTTTTCAGTCATTATTTATTAATATCTTTCTTTTGGGAATGGATTCTTGTTTGCTTCATTGTTTGGACCAAATATCCTTTATCTTATTTGATTCATTGTGAGACAGAGTACAGAGACAGGCAGTGTGCTGTGTTCGGGAGACCCCTGATAACCGAGCCCTGAAATCGGAATGGATCCAAAACAGAACAGAACTAGGGCTCAAGCTAAAATTGTGTCTCCTTAGTTTGTTTTCCTTGTTTCATTTTCTTTCCTAGCTTCCTTTTGACAGTAAGCAAACATTTTTTTAATTCCTCTAAGTTACGAGCCAAATGGGGTAGATTTGAGGCCAAAATCAGAGAACAAGACCTAGTCTTTTCATTGTTCCCACATGGTTCTCATATCCTGACGTCCACCCATCAAATAAAGCTGCGTGTTTCTCCTCGTGTGTGCAGGTGAGATCTGAACCATAGCAAACAGAAAGGGCAGTGTAGGGACTTGGACTGGCAGGGAGGGACCCAACAGCAGTTTCCTAGTGGAATGTTCATGAGCTGTGTGATCTTCATAGACAAATAACTTGAGGGGTGTTATTTCAAGTGGCCATAAATTAAGAATATTCTCTGAGTAACTGTTTACTTTATAACAAAGGAAGCTTACTATAAGAGGAAAAGAATTTTATCTGATAAAGAATAATGTTTTAATGAAAGTATTATGTTTTAATTTTCATAAAACACGGGGAAAGGAGGTTCAAAATAAAGTTCTGTAAGTGACATCCTAAGTCCTGCAAAGGTGCCACATTGTCATACAATCTTTAAAATTAAATCACTCATGCCCATTATACTTATTTAATACTGTTTCATTTTCACACACTTGTAAACATGTACTTTCTCAGATGCAGTCTAAATTTTCAAAAGTACAAATTAACAAATTCTTATTTAATGATGCTCTGATTTATGAGATTTTACTATACTATACTTGATCAACTTGATTATTAGCAGTCATTTCTTGTACTAGCCAAAATGCATTGGCTGTTTTTTAGTAGTGACTGTGTGTGTGTGTGTGTGTGTGTGTATGTGTGTGTGTGTTGAAAGCTGGAACAAATTTTATGCCATCTCCTTAGTTACTATGGTTTCTTATTGTATTAGTTTACAACAGATGTGTTTAAATCTGATTATTTATGGTGGTGAAAAGTGAATGGATATAAATAAAAATTTATTATGCCATATGTTGTTACCAAAGGCATTTTAAATGCCTACTTCTTTTTTTAAAAAAGCTAATTATTCATTTAGGCTGTTTCTATATAAATTTAAGGTCAAATTTGTCCTTTTCTTCCAGTTAATATCTCAGTATCTAATGATACCACACTGTCCTTAGAGGATTATTCAGCTGTTTCTGCTACTGACATGGTAAGTGACTTAATATTTTAAAACCCTTATGTATTTACTGAATATTTTATATATTATTTGCAATATTCATAGTATGATGTTGCCTTCCATTCAGAAATCCTAGCATGAATGTGTTTAGTAATCATTGATTATGCAGGGAAAAGAAAGCATGCTCTTCTTTGCTCTAGTTAGCATTTGGGGGGTGTCTCTTAAAAAATCAAAGCCAATATTTAATTGTATTCTATGCTTTTCAAATTTTCATAAGAATTTAACTACTAGGATCCCATTAATTGTGACCTTGAAAGCAAGTGTTGTAGAAAAATGAGGGCAGAGTCTGTTCTCTGCATCTAGCGTGGGCCAGAAAGGCACTTGCTTAGGCTGACTGTAGCAAGACATTTCCCTTGTTGCTTAGAAAGGACTGTGCCCCCATCACATGATATCCTTTTCCATGGCTTGTAACCAAGGATTTGTAGGGACTGGAACTAAGCTTTCAAAAGAGCTATTTTGCATGGAAGGGCATACACTGGAAGGAGACTTTTATCTTGGAGAAGAAGGGGAAAGTGCTGTTTCACACTTTAATGTGGTCCTTCTGTGCCAAATATGGCCTCTTACCAAAGAATATCAATCTCCTGGTTATAGGAACAGAAAGCATAATACTTTGTGTTGATAGAGTGCCCGTCTCTTGGGAGACTGGAGTTCTGCTGTAGATATTTATGTAGTGAGAGCCCAGTGTCCCTTTCAAAGAGGAGGCTTTGTGTCCTTCCTGGAATTCTTGCATGATCGGGTCCCTCAATTGTCTTCATGTTCCACAGCGCTCTTGACTTCTTTCCTTACAGCTAGAGACTTTTCTGCCATTCTTCAAACCTTACTTCTGTTCTTCATGTTTGATAATGAGTGTGTGTGTGTGTGTGTGTGTGTGTGTGTGTGTGTGAGAGTGTATTAGAAATGCATTCAATTTTCAGGCTTTTAGCTAGCCAAACTCATGCCCACCAAAATTTGCCTAAAATGTGAGTTAAAATACTTCATTTAGATGTCACAGAGTTTTAATTAAAATTCTTGTGGTTAAAAACTCAATATGATCCATACATTCATTTATAGTAAAAGTTAATAAAATATTTACTTCTCCTGCCTAAAAAGACATCATTTCCTAACTAAAGTCTTTCTACAGCTGACCTAGGGAAGCTTTAATATTAGTGAATTTTTAAGCTGTGTCTTTGGGCAAGTCTTGGAAGAGATTCTAGTAATTGAAGCCTAAAGCATCACAGTAAGAGCCACGGAGACCAAATGAAAGCACAGGTTGACCTTTTTATTTTTTTGCAGAACTGGAGATTCAAACCAGTGCCTTTGTTTTAGTTTGAGTCAGGATCTCTCTAAATCACTAATGTCTCCAGGATGTGCTCCAACTTGTGATCCTCCTGCCTCAGACTTTCAGAATTTCAGGACTACAGACTTCACAGTGCCTTCCAGTAGGGCTACCATAGAGGATGTAGCAGTGTAATAATGATTCGTTTGTCCACCATTTATAGAGCATGTATACTAGAAGCCAGATATTTTACACATAATACAATCATATATTCTAATCAGTATTGTAGTCATCAATACAAAGTACCTGGCACAATTAGATCCATTTTATCAATACGAGAAACTGAAGCTTCAGAAGATAATCTTTCTTGCCCTAGGTCAAACAGCCTTATTTCTGTAGAATAAAGATTTGAATGGAAGGCTGAGTGGTTCTGAGACTGTACTATTTCACTATCTGTTTCAGTGTTTGCATATTGAACCGTTAGCCTTTTCAGTCTTATGTCCACTCAGTATTTCAGCATAAAAGGTCCCTCATATGTATATGTTTCATACTTTGTTCTGCACCCCTAGGGAAAGAAATTGTGCATGCGTGTGTGTGTGTGTGTGTGTGTGTGTGTATGTACATGTGTATGGTCATGAAGGATAATTTTTATTCTGTCTTTCATTTCTGTTTCTTCTCTTTCACCTGCAGTGGTATCTTCATGTGTACTTTGTACATGAGTGCACACAGGCACACATGTGGTACCCATGAATTGTGTAGGTTAAAAATCCAGAAATCAGAGTTAGAGGTAATATGACTTATCATCATCAATAATAACTACCACTGAATACCTATTAGATGACAGGATGTTTTCATTAATTTCTATATTATCAGGACTGGGGATTTAGCTCAGTGGTTCGGTGGTCTGCCTTGCAAGTGCAAGGACCCAAGTTCAATCCCCGGTACAAAAAAAAAAATTCTATGTTATCATAATAATTTGATAGGTTAGTAGATGTTACCTCTATTTTTTGTATGAATCAGAGGCTTGGAAAGGTAGCTGCCTTCTCAGGGTCTTATCATGATGATGGTCAAAGTGGGATTTGAACTTTGGGCTTTCTAACTCTACAACTCGCCCCATTTCCTTTGTGAAACTGCAGAGTGCTTCACATAGAAGGACTTAGGATTCAGCCAGTTCTTAAGTTAGTCCTGGCTTCAACTGCAGGGCTCCATGACGGCAGAGGCTATGGCTACTCTTCAGTGACCTATCCAACATGGTGGTGATAAGTGCTTACCTCTTAGGGGCTGTAGGGTTCAGTTAAAATCACTATCACGTGGCTGGCATGGAACCATCTCTCGGCCACTGTTAGAAACCGCCATAACTTTCCTCTCTCTACAAGGCTCTGCTGCCTCCACAACTCAGAAGTTAGTGGGGAGATGAAGCTACCGCTTCTGTAGGCTGCTGATGCCTCAGTTTCCTTGGCCAGGCCAACCCTGCTACCCTGAGCCCTGCCTAGCACATACAGTCATCATGACCTAATTTCCTCTTTCCTCTTCAACCATAATTAGATTATAAGAGAAAGCTCAGTAACAGTAACATGCAGCCCCGAGGCCATCCAGCCACCTCCCTCTTACGAGGCCCTGAGAGCATCCTGTCAGAGGGAGGAAGGTCTTTGTCCTTCAGCTTCATTAGCATGAAGACCAGCTCTCTTCTTCCATGGTATGGCTATGTTTTAGAGGGAAAGAGTAGTGAAAGAGGGACATTCAAGGGAAGTTTTCCAGCCTTGGCATTTACCGTTGGAACCACTATGTCTATAATTCTTCTCACTTTGGCCAGCTTTCCTATGCATTTCTCACTTGGCATTTCCCTTTAATCTGTAAACAGAACAGTTTAGAAGGACCCTGAAGCACATTAAGAGCAACTACAGTGTTTGCACACTGTATGCAAATGAGGACCTAAGGTCTACTGGCTTCCAGGATCCAGCTTGCAGAGAGATCAGACTTCACACTCAGGCACCAATCTTCTCTGTGGGGAGGATCAGTTAGCATATGTGCTCTATGTCAGACACTTTTTTGTTTTGTATTTTATTACACTGAGGCATTTGTTAAAATATAGAGTTCTAGGGCTGGGAATTTAGCTCTGTGGCACCACACCTGCAATCAGGTGCAAGGTCCCAAGTTTGATCCCTGGTTAAAAATATATATATATAGAGAGAGAGAAAGGGAGAGAGAAACAGAAAGAGAGACAGAGAGAGAGTGTGTGTGAGCGCACAAGAGCTCTAAAGTAGTCATTGAAAAGGCTTTGACACACAGTCACCTTCTGAACAAGCTGTAGCGCATTTCTGGCATCTCAGAAAGCCCCATGGGGTGCTCTGTGTTCTGCTCCATGCCTCAGCTGAGCTGTGAGAAACCCCATT
Source organism: Fukomys damarensis (assembly GCF_012274545.1). NCBI lineage: Eukaryota > Metazoa > Chordata > Mammalia > Rodentia > Bathyergidae > Fukomys > Fukomys damarensis. The sequence continues at coordinate 55,983,141 of NW_022900947.1, forward strand.
CTTTGCCAATTACTCTTTTCCCAGCCTTCAGAGCACAGGTTCCTGAGTCCTTTCAGAAATCAGTTTCTCGCACCACATTCCTGTCTCCCATCTCCAGAACAGCTTTCTGCACAAATGGGAGGTTCCATGTGTCTCAGGGGGCTTCTCAGTGCTCCTGTCCACCTGTCATCTTTCATGTATCACTGGTGCACTTGGTGAGAACCAGGACACAGTTTAGTGAGTAAACACTAGGGCTCCTCTGAACCCTAACATATCACCCCATTTACACGCAGCCATTGGGAGTTCTTTAGCAATTTGGATAATTTCTCCTTATCTCTGTCACTAGTGGTTGTATCTTCTACCTGCTGCTCTATGGCAAAAGGTGGCCGTGGGATCTTCGCTTGTGGATGATGACACTTTGGAGTTTTGTTTGTTTGGGTTTTTTTAAATCCTCACTTTTGGTGAATTTTTTAAAAACTATAGCTTTATAACTTACCTTGCTTGAGTTGTTATGGCGGGGTGATGGTGTCATACAGCATTTTTTTGTTTGTTTCAGTCCTGGGGATTGGACTCAGGGTCTCATTCATACTAGGCAAGTGCTCTACCACTGAGCTACATCCCTAGTTGTTTTTAAATTTTGTTTTGGGGCAAGGTCTTAATAAGACCCCAGGCTGGCTTTGAACTTAGGATTCTCACTCCAGCTTCTTTACTAGCTGGCATTTTAGGTATGCATTGCCAGGCCTGACTACAACCTTAAAAAAATAGTATTGATCAAGCAGAACAGCTATATTTGATATCTCACAACACTGCAGATAACTGCAGCTCACATGCATGTTGTAAATGATAAAGTAAGACTGAAGATTATACAAAGCTAGCTTACTCACTGTGGGGGAAAAACCCCTAAATTAGTACATCAGGTATTTAACCTGGAACTTTTGTTTATAGTTTCTCTCAATTATAATATATTTTTTTCAAGTTTTTTTTTCTTGCACTTCTGAGGCAGGCGGTGGCACCACTGAGCTAAATCCCCAGCCCATCTCTCAATTATATTTTAATTGAATCTGCACACAGAGGACATGCATATATTTTAAAAGTAGGTACTCGAGGAAAGAAATTTAGAAATTTTACTTATTTTTTTCTCACTGTATTAGTCAGTGAAGCATATCACATCTACATGGAGATGCTGTTAATTGTAGGACTAAGAACTATTACAGTCACATAAATTCTGCTTGACAGTCAGACATGGAAGCAAAAGTGGTTTGATTTGATGTCCCTTCAGGGTGATTCTAAGAGTTAGCATTCATTTTCACAGGAAATGGAATGTCATATTAATCTTGTGCATAGCAACATTGTGATTTTCTTCCATTGAGAAAGTCAAGTGTAAAAATTGTTCTGTCCTTTAATCTCCTTGAAGATACACGTGTTCCTACTTTTAAAACAGAAAATTTCAAATGTGCACTAAGCTAGACCAGTTAATGGACTCCTTTGTACACACTGCCTGGATAGTCACAGCGTGCTTATTGGGTCTCACATCTCTCAACTTTTGTGTTTGGAGAGGATGTTATGGTATTTTAAAACTTAAATCCATCACTATACATTTTACTCAAGAATTTCAGAATAAGTAGGGTAATTCTCCTGAAAGTGAGACAGAGCAGAGGTGTCAAACCTATGCTACGTAGAGTCCTCTTCTGTCCACCCTGAGCCAGGTCGCCCCAGTCTTTTCCAGCAGCTCTTTTACCAGCGAACAGAAGTGTTGTGCGCATGCCCAGAAAGCAGTGGCGGTACCGGGTGATGACGTCAGGAGCCGTGCCTCATTCACTGATTTACCCAGCTTTAAGGCTCTGGGTTTCTCCTGAGTTGGAGAAAGATGTAGCTCCTCCCTGTGGTGGGCGGAGAAGTCATAAATATTAACAAAGGACTTAGTGGTTAAGGCCAGGAAGCCCTGTGCTCACAGTGTTTCTATAATTCTTTTCCTTCCTTTCTCCTAATACGAAAAGATATATGTACCCTCAGCTTGTCACATCTAGTCTCCTGTCCTTTAGCTTTTTTAGTCTCTCTGTCATGCCTTTCTTTTGCTGTCCTGTGTTCTACTCCTCACTACCTTTTGAATATGAATTCTAGGAGGACCTGCCCTACTTGGGGGGTTAATTTAAGTTTTGTTTTCTCTCTACTAGGTGAAATTGACTACTCTCTTCTAATCTAATCCGTACCATTGCTTTCAATACCTTCTTTTGTTGCCTTATGTTAATATTTAAGTGAACATATTTTATTTCTCTAAGGAAACTTGTGAAAATTGTTACTCATCTTTATTGCACTCAAAATTTATATTAGTTAATTGTCTATTTTCTATTTTTCAGATGCTGTTACTTAAAAGATCCTATATCTAATTGATATAAAATTAACAAATTTAACATAAAAATATAGGGTGTCAAGTTACATTTGAATTTCAGATAAATATTGAACCATCTTTTTAGAATAAATGTCTCAAATAGTGCATAGAACATACACTAACAATATTACTGTTTATTATTCAGATGTAATGAGACATCCTGTAGTTTACCTGGTCATTGTAAATGCAAAGTTTATTTTACTTTAATTTTGTCCTACAGGTAGAAAGGGTAGATAAATTGACGGGTTTCTTCCTCCCATATGTCACATATCTTAGACCTGATGAACAATTTCATTCAGTCGATTAATTATGATTTCTTTGGTGCCTGCTGTACCTTACAATGAACTCTGCTCCTATCTTGATCAACTCTTTTTCTTCTTTGTTACTTTTTAGCAGAATAAGAGTGTCATTGTCCCTCAGGCTCTGCAGTTTTATAGTAGAGTTTATACTTTTAGGCTATACTAGGATATGGTTTATACTTCATACTGTATAATTTTAAAGTATAGTGGTTTTAATATTCCCCAGTTCAAATAATTGCTAAGTTCTATCTCTTTCTCTGATCTTTTTTTCTCCATTTCTGTTTTTCCTAGCAGTTCCTTATCCCTTTTGTTTGTTTGTTTTTTGTTTTGTTTCATTTTTCTTTCTTAAAACAAGGTCTTGCTATGCAATTCAGGCAGGCTGGCAATCCCCCTGCCTCTGCCTCAGGACTGTGCTGTCTCTTTTCTCTTTCATCCCCATTCTTTCTCATACATGACAAACATTGAAAAAAGTTTTGATTAACCTTGAGAAATTTGGCCTTGCATTGTTCTAGCCTCTTCTTTACTACAATGTATTTCTTGAAAAAATAGTCTTTAATTGGAGTTGGGATTTTTTTTCATTTCTACTAATTTCTCAGTCCATTGTCCTTGTCCCTTTAACTATCACCCTGAGAACTCCGGTGGTCTTTTCTGACATCTTCTCTTCTATTGTGGGTGCCCTGGAGGTGTTATGTTCTTTCGCATAGTATGTTTTCCTTTTGTAGCTGTATTAAGTCTTATTACTCCTAGGACAAGTTCTTTTTAGATGACTCCTAAGTTGATGTTTGAGTCCAGGTGTCCTGACCCACTAGATACATTTCTGAGCATTTCAAACTCATAATGCTGAACACTAAGAAGAGCTGTAATATAATTGCCATAGAAAGGTGTAAGCATGTTAAGCAAAAGAGACAATGTGTGTTCCATCAAGCAGAGAGGATGGCGAGATTATATTCCCATTTTCTTGTTCTTGAAGTTCTGATTTAGTCCTTGAAGCACCTATGTGTAGAATTGTCATAGGAAACAAAGGTTGAAACCATAGAGAAGTGAGAATCCTCTTTAAAAGGCAAAGGACGGTAGCAATGAGATGGGCCAGGCTCTTCTGCATTGACCTGGGACCAGACAGCGATGCTTGAACAAAGGTGGTATTGTTGTCAGGCAGCCTAGAGTTCTTTGCTCAGTTCAGATGAAAATCATGATGTTAGTAAGGCACAGTGCAATGGCTGGTGCCTGGTACTGCGTAGTGGCAATGGCTGAGTGTTTATGCATGCCTGCTGTGTCCACACTACTCGGGATATTAAAAAATCTCAAATAGATTTACAGGACTTTTTGAGTGCACACTACTCAAGCAGGTTTGCACAAACACCGAAGTGAGTTGATTTTCACAGAAGCACAGGAGGGATTGCCGGAGAAGTGGTTGGGAATACTGCTTATGTAGAAGCTGCAGGCCTAGTTCAGTGAGGGTGAGGACTGAAAGCGTGCTATGAGTACAGGTATGTGCATAACAGGCACAGGTCTGCCCTTCCTGATGTTAGCCACTGCAGAGCACCCTCTCCAAAATGCAGCAGGAAATGCAACAGTGTCCTCTGAAGAGGCTGAGTGGAGGAGGGCGCTCTGGCTGTCTGGCTGCACTCAGGTTGGAGTGGAGGTTGGGTGTTTGCTAGGCAGCCAGGGAAGAAACTGCTAGACATCCAAAAAGAACGCATCCGGATAGATGGTGTGTGTGTGGGGGGTGGCGAACCCTGAAGCAAACTGTCCTGGCCCATTGGGGTGCAAAGAGTGAGGGCTGCTTTGCTGGGCAGACACCACACATCCCCTTCAGCCAGCACAGGGGCAGGGAGAGTCAGGCCTTCTCTTGTCTCAGTAGCAGTCACTCTGGGTTATTTTCTTTATCGAACAGATCCTGCCTGGAGTTTTAAAGTGTTCAGTTTTACACCAGCTTGTAATAACTTTGAAGTAACACTGACAGTATAGATGTCTTCAATGATGTTTAAACAAAATTGTTCATTAGTTTAAATTTTATGGGAGTGCAAACTGTGTATAGACTGAAATATGTACATGCTTCTCAACGTTTTTATACTTAGTGAAAAATGGTGTTTGGAAGCTACAATACAGTATAAAACTACTTACAAAATACTGATACTGGCATTTAAAATTGATACAAGCGAGAAAACCTGTCTATCATTTGTTTCATGTCCATGGCATAGTTTTCACCTCAATCTGAATCTTTGTAAGAAAATCAATAATGCTGTCTATTGGGTCATTTTTTCCAATACATCTAACCTCTTCAGTGAACTGTAGCTGCAAAAGATTGTGCTGATGTTAATGTCCTGAAGTGAGATTAGAACACATTTTTGCTGATTTTAAAACAGAGAAATCCATTATTTATTATGACCTCAAAACTTTACATGTATCCTTCTAAAAGCATCCCTAGGCATAAATCTAAAAAATAAAATGACACAGGATTAATTACCTTTTAAAAGTATAGCTTGATAGAAGAACAATTGTGCAACGTAAGTGTTTACATGTTGAAGTTAATATACAAAAATATTACAAGGAATGATAGAGTTTTTGTTGACTTATGGAAGAATTTTACCTTTTGAGCTCCTTAAAATAGGAGCTCTTTCTGCCCAGAGCTTCTTCTTTTATGTCTAGGTTGCTCAGGTCAAAGAGCTCATAGCATGGTCTACAACAGTGCTGTGTTGGTGTGAGGTGGAACCGTTGCCCTCAAAGGAAGGACAGGGGAAATTTACCTTTCCATGTTTATTTGCATGGTGTTTTCAAATCAGTCTTCTGTGATAGCCTGATGTACTTAGCCTTATTCCCAAGGATAGAAGTTACCAGTATTTAGAATATTTCAAAGCTGAAACACTCAATCCATTCTACCCAATCATGCTGGCATTCAGACAGGTAAGATTGTGAAAATTTCTCCCCAAGAAGTAGCCATGCTTGTCACAGTCTACAAAACTCTGTACAGCAGAAGAACCTTAAGGTGTAATTATTTAAGAAAGCTCAAAATAAGAAATTCTTGTGGGGAAGTTTTGTTAAGCAAGAGAATGAGCTACCAGAACACTGATCATTACGGAAGACATTCAAGCAGGGATGGATGTTCATTTTTCAGGGTTGTCCCAGACCAGGGGTGAGAAAGCTGATGATATTGTCCCTGAGTTTCTCTCAAACTCTCCTATTACACAAGAACTACTATGGGCTTAGAGGCATTAACTTTTGATTAACCTGTAATTTAAGTAAGTCTGCTGATTTAGAAGCATAGTCTGATACAAGAATTTCAGGCGCATGTAATTATTTGAGAAAGTGATCTCACTAAAAACAGAGCAAAGCAGATTAGGACTGGGAAGAATTAAATGAGAATGTGGTCAGCTGAGCTGTCGTGTGACTGATTCCCTGTGGAGCTCTGGAGTGTAACCTGTGCCACCCAGTTGCTCTTACCTCAAGATGGAGCAGTAGTTTATGCTTCTGTTAGTGTTGGTTGGTAACTGGCTGTTACAGGCGTAACATTCCAGTTAAGGCAGCTTCTATGTGGCTAAAGCCAATTCTTCAAAGAAGGAACCAGTTCGTACTGATAGCAGCTGATATTCAGAGCCCTTGGGGTTGGTACACTGGCTGTACACACATGCCAGCCCCCCCAAAAATAAAAAGATTCTGTATATTCAAAACAGAAAATAGGAAGAGTGAGCCTTCTATAGAAAAGAACAGTACTTGCATGGTAGCAATCCATGAAGCTCACCTAGATCCTTGAGATCATATCATGTAGCACAGGATGGATACTCCTAATGCAACCTCACAACCTTCAGGGCGTCAAGCTCTTCCAGGAATGGATGATAATACTCATCTGGAGTGAAAAGGGTAAAACTCGTTTACAGGCAGTTGTGAGACTGGCTGTTCTTAGGTTATAATTTCATTCTTCACTTGCTAGCCTTTAGTTACTTAGAAACAAATTGCGTATTTGTGAAAGTGTTGGACAGGGCCATCAGGTAGAAGTATAAAAAGCTGTGTGCTGCAAAAGTGATTACTTTTTGGACATTTAAGGCATTTCAGAGAGTCTCTCATTTTGCGACAGGATAGTAATGTGTCTCACTTTAATCTCTGAAAAGTTGACAGGAAAGGACTTAGTGGTTTGTTTCTGTTAAACAGATGGGAAGTGGGCAGGCCCAACAAGGTAACACATTGCATCATTCTCCTTGTGACTTTCATAATTGCTAGCCCTCCGCCATGACTGCTGTTCCAGTACCAGTGCCTTAAGTTTCACCCTCCACTGGTTACCGTCCAACTATTTTACAGAAATGTTTGGTATAATCCTTACAGAGCTCATCAAGATTAAAAAGCTGCTTTTGATATATTGGTGTTCTCTAAAAGATATCTAATGCTTCTTCTTTGGTACCAGAATGCGACCTTTGACTGGACATATGTGTCAAAGAAGGAGTGTTTGAAATATGGAGGGACGCTCATGGGGAACAACTGCGATTTCGTTCCTGACATCACACTCATGTCTTGCATTCTTTTCTTGGGCACCTACGCCTCCTCCATGGCTCTGAAAAAATTCAAAACTAGTCGCTATTTTCCAACCACAGTAAGTACCCGATCTTGAAACATTTGTCCTTAGCTTTATATGGTGCTAACAGTAAAATGGTATCACACGGGGAAAAGGCATCATGATCTGTCCAGTATAGATCTGTGCATGTAAAAAATGGCGTTCCAGTCTTTGTTCACATGGATACCTATTTAACATGATTGTATCCAACTTTCAAAACTCCTGAAATTTGCTTACATAATTCTGTCATAAATTTGACTATCATAATTCTGAATTACTGAAAAGAAAAAGTGAGATGGAATCTATCTAAACCTGCACAAGTGAAGAAAAGCGCCTTTTAAATCCATAATGCTTAAGTACATTAGCAACAATACTTTTCATATGAATGGGGATCTTTGGAATTTCTGTTTCTTGGTCATCTGTGCATTTCAGCACCTGGATTAAGGGTGTAGGAGTACACGTGTATTCTTGTCACACTACCCTGGCTGTCACCTGCACCATCTTTCCGTCCACAGTGATGAATGCTGCAGTATTGTCATGCACACAGGCTGCCTTTGAGGAGCTCAGACTTAAAACTGTTTCTTAAAGACCATGATTTAGTTAATGGCATCTTGTTTATGTACTTGGAGAATGAAACTAAGCTAATCCTGTACTGTACATTTCAGTTCTTAGTGGCTAGGATGTCAGCATTTCTTAGGTAATCTGGATTGCGCTTGATTTAGATCAGTGACCTGTTCTATATACTTGGTGTCTTATGAAATCTCTACTCCATGTTTCGTGGAGGAGAAAACCTTGGGAAGTTGAGATGCACTTGATAACTCTTTTTCTCAATTGTTGGGAAATGAAACAAAATTAATATACTCTATGTAGGAAATTTTGGACTCTTTGATTCTTATAAAATTGAAAATAAAAGGAAGGGTTGATGGTGAACTATCTGGATGAACTCGATGGCCCAATGGATAAAAATACTTCACAAAAGGAAATGTAATGCCTGAAATCCCAGCACTCTGAGAAGCTGAAGCCTTGGGGGGTCAGGAGTTCAAGTCCAGCCTGGGCAATTTAGCAATTGAGCAAGACTTTGTACCCAAATAAAAAGGGGTGGTAATGTAGCTCAGTGCAGAGATCCTGGGTTCAGTCCCCCAGTACCACCCCACAAATACACATGCACGCACACGCACGCACATACATATAGTCATAGAGTTGAGGCTTTACTTAGAACCAGTACTTTGCCAGTGGCCAGTGTGTTCACAGTGCTGTGCTAGTTAAGTCTCCCCCACTGCACACTTGCACGCGAAGTGCCTGTTCATTTGTGGTTGCAATCCCAGTTCACCCAGTGGGAAACGTGCTCACTCAGTCCACTTCTTCAGCTGGGTGAGTTAGCCCTCACCCCCTTCATGATGCTGGAGATTGAAGGTGGGGCCTTGTGTGTTTCCATAGAAGCTAGGCAAGTGCTCTGCCACTGAACTGCAGCCCCAGTCTTGGATGAGTTTTGTAAAAAACAAATTCCTAGTAAGAGGTTTTGGGGAACAACTTCTACTCTGTCGAGGCCTTTCCTTTATGATCATTAGTTCATTGGATGCCATCCCTTTGTTTTGTTGCATTTTAAACCTACATTTTACAAATCATTACCACTGTCAATTTCTAATATTTAAACACAGCAGATAGAGAAATGAAAATATGTAATGCACTTGTGATTGTCAAGTAAATTGTGATTGTGATTGTCAAGTAAACTAGTTTTAACCTCAAGCAAGATCAACTTCTTTCTGCTTTTAAGTTTAACTGACAAATAAGAATTATAAATATTTATGGAATGTGATTAAATATTTTGGTATATGTGTACAATGTGGAATAATTAAATCAAGCTAAATAATATCCATAATCTGACATCACTGAGAACAAATAAAATCTACTCTTTAGAAAAAAAAATTTTTTTGAGACAGGGTCTCACTATGTAGTTGAGACTGACCTCGAACTCACTATGTAGCCCAGGATGGTTTGAAACTCACAGAGATCCTCCTGCCTCAGCCTCTCGAATGCTGGATTACAGGCATGCAGTACCATGCCTGGCTATGAAATTTTAAAATATATAACATGTATTTTTGAGTTCCAGGTCAGTCTCAACTACGTAGTGAGACCCTGTCTCAAAAAACAAAAAACAAACAAACAGAAAAATCAAGTAACAAATGCTGGTGAGTCTGTGGGAGGTGAAAGAACCTTTCTATATTGTTGATTGGATTGTAAACTAATAAAATCAGTATGGAAATTCTTTAAAAATTTAGAGATAGAAATTCCATTTGACCCAACTATTTCACCTCTAGGTATCCTCCCAAAAGAGTTAAAGGCATCGTATTACAGTGACCCATGCACACCCATGTTTGTAGCAGCAGAATTCATAATAGCTACATCTTGGAAGCAGCCTGTGTGTCCATCAACAGATGTATGGAAAAAGGAAATGTGGTGTTTACACACAGTGGAGCACTACCCTGCCGTAAAGAAAGATACACCTAAGTCCTATGTAGGAAAATGGATGTATATTGAGATCATAATGTTAAGTGAAGGGCTAAGGATATAGTTCAGTGGCACAGCGCCTGCCTGGCAAACACAAGGTCCTGAGTTCGATCCCCAGTATCAAAAAACAAAAGAAGGTCATGTTAAGTGGCATAAACCAGACACAGAAGCTTAAATATCACATGGTTTTTCTTATATGAGGAACCCAAAGTATAAATAGAGAGAAAAATAAAAGATAGGCAATAGGAAGTAAGGAGATAGAACTTTCTCAAATGGGAAAGAGATGGAAATAGAGGAAGGGAGGAGGGAAAGGGGATGAAAAAGGAATTGGGACATATCGTATACATTTACCAACTCTGCACAAGGATGCAAGCATTATATACAGCAAACATACTAATAAAAGTAATTTAAAAATAATAATAAAAGAAAATATACAACATGTTATTAACTATAGTCACCACACTCTGCATCGGTTCTTAAAAATATTCTTCTTGTCTAACAGAAACGATACTGTTCAGCCAGCATCCTTTGCTTGTTTTGCTGCCCTTGCTTACAGTCTCTTTTTCTATGAGTTCAACTTTTTCAACTTTTTTTGCAAGTGTACATGTAAGTGAGATCTGGTAGTACTGGTCCTTCTATTCCTGGCTTATTTCACGTAGTATAATGAATGCTCCAGGTTTCTCCATGTTGTCTCAAATGACAACATACACTTCTTTTTAAAGGCAGAAAACTTGTTTTTCTCTCTGTGTGTGTGTGTGTGTGTGTGTGTGTGTATTTTCAGTAGCCATTCATCCACTGATGACCATTGGTTGATTTATATCTTGACTATTGTGAATAATGTTGCAATGAACTGGTGGTATAGATAGACTTCAACATGTTTATTTCCTTTCCTTTGGTTATGTACTAACAGGATTGCTTATTTGAAAATAACAGTAATTTGTACATAGACCTATGAATGAAGCTATTCTCATGTTCATCTAGCAGTTTTATAGTTTTGGGTTTTACATCTAAGTATTTAATGCATTTTGAGCTGGTTTCGTGTGTGGTGTGAGAGGAGAGTCTAATTCATTCTTGGACATGTGGATATCCAGTTTTCCCAGTACTGTGTATTGAAGTGGATTTTTCCCCTATTGTGTGTTCCTGGCACCACTGTGGATAAATCAATTAACCTTTAATGCATAGGTCATTTCTGTGCTCTGTTCTGTTCCACTGGTCTGTCATTTTATGCCATTAGCATGCTATTTTGTTTACTGAAGAAATAGAGGATATTTTGAAATCAGGTGCCATGGTGGCACCAGGGAAGTCCATGGATTCCAGCCTGGAGTCTGAGGCCCTGAGCATCCCCCTGGTGCAGGTCCAGTGTTCCTGTCTGAGGCAAAGACTGAGACTGAATTCCTTACCCTTCCCCCCAGTGCAGGGTCTCTGTATCCAGGATTTCTGCCTGAGTTGGAAAAGGGATGATACACAATTTTCTTTCTATTCCCTTCAGTGTGTCTTTCTTATTTCTGGGCTGCATCCACCTGGTTTTCTTAGCTCTTGTGAAGGTATTTGCATGAGTAGCTGGCTGTTGAATTAAATGTTTCTGTGGGTAGATGTGTTTTGGGATTTCACCATCTTGCTGACATTACCTCTCAGGCAAATAGAGATAATTTCCACTAGTTCTGTAGACATCATCCTTTTTATTCCAGCAATAATGCCCCAGTGGAAGATAGCTCTTAGACTTAAAAAAATTCCCTCCTTGTAAAAGCTGAAGTGGCCGGGCTGGTGGCTCTTGCCTGTAATCCCAGCACTTGGGAGGCTGAGGCAGGAGTATCGCTGTAAGTTTGAGAACAGCCTGGGCTTCATAGTGAGTTCAGGTCAGTTTCAACTACAAAGTGAGACCCTATTTCAAAAAGATAAAATAAAATTTTAAAAAAAAGCTGAAATGGGTACCTTTTTAGCCACCGACAAGTGGTTCTGAGAAAGTCACAAGAATGTGAAAATAGAAATTTGCATTAATTCTAGTTTAATTCCTATTAAGGTTCTTGCTGAGAATTGTGTGTACCAAATGACAACATACACAGAGAAAAAAGTATGTGTGATCTCTGAGGATGGGTATAAACATGTAAGCTTCAAATCTGCTGTCTCCTAGTCTATCTTCACTTCACACTCATAGCTACATGTGTGATAATACACACATAAATATATATACATTCATAAAGGAGTAAGAACAAATTTTCTCCCATTTGCTAAAAAAAATTAATATAAGCTGTCATTTACAAGGATATTTACTGTGGGTAGGAGCAGGTAAGTGTATAGATTCTTACATATTTTATTTTTAAGGCATATGCTTAAATTATTGATGTGCAAATAAGTAAGGCTAACTGATTATTTTCAGCTTCTTGTTTAGACCAGTAATTCACATGACCTCTAAAGATTCAGAATGCTAGTACTGAAGGGCTGTGCTTCGTCATGCAAATTGTTCTGTTCCCTTTTATCTTGTACAGTCTTTTCTCTTTTACGCTCCCATGTCTATGTTTTGTAACTTGGTAGTTAAGATTGTACAGTGCTTGGAAATTTTTGCGCTTCTGTTTTGTTCCTTATGCCAGCCAGCAGGTGCTCGAGATGTGTTGACCAGTGGGAACCAGTAAAGGAGAGATGCATGTGCTGCACTTTGTGGGAACCTAGAAATGTGTAGTCTGGTGCCAGCACTGCCATTAACTATCGAAAAACACTACATGGCTGCAGACTTTAGTTATCTCACCTATAAGGGAAGTGCTCAGCCTTATGATAATTAACCCTCCTTTCAGCTCTGCTGTTTTTGTATTGCTAAAGAGAGTTTTCTGGATCCACCTTTGAAATGAAATAAATTCCTTATATTACACTAGTGTTTATTGTAATGAAGAAGTCTTAAAAATTTCCAAAGATTAACGATCAAAAAGAAGATTAGCACTCTCCGTCTCTAGGCCAGGCCTGCTTTTGCAGCTGCTGCCGATCTCTCACTGTAGCTCAATCAAGATTCTAATCCCGCAAATTCAGAGCATGGTTTACTCTCTCCTCATGATGAAAGTTACTCATCTCCCTGTATTCTTTGCTTCAATTAATAACATCACTATACTCATCACAATCCAAGATCAGAATCTTAAAATCATATTTATTGTCTGGGTCCCAACTAGGGGCAAATTGGGATAATTTGAGGAGTTTGATGAAGGTATTGTTTACAAAGATGAAGGTGGGGAAACCTCAGAAGGGGTACAGTACCCTAGTGCTCGTAACAGTGGTGCTGTTTTACCTGGGGTTCCAAGCACATGGAAAGGCAGCAGTGGATGAAAGCCAGAAGAGTAAGAGGTAGGGCTGTCTCAAGAAAGTGTAGACCTCGGAGGAAGGGATTAAGCCAAAAAGGCCATCTCACATGGTCCAGTTGGGCAATCAGTACTCTGAGTTGACTCTGTTCTTGTTCTGCCACTGATGTTTTATGGGGAAGCCAGAATGTTAGGGAACCCACTGTAAAGTACATTATCCTGAGTCAGAGAGCTCAATACAAATGAACGTATGTAGTGTATGCCTTACTCCAAGTTTTTCTTTTTCATATTAAACTTGTCACAGTCCCCTTGGTTATTCTGCTATGGCCCTTTTTCTTTTTGTGGTACAGGGAATTGAACTCAGCACCTTGCACTTGCAAGGCAGGCACAGTGCCACTGAGCTAGATCCCAGGTCCAAAAATAACTTGTGGCCCTTTTTCTTTACACTTAACTTGTATTTCCCTCAAGTCTGGCTTTTGTTACCTTTGCGTAGAGGAAGGTCTGTGACTCACTCTCCTTCCGTCCTCATGGAGCCACTATCAGTGTGACTCCTGCAGATGAATCAGATCACCTTTGCGAACCTGACAGGTACTCAGCTGGTGTAGCTGGCTCTTACACAGAGAGCGCTAATACTCAGTGGAACGTGGGTAGAATATCAGTACCCCACTGACTTGTTCATGTTCCCCATTCTTTTAGATGGGTGCATTTGTCTGCTATCCCATGCTGTGACTATCTTGTCACATTAGCCTCAAGCCTTTAGTCAGTCTTTTAGTGTCAGACTTCCAGTAGGAACATCACAGCATAATCCGATCTTCCATGGCAGGTGGCTCAGAGCATTGACGTGAAATGTTCTTCCAGAGCCCTATGCCAGTGAGCAGTCATAAGCATTGAAAAGAGATGATATCCCTGCATGCGAGGTAGCAAAATAAAGTCAGGAACTGGCGGTAGAGATCAGGTAGCTGTGCGACCCTATGGGGCAGGCCAAAGTGTGGGTACTTACTTTGGTATGGCCACATTAGGTTTGGCTGGGTAATGTATCTAATAGGTATGCACAAAAATGCCTCCCTTAAGGAACTTCTTAGTTCCTCACTGCCCTACCCCTGCTCCGAGAATACATTTCAATTTTGAATCTCACACAAATTAGTGTACTTATAGGATTATTTTAAGAGATACTTTTCAGTTGTTATTTTCACTTAAATAAACAAAAAATCACTAAATTCCAGGTAACATGAATAGCTCTGACACCTTTTTTCTATATTTAGAGTATGCAGAATATTCCTTAAAAACTACTATTCTGAATCTCATAATTAGCATGTTCATTCAATGAACAAAAGTTGTTGTTATTCAAGTGCCTGCTAGATGCTATAAACAAGTAATTCACAGACCAGGCACATAGCGAATACTATGTAGTTGTTGTTGAATAAATTAGACCTTCGTGTCTTCAAATGGGAATGAGAGGACTCACTTTGATTCTTCTAATCTATTCATGCTTAATGTCTCTTGGGGAATCATACTTTGGGGCCTTTCTGTGGTTTACATTGACAGTGGTTTTTGTTTTTTAGGACAGGGTCTCATGATGTAGTTGATGAGACTGACCTTGAACTCACTATGTTGCTAGGCTGGTCTCGAACTCAGTGATCCTCCCGCCTCAGCCTCCTGAGTGCTGGGATTACAGGCGTGCGCCACCACGCCTGGCTTTGGCAGTGATTTTTAAGGAACTAGATTTATAAGTGAAAAAGAGTAGGGTTTCAGGAATTTTAATGAAAATATAATGAGCATTTTACTTGTGATGAATTTTGATTTTAATCCATGTAAAACTCAGAAAAAAACTTAGAATCCCCTAATTATATTTTTAGAACCTTTACACTTGGTTGACATTTTGGCCTGGGACTGTTTTATTAAAGTTGATGTGTTCAGTTTATAAACTGAATCAGGTGACATTTACCTTCTGTTTTCTTTTTCTGTCAGAAACTTTCTTGATAAATGGTAAGGTTGTCAGACTAAAACAAATATTATATTAAAAGTAAGTAATAAATAATGGGCATGCATTGTGTGTCCCATTCTACTTTTGTAATACAGGTGACGTTTGGTATAAAATATCAGGCCACATCATGCCATTGAAACTTCATTTAAAAAAGTGACTTTGCTGTCACTGAAAAGAGTCAATTTTTAAAATTCTTGTTGTATTGAGCCAAGGAAGGTGTTTAAAAAGTCAAATTTGCTTTTAACCGAAAATTAATTTTCGTATTTATTTCATAAAAATAGCAAAGGGATATGTAATTATAAATATAATTTCATCTGTAAAACATTTAATGATTACAGATATTTCAGTTCTCATTGATAGATGATGAAGAACCAAAGCTATCCTGAATTGACCCCAAATAAAAATAAGATTGGGAACAGTGATTGGCTAGAACACTGAGAGACTTCTAAAGCTGGCGTGCAGAAGATCTATCCTTAGGAGTCACTTTGACCACGGTGCCCTGTTGGTTCAGAGAATTTCCAGCTTACTTGTCTCTCATTGAGAAATTAACTGTACTAATGCCCACTCACCAGTGCAAAATGGCCTTTTATCGCCTGGGCCTCCTATCACTGTCTAGGTCGTCTGATTTATACAGATGACTCATGTCTTAGTTACTGTCTTGTACCTGATGCAACTGAAAGGATCAAAGCTTTTGGTTTGTAGTTTGTAGAGATTTTAGTCCGTAGCTGCTGGCAGCTCTGGGGTGGGGGTGGGGTTGGACAGGATGCAGAGAGAGAGATCAAGGGAGGAAGAGGGAGATAGACCTTTCCAGGCCATGGCCGCAGTGACAACCGGTTCCCACCAGGCTTCACCTCCCACATCACATTTAACTATAACTCATCAGTGGTCTCGTCTGCTCCTAAGTATCATGCTCGCATCATCTGCCCACCTCTCCAAAGCCCATCCGTGAGCTCAGGACATTCTGGGGATATCTCTAGATATAAACCACAACAACTTGCTAATAATTTTTTAACTTTTATTTGTGCATCATAATATGAATTATAGAACTATCTTCTTTTTTTCATTGTTTATTGGTACATTTTAGGTATACAATATAGTTACATTCGTTATTGGGAACTTGTAACTTTGTAGGATGTATCTTGGTTCTTATTTTTCTCCATTCCCCTGCCCTCGCTTCACTTCCCCTACCCCTCCCTATGTAAAAAGACTTTGTTGCCATTTTCCCTTTCCTCATATTTTTTCTTTCCCTTCATTCTTTCCCCCTGCCCTTCCCACTTCCCCTACTCCTTTAGACATTTTCTTCCTATTTCACATTATCAGTTATACAATTTGGATCTTATTTACACTTTTAGCTTTTCACACCAGAGAAACTATACAGTATTTACAATGTGTGTCTTATTTATTTCATTTAAGAGTATGGTCTCAATATATGTCCATTTTCTTATGAATGACTCTAGTTTCTCATTCTTTATGGCTGAAGTAGTATTCCATTTTATAGAAAAACTACATCTTCTTTATCCAGTCTCCAACTGATGGGCAATTGGGCTGTTTCCAAGTTTTAGCTATTACACACTGTGCCACCATAAACATGGGTGTGCATATATCACTGTGGTATGATTCTTTTAGTTCTTTTGAAAAGATATGGCAAAGGGATGGCTGGGTCAAGTGGGACCTCTAATCCTAGTTTATGAGTTCAGGACCATGGTAGAAGCCACAAATGCCCACCATAGGAAAGAAATGGAAACCACGAAATAGATTCAAACAAATATCCAGGAGATTAAAAACTCTTTTGAAAGTATACACAACAAACTGACACAGTCTGAAGGTAGACTGGTGCAACCACTGTGGAGATCAGTATGGAGAACCATCATCTTTTTAGGAACTAAAACCCTTTATTATGATATTTTGATTGCTTCTAAGGAGAGCCTAGGACAAAGCCAAGGATTTTTAATAATTCGGTTTTCATCAACGAATTTTATTGTTAGGATTTTGACCATCACTATCTAATGTCACCTCTGAGTTTTGCTCATCTTCACCCTTCTTGACTGCTTCTGAGAACAGGAACCTGGTATCCCACAGGTGTTCTTATCGAAACATAAACCTACTTTTCTGCCTTTGTCCACAGGGTTTCCACTCAGCTCCTGGAGCTACAGAACAAGACAGTTTCCCTTTCCTGGGACAGGCTTCACATGTTAAAAGACAGATTCTCCCTGCGGTAGTTTGAGGCCTACCATGACTGTCCTTGTGGTGTGTTTTCTAGGCCCCACTCCCCCGCTTACCCTTCTTTAGATGAGTGCCACATTTTGGACTTAAGAGCATGACTAGAACTGGGCATGGAATTTCCCATGTGATTTGATCTTGTCTCCTGGTACACACTCATCAGGTCCTTGTCCACTGCCCGCTTTGTGGCAGGATGGGAGGTCTGCAGTGATTGCCAAAGCCTCAGCATTCACCTCAACACCCCACCCCAGCCCTCCCTAGGTCTGCTGCTCTCCTGGTAGACTTCGGGCACACCACAGCCACACCCAGGTCAATTGTCTAGTCTAGCCCACTTTCTTTCTTTTTCAGCGCTCCCTAATGTGAAGTTTATGGCCTTAAAATCCTAGAATCTCAACCAGACTCGGCTTTTATTGAATTCTGCATATAGCAGGGATTGTTCCTATTATTATAAGTAAGGTTGATGCTTCTTTCTTTTACAGGGTTTTATAGCATTGGCTACTAAGAGGATCAAATTTCAAAATTATCCGGGTATTTGTTCCTCTTTGTGATTTCCAAAAGGCACATATTGGTCTGGTGTGCTTTTTGTTCATGTAGAATAAATGGTTTTTTACACTTTTGTGTAGCATTTTCCAGGCACCACCATCATTAGAAGAAGCGACATCCTGGACTGATATTTCTTGGAAGCACAAGGGTACCCCCTGTAGTCCTGGTTCCATTACAGCTCCATCCGTTGAGCTCCATGCAGCAGGCACATGGATGGCCCTGTCCACTCTGTGATTTAGGAACAGCTGTGGTCTTTGCAAAGTGAAAACCAAATGTCCTGTGGGGCCCCGGAGCAACCAAATCTATTTTCTCCCCCTGTAAATTAAGTAGCTTCTCACTTTAGTTTCTCTATGATTATTATTCTCTCAATAATTAACGTGGTATCATCCTTCATAAAGAGTATGATTTATTAGGTTGTTTTTACTAAAGAATAATAGAACAGTGTATTTCTAAATTGCTTTTACCGTTCACTTAATTTCGTCTTTGTTTTGGTCATTAAAATATTTAAGCTGGTTACTTCTTATGATATTAATTGAGATATTGTCTAATCAGTTCTGCAGAGGACAGAAATATTTTCTCCTCTTCATGTTTCTAGTTAAAAAATAGTAAGCAAAATAAAAGAGCTAGGAACTGGTCTGATACAAATGGACCCTTATAGTCTACTGAAACATACTTTTCTTTTGCCTCTTTCATAAATTGTAGTCAGAATTATCCTATGTTAGAGCATATCCATATAGTAAAAAATGTGCCAGGTTGGCAAGCCCTTGATATCTATGAATAATCATAATTTTTACTCTCTTAGATTAGAAAAATTTATTTTCCCAATATATTAAAATTTAACCTGGAGAGACTTAGCATTTAATATGGATGGACCAAGGGCTAAAGGTGCAGAGAAAGTGGGAAGGATAGGGGAAAGGTAATAAGGGAAAAGAAAAAATATGAGAAAATGAAAAAATGGAAATGAAGTGTTTGTAAATGGGGAGGGGAGGAGGGAGCGAAGGGAGGGCATGGACAAGGGGAAAAAATGAGAACCAAAACCTGTCATATAAAGGTACAAAACCCCAATAATGAATGTAGCTGTACTCTATACCTAAAATGTACCAATAAACTCAATTAAAAAAATAATAATGGATGGACCGTTAAGTGATGATGTTTGTCCAAAATAAACAGGAGTCCTGAGAACCCACAAGACTGGGCATTAAACCTTGTGGGAACAGATTTTCTCAGGAAAACTCTGGTGCTTCTACTTTTAATCATTACCAATGATTACTAGGAGAGAATGAGTTTCTTCCTTGATTTCTGTATTAATGGATTTAGCTACATAAAAGTAACTGATGAAAGAGATCAACTTCGAAGAAAGGAAGGGAGGCAAACGAGGAAAGGCAATCACATACTTTTCTTCTTCTAAATGGGTCTAGAAATGTGAGAATGGCCTGGAGAAAGCAATTCTTATCTCCTTAAAACTTGACTCAAAGCTCCTGTGCAAAGATTTCAGAATGCATTTGGTGGGCTGTCTATATTCAGCGCTTGACATCTCTAGGGCGCTTTGTCTTTTACTGTGTCAGTTTTGCCTGATGCAAATTAAAATTTAATTTTAGTTCAGAGTAAAACCTAGATAGCCTGCTGAACTAGCACCCTACCTGCCTTCTCTAATTGGAGAATTTAGAGTTAAATACAAAAATGGCCTGGGAAGAAATAGATTTCCCTGACCAGATGTTTAAACTGGATCCAATGTCATAGAAGTGGGTGTCTTAATAATACACTCTCTCCAGGACTGACTTCTTCTGTAACTAAACTGTATTATACCTGTCAGGGGAAGGATGAGGAAGTAAAATAGAAGTATTTTATACACAATCTGTCACCCTGTCATTTTTAATGAGATTAGCAACAGTATTAACAGGGTGGTTTTCCCCCCATAAATGTTACAAATGATAATCCTGTCATAGATTAGCATTTGTCTTTTTAGCTACCTATATTATAGTAGTGCCACACATAGGAAGACTGTTATTACCTAGGAATTCTATACATATATGTGTATATATGTATATAATACATATCATGTGTGCATATATATTGATTTGTGTTAGTTACTAGTTTCTTATGGCCGCTTTATCAAATTAATATAAGCTTAATGACTTAAAACAGCAAAAGTATAGATTTGAGAGGTTGTAACTGGATATCAAAACTGAGATATGAAAGTAAGATGTCTGAAACAGGTCTTACTGGGTCAAGGTCAAGGTGAGGTCGGGCTGTGACTTGGGAGTGTCTGGCTTCTCTGAATTGCCTGCATTACTTGGCACATAGCCTCTTCCTTCAACCATAAAGCCAGCAGTGAGGTCACGTTTTCCCCTACTTCATTACTGTGACACTCATCCCCTTACCTCCCATGTTCATTTACAGGGACCCTTGTTATGACAGTGGGCCTACCTGGATAACTTAGTATCGAGATCAGCTGCTTCGCAAATTTACTTCTGTCTTTAACCTCATTCTCTCTCCATGCAGCATTACATATTCACAGCTTCTGGGAATGAAGATGTGGACATTGCAGGGGAATATGATACTTTATTCCTCCTACCATTTTGTCGGGCCTAAATTTTAGCATGGTTACTCTGGTGTTACACTAACAGAGTACTAAAAGGGGTCAACTATATAATCATATATAAAGCTAATGCAGTGAACCATAAAAAATGAACTGAAGTAATAATAGCAAGGGAGGCAGTGAGATGCCAGATTAATTTTCAAGATAATTTGCAAGCTTTTTAGATGTAAGATCTGAGTGAAAGAGAAGAGTCCAGTGAGCTTTAGTTTTTGCTTGAACAGTTGGGAGAATTAAGATTGAGAAAAACACTGAAAAAGCAAGGATAGGGTATCAGTGGTGGTGTTGGCCTGGCTGAGGAAGGGGAGCTGGGAGGAGAGCAAGAACTTAATTTTTGACATAATCTTGAAATGTCTATAAGAAATCCAAGTAGAGGTGTCAGAGAGTTAGATAGACAATTCTAGAATTTAGAAGAGTGGTCTTTCTTGGAGATATAAAATTCTTATTCTTCAGCTTGTCAATGGTAGTTTAAAACACAAGACCAAAGGGGCTCACGTAATGGAGAAAAGAGAATAGGCTCTAATCATGTGACTTTGGAGTAGTTGAACCAAGCAAAGAAGACAGAGAAGCCAGTGATTAGAATGAAAAACATGTCTACTAGATCTAATTTCTGAAATATTTTCAGAATGTCAGTATTATTGGACCAGATGATGACAGCTGGTATTTTCTAGTCAATTGCTTTTGAAAAACTATACTGGCTGTTTGAACTCTTATCATATAGATTGCCTGCTGTCGGAGTCCATTCTGTATCCCTTAGAAGTTCTTTTAGGATTCTCTCTATCCATGTAACATTTGGTCTAAGAAGTTTAATGAGATACTATTGAGAAACACATTAATGTCATTTTTAGAGGGTGATCTAGTTACATGGGATCTGTATGAAATATTAGAATTCAGAATGGAGCAAGAAATTTAGTTACTTCCTTAAGCTGCAGAAATTAATTTTAGGATTTTTATACTTTTTAAATCATCCCCAGTGGTGACTGCTTTCCCTTGGATTATGGATTTAACTTACAACAACATTCATTTGTGTGTTGTTGGGTACCATGAAAACTGGTAAGTTGAGATAGCATTCTAGAAGGTAATTTAGCACATGTACCTAAATAGCCTTAGGTTTTTACATACACATTGACAAAATAATTCTGCTGATGGGAATTTATTATAAGGAAACAGTCTTAGGTATGTGCAGAGATTTCTTTATGGAATTATTTATTTTAGTGAAAAAACAATCTAAACATGCAGTGTTATAAAAACAGGTTTGGGAATATCTATTCAATATAATACTACAGCCATTAATACTCATTGTTATAGAAAATGTCAAGTGAGATAGAAAAAAGGAAAAAGGATCTACAATTATATGTGGAAACTATGTGAACACTGTATGTGAACAGGTATATATATATATAATAGATGAATATATCGGTAAATGTTAAAGTTTATTCCTTGGTAGTTTTTCCAAAATTTTTTCACTAAACATTGTAAAATGAACATATTCTAAATTTGAAACAAAAAAAAACAGTTTAAAGAAGATAAAATTTTAGATCCTTCAGACATATGTCTGATGGTGAAGTTGCTACCCAGTCTTTGTTCAGTAATAAAATTATAAAAGGAATTTTAAAGTTATTTGGAACCTTAACAACATCTCCAAAATAAATGAATTGCTTCCCAAAGAGAGTAGCTGGAAAGGCAACAATTACTTGGATTTGGAAGTTCCGGAATTGGATGCATTTTACATGGAGGCATAATTGACATAGTGAAATATGTAGATTATAAGTATACAAGTTTTGACAAAGGTACACATTTGTGTAATATGCAAATCAAAATACAGTTGGTATGTTGGTATAAAAAAGACTTCTCTCTAGGCATTATCATACCTTTAATAATTTCTTAATGCAAGTTAGAGGGTTTTTTCTGTTTGTTCACACTTGGATCACGTGCCTTGATCCCTGTCTCATGGAATGTACAGGGCCAGGTGAGAAGCTCCACCACTGGGCCTTCAGTGATGGCGTCCGATTTGTCCTGCTGGTTTTGCAGGGTGTTCAACTTGTGGGAAGCAGGAAACTTCTTGCACTTCCCAGGTGGCTGGTGGGGATTCTCATCAAGCAGATCTGTCTTCCAGCAGAGCCAGAGGTGTCTTATGGGAATTTTTGTGAAGGAATTGCAGATTGGATTCATTTGCTACCCTCTATGTTCCCATTTCCCATTGTTTATTTAAAAATAAAATAAAAAGGAAAAAGAGAAAGTCTGTCTTTCTGATACCCCTCTCCTTTGAATAACATAGCATATTTCAATAGTCAAATTAGATTTGCTGGTGAGCATTGGGAGAGCAATAAATTAAAACTACTTCTTTTTGCCTTTGCAATGAACTCTGGCCCTTTTAATTTATGACCTCTTGGACCAGAAGGATGGTTGAAATATCCTAACATATTTCTGAAACTACTTCACATCGCCAGCCTTTGCCTGGTCATCCTGAACTGCTAGTGTCAACATTCATTGAACTAAATTTAAGAAATAAGAGTTTCTTCCAGTATTGAGTCCCCAGGAAACATCCTTTTTCTCCTGTAATTCCAGATGCTTCCAAACAGAATTAACGGAGTAGCCATCTTATATTATTGTTGGGCTTTTGATTGTTTCTTGCAGTTGAAGGACTGTCTGACAGCAGGTCATGTAGCTACTCCAGTGGGTCTCCACAGGCAACAGGTCTTCTAGAGCAAAAAGCAGAAGTAGTTAACTTACCTAGGAATTACATTCAGCACGTTCATGGCTTATCTTATTTAGTTGTTATAAGAAACCAATAAAGTTGTAAGTGACTCTTCTGCAGATGTAATTAAAGCTCATAAAGGATAAGTATTTGTAGACTGCAAATAATGGTGCTAGAATTCCAATGCAGGTATGCTGACCACACTAACTGCTTCTAACTCCTGTACTGTGTTTTCCTCCTAAACTGATCCCTGCCATCTATCTCTTCTGGAAATCATTGTGTGTAATTAATTTTAACTTACTTTTGAAAGGTGCCATAGCTGGCCTTCTGTCCCTTGATGTATACTTCTCAAGAAAGCTAATCCTAATAGAATCTGGCCCTCTGAGATGGAGGAGAACTCCTAATTCCTGACTCCTGATCCCTGGTAACAGGCAAGAATGAAGGATCTCTTCTTTAGCATACCCACACTGCCAAGCAATCTCCATTCCATGTTTCTGTTGAATATATGGGGACAGTGGATTCACTTCTCTTCCAGAAGCCCCTCTTTCCTGAGACCTGTATGACTCCATCAGCCTGTCATTGACATCTCTTCCTTCACCTAGCAGCATTAGAAAACCAATTTACTCCCTGAAATAACTCCACAACCTCTGAATCAACCATGATTTTACTTAGGAGCAGGCTTCTGCTCTGAGCTTCTGAAGATACATGGATCTTGTCTGTTTTATTTACTGTGATGTTCTTAGAACAAGGGAAAATATTAAGAACTGAGTAAATTCTTGCTTAATGATCAAGTTGCACTGTCCTTTATGCCTGCCTGGTGGGATCCTCAGGTATCTGTGCCCCGGTGATGTGCTCGGGCCTCAGTAGAGCCACTGGAGACTACAGCAGCGTTCAAGCCGCCCAATAGTCCTGTGCTCCCTTAGTGAGCTGTAGGTAGCCATTCTACTCCACTTGATGGGAAAGAACACAGTTTAATCCTGTATTCCATGAGAGCTTCGAGCAGGTGTTTAGAAATTTGGAGGATGACTCAATAATGATGACCACACGTAAGTGGCAGACAGCAAAGCCCCACACGCAGGAGACTTTAAGCACTAGCTTGGAGTGAAGAAAAGTTTTTTTTTGTACATAGCTAGTGCAACCCTCATATTTCTGCCTTTCATCTCTTGATCTTGGTTTTTGCCTTGATCAATGCACTGGAACTGGTAGATTTGTGGCATTTTCATGTTAATTCATGGGATATTGTGTTGTTTATTTTTCATAATAGTACCTCCCAAATAAACAGAATTCAGTTCTCTGTGCAGTATGGATATAGATTTCACTCGTACCCATGTGTCCTTTGTGGTGGGCCCAGGACCATCACTTTTATATACCATTTTGAGTGTGTATTCTCTTTGCTCTCCATGACCCACACACACTCCCTCCTGTTCGGTAGGATCATGCTACATCTGGCCAGGTGATAAAGTAATGCTAATGCAATTTATTAAAATCTGTTTGAGACCTTTTCAGTTTGTTGATGAAACTGTTATTGTAGATTGTTTTCAAGTACAGGGTTCTTGATTCAGTTGAAACATAGGCAGTACACGTATCTGGTGATAAATGGTCTCTTGTTTCTTTTTCATTTTTTCCAGGCAAGAAAACTGATCAGTGATTTTGCCATTATTTTGTCCATTCTCATATTTTGTGTAATAGATGCCCTGGTAGGGGTAGACACTCCAAAACTAATCGTGCCGAGTGAGTTCAAGGTAAGCAAATGTTTATCTTTCAGTGTTCCTTGAACTCTTTGGCCTTCTTTCCTTTCTCCTGTTCTAGTTTATTGTGTGTATTTAATCTAATTTCTTCACTAAGATTAAGTGCAAAGACTAGGATCAAATGCCTAGCTCATATTAATTTTTATTTTAAAATGACATAACATTACAAATTCTTCCTTTTACTCTTGAATGCTGTTTTTAAATGTCACCTTGACCTACATAATTATTCTAGGAAGAATACAACATAACATCTCATTTTTATTTCATAAAATTGAGGTTGAAGCTCATAAAAATTAAGTAAATTGCCCAAGATTAGTGAACTACTGGTGTCAGGGATTAAAGTTCCAATCTCAATCTCTGGACTTCTGATCCAGTGTTCCTTATACACAAATAAACTGCCTGTAAGATACATTCACATCCCATGTAGATTTAACTGTTCCAAAGAAGGTATAACAGTTATTTTAAGAATCTATTGTTATATTCAGGTATAATGGATAAAATCTACATTTCATTTATTTTGAAATTATCAATCTTCCATTACAAGTCTTTCACCTGTTTTCTAAACAATTCTTATTCTCTCCACAGTCAAGATCATACACATGCTAAAAAATATGAAGCACACTGTAGCTTTAGTATAATAACTCCTCAATGGGGAAGGGATGTACATCTCACAGCAAATCGTATCTTTGCCATTGTCTCTGCTATCCTATTTATTAGCAAGTTGTCATGCAATCAGTCATTAATTCATTGAAGCCAAAATTTATAAAATAGTTAATTTCAACGAAACTCTGTACTGGGGGCTTGAAATGCACTAATGAACAAAACAAAGTACTTTTCCTTACGTACCCACCATACAGTAAAGGAAATAAAAGGTGAAATGACTCAGTGATGGAGTTATGAGGAAGGGAGGTAGACAGTGGAAATACTGTCAAAAAAGCAGTCAGACTTTCTCCATGGAAAATCTGGAGAAAAAAATTTGTAAATAAAATTCTATTTTAATTTCTGTATTTACATTGTTTAAAATAAGGAAATACATAGGGAGTTTTTTTTCCTGTAATAGATATATATGATCTTCTGACAGAAGAGGGACTATTTTTGAGGATTTGATCAGTTCTGGATAATTTTTCATACCTAAAGTAAAAAATCAAAATGTTTAAATTAGTTGTTATAACATATAAAAATATTTATAATTCTTTATATGTTATTTTATGAAGCTATCATAATTTGACAGCAGCATGAACAACTTTAATATAATTGCTAAATTCAGAAACAGAATTCATGATGGGCTTTATAATTTCTTGCTATATCTTTATTGAATAGTATACTTGGGATTTTCTTCTAGATACCCCTTAAATTTACATCACTTTATTCTCCTTTTTTTTTTTCGTACCAAGGATCAGTGTTGCGGACCTTGTATTTGCAAGGCAGGAGGTGGATCTACTGAGCTAAATCCCAAGCCCTAAGTCACTTTCTTCTATCCTGAGTCCTTATCTTAAATTATGCCCAAAATACAAAATGGTGTCCCCAGCTGTCTCAGCGTTACATATTTTTTTCTTTATTTCCTTTAAACATTACCTCAAAAATAACTTCTTGGGAAGATTTTTGGTGAATAATCTTTCTACAGCCTATAACTGTTTCTGTTTTCTAACATGTCTCTCTGTGTATCCTTCACTGATTTTTCACCAAGTAGCACATATTAACTTGATTTTGTTCTGAACATCTTTCTGCTTTAAGCCAACAAGTCCAAATCGAGGCTGGTTTGTCCCCCCATTTGGAGGAAACCCCTGGTGGGTGTACTTGGCTGCTGCTATTCCTGCATTGTTGGTCACCATTCTGATTTTCATGGACCAGCAAATCACTGCTGTAATTGTAAACAGGAAAGAACATAAGCTCAAGGTAAGTGTCTATAAGAACAGCTGTTGTTGTTTGGTACTTGAAAACACTGGTTCAAAACCGAGAGACTTGTATTGGAAGTTATATGATACTTCATGTTCCACAGGACTTGGTAGAGTTGATGACTGCCTTAGGTTGACATAGGTCCTCAATGTACTATCTTAGGAATAACACAATGATACCAAAGAAATGCTCCAAGTCATGTTTCCCATCACTATCAAGGAAGATAGTGTAGCACTTAATTGTGGTCACCCCACTCCTGGTTTTATTATGCCAATTGTCCTTAATGAAGACAGTGACACCGAAAGATTTCAGTGAGGCAGAGTGAGTACCTGCTCTCCATTCAGTTAACTCGAGTTTATTTGTTTTTTGTTTTTTTTTTAAAGTTTTAGGAGCCAGGGATATAGCTCAGGGGCAGAGTGCTTGCTGTGCTTGCACCAGACTCTGGGTTTAATCTTTAGCATCCCTATAAGTATGTACATATTTATGGAGTTCAGCTTGAAAACTAGCAATGTGAAAGAGTCAAATCAGGGTAATTAGCATTTCTATCTCTTCAAACTTTTATAATTTCTGTGTTTGGGGAAATTGAGGATTTATTTTTAAAGCATATTCAGGTAGTTCATGCATATAAACTATTGGTAAGTTTATATATATTTTTGTCCTCAAATATTTATCTTAGGATGGTACTGTCCACAAAGTAGCTGAAAATACTTTATTTTGTACATTTTAGGTTTTTAAAAAATTAGTTATGCATTTAAAGAAAATGTGTTAGTGGTCTGGGCTATCTTTCAAGAGGGCTGCCTAAAATGTTCCTCTACCTTTAGTGATTTTTTTTAAGTCACAAAGCATTTCAGAAATACCACTTGGAAAAGTGAAATATGAATAATAACTCTAATAAGTACTGTAAGTGCATGGGTGCCTACTATGAGTCAGGCCATGTTTATATTATATATTAGCTCATTAACTTCATATAACTACTGTATAAAGGAATCCTGAAAATGCATTAGACTCAGTTACCCAGAAGGAAGAGAGAAAATTAGGGTACAGTTCAGCAAAAGTTTAGCAGAAGGAAAAATCCAGGAAATATGAAGAATGATTTGACTATAGAAATCCATTGCATGGAGGAATAAGAGAGACAAGAGGATTCAGGTAAACAGTCCATTTAGAACCATGGCTCATGGTGAAAAAGGTGTACAGTAGGACTGGGAAAAAGATCAAAAGTTTTGCTCAAAGAAGAGATGTTTAGATTTTGAAAGTTTGGAGGGAGAGAAAGCTGAGAGTAATGAAGTGGTCCAAAGTATGTGACTAATTTCCAAAACGTCAAAGATGACTTTCAGGGCTGGAGGTTTGGCTCAGTGGTTCTGCTGCCTGCCTCGCAAGCACAATGACCCGAGTTCGATCCCTGGTGCCAAAAAAAAAAAAAAAAAAAAAAAAAAAAGGTGACTTTTGTCTGATCTTTGGGGGCTGAAGTACAGGGTGTATCTCATCTGTGTCCATGTTGGAATTGTTGGGGGATGACACAGGACCTGGTGAAGTGGAAGATATGAAAGAATGTAAGTTATAAAGTGTGCACCTGTCCTGGGGACCAGATTCAGAATAACTTGAATTTCAAAAGAAGGCAGTTTGTGGAATCATGAAAATAAATTACATATAATCTCACCTAATGTGGGAAGTTAGAGAAAGAAACTTTCACTTAAGATCAAACATTTTGTTGGACTTGATAATACGTGCTTGTAATCCCAACACTCTGAAAAGCTGAGGCAGGAGCATCTCAATTTTGAGTCTAGCCTGGGCAAATCAGCAGTTTAGGGATAATGTATCTCGAGAAAAACATGGTCAGTACTTTTAAAATCGCCTACCATTTGTCATTTCCTTTGCTCATTCTTTTTCTTGTGTTTCAAATATTTCTGTTTGGAATAAGTATTTCCCATACACCATATTTCCTTACCAGAATTTAAATAGTTTCTCCTATGAATGGTCTTGGTGATCAACTCACTCATTTGTGTTTGTTTGTGGTTTTGTCTTACCCTTATTTTTGAAAGGTCCTTTCTCTGGATATACAATTTGAAACATATTTTCTTTTAGCACTTAAAAGCTATTTTTCCATTATTTCTGATTTCCATAAAATTAAAATATTGGTATAATTTTCATTTTTATGCATCTCTTTTCCTTTTGTGTCTGCTTTGGAGTTTCACTTCAATCTGTATAGGCACAGATTTCAAATACTGGATTTTTTTTTTTTTTTTTTTTTTTTTTTTTTTT
>NW_022900947.1:56012217-56058150 GCF_012274545.1 Fukomys damarensis
TTTTTTTTTTTTGCTTTTGAATCTGAGTACCAGTATCTCTTATCAATTATAGAATTTTGTCTTTGATGCATTCAAATGCTAAGCATCTTTCTGGAATTCCAAGTAGATTTATTATATATTCCCAGAGAATTTATTAGGGGGGGATAAGACTAAGATTACAACCACTTAAAACTACATATTTTGGGGGGGCTTCAGATTTTCCAGGCCATAGGAGTAGTGTGAATTCCAGCCCCAAACCTAGTTGCAGATTTACAGTTAGAAATGTCCTTGGGTTTTCTTTTTGTTTATCCTTATACTCAGTGGCATGGCTGAGGGAGGCATGGATTCTCACTGGCTTTCTCTGTAGAATAGTTTTTTCTAGTTTACCAACTTGTGTGCCAGGCTGAGAATATGCTGGTTTTATTCTGGACGGTATCCCCTTCTCTGTCCTTTCCCCTATCACCTCAGCAGGGGCACCTGCCCCCAGAGTTTGGTGACCTTTCTAATTCAGGCCCAAGACCTCTGGAGGGTGGGCACCATCTCTCAGGGATACTCCAAGCTCTGGGGTCAAATGACCCTGTGGACATTGTCCTTCTTGATATTATTTTTGTCCCCACTTGTTTCTTTTACTTTTCTACATGTAAGCCTTTGTTTTTAAAATATTATTTTGGTGTTTTGTTGACTATTTTTAAATGTTTTGTTTTGGAAAGGAAATATTGACTAATACATCCTTACTCTGAAAAAAAATAGGAAACAAATTCCTAATTTTAATCTGTGTCTGGACAGATTTCTTATGTCTTTGGAGGCAAACACTTACACTCTTTTGCTCATTGTTTTCTTATTGATAAAATGCTAAACCTAGAATTTAGCAAATTTAGGATTGATAAAATGTCGAAAATTTTATTCCCTATTCATCATAGAAAGTATTAGACAGCTAGGGTGTATTTCCCTTTCAGAAGAAGAGCTGAGTGTGTAAAATAAGTTTTCATCAGTTTTGGAATTGCTTATTTGAAATCTTTTTTTGCATAGTGATTATTACGGAAAAAGTGCTGTCTTTGCCATGCATCTGATGACACCAGTGCACATTTCAAAATCAAAGGATTTTCCCTCTGGAAACCATTTTGTTCCTATTTCGTTAGGAAATGAGAGCTGTGGAATGTGAAAGGTGGAGACTGTGTGGAACTCTACAGGACCTTACCTTCTGTGAGACTGGATCACAGGAGAACCCTACTGCAGTGACAGGGCTGCAGAACTGTGATGTTAGAAGCAGACATCACTGGTGGTGTTTGCTTGAGCTTCGTGTCCTGTGCTCAGGCTGGTTGGTCTGCTAGGGATGGGATCTGCCTTTCTACTCTGCTGAGCAGCTCTGTGTTGAGGCAGGGATGCCAGGGCACTGACTTCTTTTGGCCATCATTTTGGTTGCTTCTATGCTACATTATCTCTGCACAGTGCTCAGAAGCAAATTGTGTGCAGTAAGGTCGTGACTCCCCCAAGGTCTTCCCTGAGTCAGAGCAGAGGCAGGAGCAGAGTTGGCGGCAGAGAAACTCCTCACAAAGACAAGTTCAGGAGTGTTACAGATCAGGTGTGGGAGGGAACATCACTTAAAATCAGAATCCAGAAATAGATATTAGATAGTTACGGCAACCAATTTTCCCTGATATTTTATGGTTATATCTTAATTCAAATGAGTGGGGTTTTTTTTAAACTTCCAAATCCCTACTTGGCCCTGTGATTTTCCTTTCTATTCCAGCTATCATAACCTAAGAACCAATCCTTTTATTTCATGCCTGCATTTTTATATTGGTTTATATAGTCATGAATTTAACAACTTTCCTAGATTCTTTCCAAAAGCATCAGTTTTTTTCCATTGAATTTATTGGCACATTTAAAGCAAATAATATAGTTAACATTTATCATTGGGATCTTGTACCTTTACATGATATGTCTTGGTTCTTGTTTTTTCTCCATACCCCTGCCCTCTCTTCACCCTTTTCACCCTTCACCCTTCCCTACTTACAAAGGCTTTGTTTCCATTTTTTCAAATTTTTTCTTTTTCCCTTATAAACTTTTAAAATGCTGTTCATATTTATTAGTCCTACATTTCTAGTCCTTTACACCTTGGCCTTCCAGGCTTTTGCCTCTTGAAGAATATCTATTTTCCTTAGTCTGTGACTTAAGGCAACTTGGGTGATGACTTCAGCCTCAATCTAAAATGATTCTCACCAAATAGTCAGTGTTCTGGGCAAATGACTTGTGAGTTTCTCCTGAAATCTGATTGTTTCTTCTTCTCGGTTCTCCGGCTAGGAAACTTCTCCCCAGTCTTCACTAATTGCTATTTATCAAATCTTTTCTATCCTTTCAGATTTTCCAAATACAGAACCTTTCAATGTCACCTTCCTCAGCTCCTAATTTGTATGTCTTGTTTTTCATTTTTCTTAGAACACTTATATTTTTTTCAGCTTTAATTGAGTTTATTGGTACATTTTAGGGATACAGTACAGTTACATTCATTGTTGGGATCTTGTACCTCTACATGACAAGTCTTGATTCTCATTTTTTCCCCTTACCTCTGCCCTCCCTTCACCCCCTCCTCCCCTCCCCATCTACAAACACTTTATTTTCATCTTTTCATTCTCTCACATTTTTTTCTTTTCCCTTTTTACTCTTCCCCTACCCATCCCACCTTCCCTACACCTTTAGCTCCTTTCTTCCCATTTCTAAATGTCAGTAATCTTATTAGAATCTTATGCATTGTTGCAGATTATTCATACCAGGGAAACTATTCGGTAAGAACACTTATATTTTTTTGTGGCACTGGTCCTGTGATACTTTACCCAGCATTTACTTTGGGTAATTACCGTATCTCCTTTACTGGGCCAAAATGTTTCCAAGGTGAAGCCCACAACTTATTTTTCTTTTCAGCTCCTTGGTGGCCTACCAGAGTCCCATATGGGAGACTCAATTAATGTGCACAGCTGGAGGATTTTATTATGTTCAGCCACATGGTTCTCACTGTGTGAGATGGGTGATAACTGAGAAATGGGCAGGCCTGTCCCAGATCTCACAGCGTGTGCTTGTGTGGTTGGAGCCCTGAGTGGCTGTCATCACTGCAGGGGGTCTTGGTGGTTCATTCCTGACACACATCCACACTTCGGCCTCTGTTCTCATCCTCATGTCTCCTGCAAACCCATAGGTGGTTCTTAGAATGGGTACAGCTGTTTATAATGTGTACAGCACATTATAATTTTTGTGTAAGTTTGGGTCCCCTCCTCTGCTTGTGAGCCCCTTGTTGGAAGGCACTATATCCATGTACTATGTATGTCCTAAACACACACACACACACACACACACACACACACACTCACACACACACTCTCCACCTTGGCCATCAGTGGCCTAATGGTCTGATATGCAGTGTGTTGTCTGATTCCTGTTGGGCTCCTGGAATGAGTGCTTTTTTCTGCATCTCTGCATGGGTGTATGCTGCTCCTGACCCTTCTTCTGTTATCATCTTTGTACCTAATGTAAAATTTAGGCTGCTAGGCTAACTTTTTTCTTTTCTAGATTTTGATTTTTACAGACTCATTCCTAAATTATTTTTTGTCCTGTATTTATAGAGCACATACAGTTTCAAAGGGAAATAAAGTTTCCATTCAATATCCTTGTACTTAAAATAACCTTGTTTAGAAAATGGAGCATCCTTTGGTTTATATCCATGAAAGAGAGGGACATTTGTAGACTATGAAGAATTTAACCTTTTGAACAATTATTGAGTGCTTGCTGTGTACAGAACATGAGTTAAATGTTGAAAATAATTATTCTTCTTTGAAGGAACTTTCTGGATTGTCCTCATTCACCATGTAGATCTACCACTGAGCTTGGAATTGATCAGGGCTTCCTTTGTGATTTGCCTTTGCATGTACATTAAATCATCCATTTTCATGTCAGCTAATCTGTGTTCTCTGAAAGGCAGGTTTTCTTTCTTAATGTTTTATTCAACACAGAATAGGTGTTCAATAAATGTGAAATAAGTTTCCCATGCGAAGATCTGAGCAGAAAGGAGCTTGTTGTATTGAGGCAGGAGTAGCACACAGTGATACTAGAACATAGGGGAATTAGTGATTTGAGATAAAGTCAAAGTTAGTGGGGTCAGATGACAAGGAACAAAATTTCTCAACTGCAGCATTCCTGACAGTGTGAGTAAGTTTCATGGTGGTAACTGTCTGGTATATCATAAGGACTGGACATGCAGGCTACACCTCCCCACTCTGTAACACTGTAAAAATGTCTGCAGACCTTCCAGATGCCTCCAGAGGCAGCCAGGGCTGAAGAACACTGCTGTAGCATCTTACAGGGGGAGGAAACTGCAGTAAAAAAGGTGATGGTTTCACCCTGTTCCGTTTTTATTCTAAAGGAAAAAAGAAGCCACTGGAGGATTTTGAGCAGGGAAGTACCTTGTAGTGATTTAGAATTCAGAGAGAGGAGTCTTTGGGGAAAGTGGGTTCTCAGGGACAAAAGTAAAGCAAGGACTTTGGTGTTAAGAGCAGCCCTAGCTAGGGCTGAGGGCCTGCGCAGTGTGAGGAAGAAGGAGCATGTGAAGGGAGAGAATGGCTTTAAACCATCCAACATGTGTCTGGCTTCTGAGGACTCAAAACAGTCGTTGAGGACCCCATATGTTCTGTGGCACAGCTTTTACCATTCCTCCCCACAATTATGTGTGCAAAGCTTAACGTGCACAGGACACAAAATGATGCCAAAAACTCTGTACTTTGACATTGGCAAAATAAAGTCATTGCTTTTTCCTGTTTGGACTCAGTCTCCTTAAAATCACCTCCCCTATGCTGTTACTTTAAACTGCATCATCTCCTGCCTGGATTATGGCATTTTCTCCTGACAGACCTCTGTCTTTAAACATGACCATTTCTACTACAAATCCACAGAACTGTCCTTCTAAACTGAGATCAGATCCTATCACCTACCTGCCAAAACCCATTCACTGAATTCCCATTGTTTTTGTAATTTAAAAAAGTACAGTGCCTTTAGCAAGATGTAAGAGTTCTTAACCTTGTTAGCCTAATTTTTGATTAAGTTTATTGGTAATTTTTAGGTATACACTACAGTTACATTCATCCCTGGGATCTTGTACTTTTACATGATGTACCTTGATTCTTATTTTTTCCCCATTCCCCTGCCCTCCCTTCACCCCCTCCACCCTTGCCTATTTACAAAGATTTTGTTTCCATTTTTTTCCTTTTCTCAAATTTTTTCTTTCCCCCTTTTCCTTTCCCCTACCCTTCCCACTCCTTTAGCCCTTTTATCCTATTTCGCATTATCAATTATACAGCTTGAATCTTATTTACACCTAGTTTTTCACACCAGAGAAACTATCTGGTATTTACATGTGTGTCCTATTTATTTCACTTAAGAATATGGACTCAATATGCATCCATTTTCCTATGAATAACTCTAGTTTCTCATGCTTTATGGATGAGTAGTACTCCATTTTATAGAAAAGCACATCTTTATCTGGTCTCCAGTTGATGGGCAAATGGGCTGTTTCCAAGTTTTAGCTATTACAAACTGTGCCACTATAAACATGGGTGCACATATATCACTATGGTATGATTCTTTTAATTCTTTTGGAAAGATATCCAGCAGAGGGATGGCTGGCTCAAATGGTACCTCTAATCCTAGTTCTTTGAGGTATGTTCATATTGACTTCCACAGTGGTTGCAGCAGTCTGCACTCCCACCAACTATGAAGAAGGTTTCCTTTCTCTCCACAACCCTGTCAACATTTGTTATTGGTTGATTTCTTGATAGCAGCCATTGTTTCTGGAGTGAGGTGAAATCTCAGTGTTGTTTTCATCTGCATCTCTCGAATGACCAATGATGTTGAACATATATGTTAATTTTCTGCTTTTAATGGTTTGTCTGAGAAGTTTCTGTTCATTTCAGATGCCCATGTTTTAATCGAGTCTTTATATTTGGGGAGGTCTGATTTTTTTGAGTTCTTTATATATTCTAGATAGTAGACCTTTGTCTGAGGAACAGCTGGTAAACATTTTTTTCCCACGTTGTAGGTTGTCTCTTAGGTCTGTGGGTGGTTTCTCTTGCAGTGCAGAAGTTTTTTAAAAATATGATTTCCCTGTTATTGATTCTTTGGGGATTTGGCTCAGTGGTTCCGCTGCCTGCCCCAGTTATTGATTCTTTGTGCTAGTTCCCATGCTACTGAGGATTTGTTCATAGAGTCTTTTCTTATGCCAATATCTTTTGAGAGTTCTACCTAAATTCCAACAAGTTTAAGGATTATGGCATTTTCTCCTGACAGACCTCTGTCTTTAAACATGACCATTTCTACTACAAATCCACAGAACTGTCCTTCTAAACTGA
Organism: Fukomys damarensis; assembly: GCF_012274545.1. Classification (NCBI taxonomy): domain Eukaryota; kingdom Metazoa; phylum Chordata; class Mammalia; order Rodentia; family Bathyergidae; genus Fukomys; species Fukomys damarensis. The sequence goes on from NW_022900947.1 coordinate 56,018,589, forward strand.
GATCAGATCCTATCACCTACCTGCCAAAACCCATTCACTGAATTCCCATTGTTTTTGTAATTTAAAAAAGTACAGTGCCTTTAGCAAGATGTAAGAGTTCTTAACCTTGTTAGCCTAATTTTTGATTAAGTTTATTGGTAATTTTTAGGTATACACTACAGTTACATTCATCCCTGGGATCTTGTACTTTTACATGATGTACCTTGATTCTTATTTTTTCCCCATTCCCCTGCCCTCCCTTCACCCCCTCCACCCTTGCCTATTTACAAAGATTTTGTTTCCATTTTTTTCCTTTTCTCAAATTTTTTCTTTCCCCCTTTTCCTTTCCCCTACCCTTCCCACTCCTTTAGCCCTTTTATCCTATTTCGCATTATCAATTATACAGCTTGAATCTTATTTACACCTAGTTTTTCACACCAGAGAAACTATCTGGTATTTACATGTGTGTCCTATTTATTTCACTTAAGAATATGGACTCAATATGCATCCATTTTCCTATGAATAACTCTAGTTTCTCATGCTTTATGGATGAGTAGTACTCCATTTTATAGAAAAGCACATCTTTATCTGGTCTCCAGTTGATGGGCAAATGGGCTGTTTCCAAGTTTTAGCTATTACAAACTGTGCCACTATAAACATGGGTGCACATATATCACTATGGTATGATTCTTTTAATTCTTTTGGAAAGATATCCAGCAGAGGGATGGCTGGCTCAAATGGTACCTCTAATCCTAGTTCTTTGAGGTATGTTCATATTGACTTCCACAGTGGTTGCAGCAGTCTGCACTCCCACCAACTATGAAGAAGGTTTCCTTTCTCTCCACAACCCTGTCAACATTTGTTATTGGTTGATTTCTTGATAGCAGCCATTGTTTCTGGAGTGAGGTGAAATCTCAGTGTTGTTTTCATCTGCATCTCTCGAATGACCAATGATGTTGAACATATATGTTAATTTTCTGCTTTTAATGGTTTGTCTGAGAAGTTTCTGTTCATTTCAGATGCCCATGTTTTAATCGAGTCTTTATATTTGGGGAGGTCTGATTTTTTTGAGTTCTTTATATATTCTAGATAGTAGACCTTTGTCTGAGGAACAGCTGGTAAACATTTTTTTCCCACGTTGTAGGTTGTCTCTTAGGTCTGTGGGTGGTTTCTCTTGCAGTGCAGAAGTTTTTTAAAAATATGATTTCCCTGTTATTGATTCTTTGGGGATTTGGCTCAGTGGTTCCGCTGCCTGCCCCAGTTATTGATTCTTTGTGCTAGTTCCCATGCTACTGAGGATTTGTTCATAGAGTCTTTTCTTATGCCAATATCTTTTGAGAGTTCTACCTAAATTCCAACAAGTTTAGTGTTCCTGCTTTAATATTTAGATCTTTAATCCACTTGGATTTTAGTTCAGTGCATGGTGAAAGATAGGGATCTAGTTTAATCTTTGGCCAGTTGAAATCCAGTTTTTTCAACACAGTTTATTGAAGAGACTCTCTTCCTCCAGTGAGGATGGTTGGCTCCATTGTTAAAGATGAGGTAACTGAGTAAATCTGGAATTGTTTCTGTATCTTGCAGTCTATTCCACTGATCCTCAGGCCTATTTCTTTGCCAGTACTATGCTGTTTTTATCACAGTGGCTTTGTAGCATAGTTTCAAGTTGGGGATTTTGATACCCCTGTTGTGTCTCTGCTGTCTAGAATTCTTTTGCTATTTTAGGTCTCTTCTGGTTCCAAATGAATTTTTGGATTGTTTTCTCTAGTACTGTGAAATATACTGTTGGAATTTCAACTGGGATTGCATTGAATCTGTATAGAAGTTTTGAAAGTATGGCCATTTTCATTACATTTGTTCTTCCTACCCAGGAACAAGGGCTGTCTTTCCATTTTCTTATATCCTCTTCTATCTCTTTTTTCAGATACTGTAGTTTTCAGTGTAGAGGTCTTTTGCTTCCTTCTTTAGATTGACTCTTAGATATTTCATTTTTTGGGATGCTATTGTGAAAGGAATTGTTTCCCTAATTTCTCAGTGAGTCTGTTGTTTGTGTAGAAGAAGGCTATTGATTTCTGAATGTTGATCTTGTATTCAGCTACTCTGCTAAATCTGCCAATTAAGTCTAGAAGTATTTTGGTAGAGTTATTTGGGTCTTCTATGTAGAATATCATATCACCAGCAAATAAAGTCAGTTTAACTTGTTCCTTTCCTGTCTGTATGTCTTTTATTTCTTTCTTTTGTCTAATTGCTATGGCTAATGTTTCCAGAAGTATATTGAACAAGAGTGGTGATAGTGGACATCCTTTGATTTGTTCCTGATTTTAGCGTGAAGGATTTCAGTTTTTGATAATTTAGTATGATGTTGGCTGTTGGTGTTTCATCAATAGCCTTTATCAATTTGAAATAAAGAATGTCTTTCAATTTTATGTAGGGCTTTTATCACTAATGGGAGTTGGATTTTGTCAAATGCTTTTCTGCATTGATTGAAATTATCATATGGTTTTTGTCCTTGGTTCTGTTCACATAGTGTATTATATTTATTGAATTGCATAGGTTGAACCATCCTTGCATTCCTGGGATAAATCTGACTTGGTCAGGGTGTATGATTTTCTTGATGACCCTATGTATTCTGTTTGCCAGCATCGTAGTGAGGATTTTTGCATCTCTGTTCATTAGGGAGATTGGCCTGTAGTTCTCTTTTTTGGTTGGGTCTTTCCATGGTTTTCAAATCAAAGTAACACTTGTTTCCAGGAATGAATTTGGAAGTATTGTTTCCCTTTCAATTTCATTGAAGAGTTTAAAGAGTAGTGCAGAAGATCTCCTGTAAATGTCTTGTAGAATTCAGCATTGAAGCCAGGGGTACCTGGGCTTTTCTTTGTTGCTAAGTTTTTAAATTATGTTTTCAATTTCAGATTGTAATTGGGGCATTTAGACTTGGTAAAGTTTCTTCAACTTTTGTAATTTGTTTGTATCTAGGAATCTGTCTGTGTCTTCTGTGTATTCCATTTTATTAGAGTACAGCTTTTTGAAGTAGGTACTGATAATCCTCTGGATTTCTGCTGGATTTGTTGTGACTTCACCTTTTTTATTCTGAATTGCATGTATTTGAGAGTCAGATCCCTGGCCCTCTTTCCTTTTTTTGATAAGGTTGGCTAAGGGTTTATCAATTTTATTTTTCCAAAAAACCAAATTTTCAATTTGTTGATTTTTCTTTTTGTATCATTCTTTTAGTCACCACTGCATTGATTTTTCCTCTGATCTTTATAATTTCCTCCCTTGTATGAGCTTTGGGTTTGTCTTGCTTTTCTTTTTCTAGAAGTTTAAGGTTCAGCATTAGATTCTTTATTTGAGCTCACTCTGCTTTCTTAGTATGGTCATTTACTGCTATGAATTTCCCTCATTGAACTGCTTTCATTGTGTCCCATAGATTCCTGTATGTTTTATTGGCATTATCATTTAATTAGAGAAACTGTCTAATTTCTTAATTTCCTCTGTGGCCCATTGGTTGTTCAGGAGAGTGTTATTCAATTTCCATGTGTTTGTATTGTTCTTGTAGTTTCTTATGCTATTGATCTACTCCAGTTTAATTACAGAATAGTCTAATAATATACATGGGGTAACTTCAGTCCCTTTGAATTTGCTTAAACATGTTCTGTGAGCTAGCATGTGGTCTATTTTGGAGAATGACCCATGTTTACCTGAAAAGAATGTATATTCTGATTTTGTGGGGTGAAACACTCTGTAGCCATCTATCAAGTACATTTGTTCCAAAGCTTGCTTTGGTTCTATTATTTCCTTCTTGATTTTTGTTTAGATGATCTGTCCATTTGTGACAGTCAGACATTTAGGTCCCCCATTTCAATTGTATTAGTGTGTATTTGATGTTTCATGTCCCTTAATATTGGTTTTATATAGTATTTGGTGCATATATATTTATGATTGTCATGTCATCCTCTTGGATTGTTCCCTTTACAGGTGACCTTCTTTGTCTCTCTTAAATTAGTTTTGGTTTGAAATCTACTTTGTCTGCAAGTAAGATAGATATCCTTGCTTTTTTTCTAGGTTCCTGTTGCATGGAGAACTGTTTTCCATCCTTTTACTTTCAGTCTGTGAGTTTCTTTGTGAACTACATGGGTTTCTTGAATATAGCATATTGTTGGATATTGCTTCTTAATTCATTCTGCAAGTCTATTTCTTTTAATTGGTGAATTGAGGCCATTAACATTGATGGTTATAACTGATATGCATTGACTTATCATTGTCATGTAATATTCCTGTTGTTGGCTGAATTATCTTTTATTTTCCCTCCCTTTAATTTCTTGCCTTGCCTGGTGGAGTTGTGACCTTCATTGAATTTTTCCAGCACCTTGTTTAGAATTGTTTGGAGGGCTGGTTTGGTAGTCATATGGTTTCTCAGGTGTTCTTTGTACTGCAAATGTCTTATTTCCCAATTAAATTTGAGGATAGTTTTTCAGGATACATCAATGTAGTTTGGAGGTTATTTTCTTTTAGGGCTTAAAATACCTCCCTCCAGGCTCTCCTTAACTCTTGAGGGTTTGTGTTGAAAATTCTGCTGTGATTCTGATGGGCTTTCCTTTCTATGGGATTTGTTTCTTTTCTGTAAGTGCTTGTAGCATTTTTTTGTTCTGATAGGTTATCAGGATCTTGATGATTATATGTCTAGGTATAGATTATTTATTTATTTATTTATTTATTTATTTATTTATTTATTTATTGTACTGGGGATCGAACTCAGAGTCCTGTGCTTGCAAGGCAGGCGGCAGAACTGCTGAGCTAAATCCCCAGCCCTAGGTATAGATTTTTTAGAGTTCTCTCTTTTCATGGTCACTGATCACAATCCTGTCTTCTATAGCTGATATTCTGTCTTCATATTCTGTCATTCTGCTGTGAATACTTTCAGTAGAATTTTTAATCTCCTGGATATCTGTTTGAATCTGTTTCATGGATTCCATTTCTTTTTATGGTGTGTATTCATGGTTTCTATTTCTTTCCTATGCTGGGCATTCATGGCTTCCATAATGGTTCTGAGTTCACCTACTGTTTTACTTCTTTCTGTTCTACAGTCTTTAATCATGTCTTTCATTGTTCTCACCATCTCTGTAGTTATCTGGGAATTTATTTCTGTTTTGAATTTTTCTAGTGCCTCATTCATCTGTTTTGTTACTTCCTGTGCTATTAGTTCAGGGTGTCAAGGTGGTTGATTATCAGACTTTTCCACCTCATTTACCTCAGAATTTGCCTTTGGTGAGTAAAAGTCTGGGTTTATGACTTGCTTAAATGTCTTTGCATTTCCATTTTTGTTGGTGGTGCTGTTTTTGGTTTAATTCCTGGGTTGATACTTCAATGTTGTGTATTGTAAATATCTTTGTTCCTTCTATTTAGAACCTTTATGGAATGATTGCTTCTTAGAGATGTCTTCCAGATATAGCTGGTCTTTAGGTTTTGAGTCTCTAAAGACCCTTAGGTAATCTCATTTTCAGTACAACAGGAGAGACACCTGAAATGATCAATCAGAACACCGTAGCCCAAGTGATAGAATGAGCAACAACAATAGCATGAAGCACAGCTTAGAAAATGACAGTTTGTTGTAGTTATTAATCTATCCCCTTTAAACATGTGAATTCAATCAAAATCCAGGACCAGCCCAAATATGTTTATAACAAGTAAACTTTTCAATATAGCAACTTTACCATTCAGGATATGGACTTAGAAGGAGTTGGGGAGGGATGGATAGGTAGGATAGGGAAAGGTTAGAAGCAAGGCCACCAGACACAGGCCAATTATGCAAACTCCAGGAAGCTGTTGAAGACAAGATGAAAAGACAGAACAAAAGAACAAACACAAAAACAGTACAACCTAACATCATAGGGAGGCTAGAAACTATATTCATTTTCCTTTAAAACTCATGACAATCAAGAGAAGGAAAAAGAGAGAAGAATAAGAAAGGAAAAAAAAAGAAATTTGAATTGGGACAAAAACAGGGATAAAAAGGGAGAGAAATAAAGAACATGGTGGGAGAGAGAGTGAGAGAGAAAAAAGGAAAAAGAAAAAGGGGAAAATTTGAAAAAGAAAAAAATTGAAAAGAGAAAAAATAATTTTTTAAATTATTAAAAATAAGAGAAAAATTACTTTGAAAATATAAATAAAAATAAAGGGCCTCCTTCAGGGTTTGTCTGTGCTGTCACAATAGACAGTGTAGGTAGGAGTGTGCAGATTTAAGTCAATTAGTCTCAGCAAGCCAGCAGCTGTCCCCTGAGGTTCAGGCTGATTTCTGGCTCTAAGGCCCAGGTTGAGCTCCCTGACCACCTGCTGGCTTAAACTACAAGGTTCTACTGCATGTTCCTGCTGCCCTTCTCTGACGATAGTCCAAGTTTCCAATGGGAGGGGGTATTCCCTCCAACTTACTAACTTTGGTGATTTGGTGTGCCTTGATTGCAGGGCTTCAGTTTTCATCTAGTAGGCTCAAAGAGGCCCTCTTTCTGTTGCTCACTTCTGTTCCATATTCTAGACTCAGAACAATGGTCTTTCTGACCCACTGCCCCTCTGTGGTATGGATCCAGGTGCTGGCATGGCCCAGGTAGATGCAGCAGTCTTGGCTGTGCTCCTCTGCTCCTCTGTTCCAAAGGGGTGGTGCTACCAGATGGCCTGCATGGCTGGGCTCCTCTGCTTCTCTGCCAGAATAATACATTTTGAAGGAAATGGTACCAAGGAGAACAGAGTAATCACGTGTCCATAGTGATTTTATCCCAGAATTTTTATTTATTCTGATGGTTAAGCACAATTGCCTTCATGTTTTGTGATCTGAAATCCTTTCCCACCCTCATCAATGATTTGTGATTGCTTTGTGCTTGTCTTCAATTAGCTGACTCAGATTTGTGTCCCTTGAAGGAGATCAAGCCAGCACAAGGTAGCAAGCCTGATGCTCGGTAGGACTGCTTTTCTTTTGGTCCATTGATCTGGCCAGTGTGCACATTGTACATTCTCTAGCAACAAGACCTGGGGAGTGTGTGTATTGTGTTATGTTGCTAGCTCTAACAGGATTTGAAGTCTTTGTTGCTTGAAAGTGTGTGATGCTTTCAGCTGTTGTCCTCCCTCCTCCCCTACATGTTTCACATGTACACCAGTTAACAGCATCTTCATTTTTGTATGGCTAGTTAAGAGTTTATAGCTGTCCTTTAGGAAAATGTGTACATGCTATTTGTCATTCCTCTTTTTAAACAAAATTTTATTGAGAATCAATTGTACATCATGTACTCTAATGACTGGGGGATTCAGAATAAAAGAAAAAACAAGACAGTCCAGGTGTTCATGACAGTTTAGTCTCAGAGATAAGTACATACGTATGATTCAGACATCAGTTAGAGTGCTGTGACTACAATGGACAGGATGCCATGGAAGTGGTGGATGCAAAGAAGATCTAACCTTGCTCAATTCACCTAACCTGGGCTGGGGCAGATGAATCATCAGAGAAGTTTGAGGCTAGCTTAGCTCTTGAGGGTAGATGAGGCTGGGCCAAGGAAGAGAAGACTGTTCCAGGTGGAGAGGCCAAATGGACATTTACCCCCAAGCACTAGTGAGTGAACCCCATCTGAGGAATTACATGTGGAAGAAAGTGGTGTTGGTGGTGGAAGATTCAGGAAGGGCAAGGGAAGGATGAGGCTGTGGATGCTGGTTCAGTTGTGCACACAAGCAGGTGGAGTCAGGTCCCAGACTTGGCTTGAAGTGCAGCCAGGACCCATCACTCTCTGTCCCCTGTGTGGCTGCTGTCCTGGCCCTCATTGACACCTGCAGCAGTGATAATGGCAGGCACTTCCTGACCAGCATTGCTGGCTCTACCTACTCAGTCTGTACCCAGTACAGCAGTCAGAAAGTGCACGACACAGAAAGTCCTCTCACCCTTCTGTTTCACCCTCCCATTGTGCTCAGTGTACAAGTCTGGATTCTTCCTTCTTAGTACTTATTATTACTTATGATAGCTTGTTTATGTGATTTATTGCTGTTTCCCTCTATAAACAGATTTCACAAGGATGGGCATTTCTCTCTCTTTTATTTACAGATGTGTCACCAGCAGCTAGAGCCATGCCTGGTACTGAGTTGAGAGTCAGTATTTGTTGAAAGAATGAATGCCCGAGATTCCCTGATATGGCATGATATTTACCACCTTAGTCATTATTGAATGTGTTTATTTCAGATTATCCCATAGTGGCCTTCCTTTCTTCCACCTTATTCTTCTCCTTACTTCACAATTTTGCTTCTTACATTGCATATTAATCTCTTTTTCCCATGAGCAGATTTTTGTTCTCAGCCAATTCTGGTCCAAATGAGCACAAGCCTTTCTTCTTTGTGCCCACGCCCTCACCTGCTAAGTGCTCTCTGGGAACATGATTAGACCCAGGCGTGAAAGCCAGGGGTAGAATCTCTTGGTATTTCAGTGAGGGGAGAGCAGTGTTCTCACAAAGTGTAACAAGATCTGAATGATAACAGTCATGGGTGCCTGATGTAGATCACAGCTCCCCATGGAGAGTGACCTCTCCATTCCCTGGGAGGGTCACACTCTGACCTCAGGGTGTGCTTGCATGCAGTGAGTGTGGACTTCTCTCTTCCCTCAGGCCCAGAGGGAAATTAAGCATTTGATTTCTTCACAAACAGAGCAGAGAAATACAACCATAGAATAACACTGTAGAGACATTTAACAATATTTGTCTAGTGAGTAGAAGAACCAGACCTTGTGTTGCATTGTCTGCTCTTGTGGTCAGTAAATGTCATTATGATTGTTGGGCGGTGATTGAAGTTAACCTCTTTTGACTAAGGGGCTCTGAATGATTATGAGTAAGAGGTTGTTAACAATTATTGTCCTATGCTGTGAAAGTTGAGAATGGTCTTCATATCATATCAGAGTTGGGTTGTTGGGGATCTTTACTCTACATGTACTTAGCACCAGCTACATGTACTCATTCATCCAATGGCTAAATGCTGCCCACTGGAAAAGGCAGAGTGCCTGCTCATTGCTCTTGTCATCACGCCCTACTCCACTGCTACTGCTGCCTCCATTTATTGAGCTGCTACTTTGTAGCAACTACTACCAGCACCATTTATGTTACTAGGAGATACTTTGCCTGTGTTACTTCATTGAACAGTCCAATAACTTTCCAAAATGGCCTCCTGTCTCTACGTTTTTGCTTACAGAATTGGATACGGTTAATTAACAGTAAATAAATACTAAGTGAAGCAGTGCTTAAATCTAAGTTATTCACAACCATGATAGTATAGGTGCTGTGTGCTATTGTGACTGTTAAGAGGTGGCTGTGTGTTCAATTGCTGGGAGAACAGAATGAGGAAGATGAAGTTCCTTTCCCCAAAGATCTGACCCTCTAATATTTTGACCAAGAAATGAGTTATTTTCTTTTGATAATCTTAAATCCTATCAGGGAATAAAACTGGGGCTAGCAGCTCTAAGTATTTTCTCCAGAAGGTTTCATTGGCTCTCTCCACAGAAAGGAGCTGGATATCACCTGGATCTCTTCTGGGTGGCTGTCATCATGGTGGTGTGTTCCTTCATGGGCCTCCCCTGGTACGTGGCTGCTACTGTGATCTCCATTGCGCACATTGACAGTTTAAAGATGGAGACGGAGACATCTGCACCGGGAGAGCAGCCGAAGTTTCTGGGAGTGAGGTGGGTGAACTAAAGCAAAAGGGTTCTTTAGAACACATTGTGGACATCTGTATTTCCGAAGGAAATGGGCAGATTTGGAGCAGATAGAGCTGGTGATAATTAACTTATTCTTACATTTTCTGTTCTAGAAAGGACTTTTAATCAGAAAGAGTTTTCATTAATTTTTTTCAGTTTATTTATTATATATAAATTTCCTTCAACTAACAGAAGGCTAAGTTATGTATGCAACACAAAACACAATTTCTTCATAATGTAGGTGATTTGGTGCTGCCTTTCTTACTGTATCTCAATCAATCATACATAAAGATCCTAAAACTCCTGAATCTGCTTATGAATTTTAAGATTCTATGAAGGAAAAGGAATTCTTATTTTTCAGTCTATTTTCTGCCCCCATAAGCACTTTGAAACTTTAACCTCCAGCTGTTGGATTTGGGCAGCATGAAGGGCAGTGGCAGAAGACCTTCATGCTCTGTCAACTGCTTCTGAGAGCACACAGTGCCTGCAAGCACCAGCTCACACAACCAAGCCAGCATTCCCCATGTCTCAACAGTGGGTGATTAGTTTTGGGGGGATGGGGAAGAGGGTGTTAGAAGGGAATCATATTTGTTAAGAAGTACTTTTGTTGTATATTTAGAAATTAGACTTGTGTGATTTATTGCACTCACGAAATTTCCTTGAGCTGTTTGTTAATTAGAGTGTGGGACAATGTAGTATCTGTTTTCTATGAAAGAAGGTATAATTACACAATGGGACAAGTTTGAAAAATAAGAGAGGCAAAGAGGCCAGTAGTTAATTGATACACCAAGTGATTTTTTTCTTTTGTGACTCTAAAAGTAGCAAAAGCTTTAGCAAAATCACTCCTTTCTTTATGCATTTGAATCACATGTTGTAATAATTTTAAGAAAAATTTTTATAGTTATGTAAGTTAATTTATGTCCTGAGATATTAGTTGCATGATATCAAAGCCTTCACTGTTTTAACTGAACTTTGGTTTGGTCAATGTATAGTCTTGTTTGGTGGAGAAAAGACTAGAGCATGTTTATGAAAACAAGAAGTGGATTGGTAATCTCTTGATTTGATTTCAGGGAACAAAGAGTCACTGGAACCCTTGTGTTTATTCTGACTGGCCTGTCAGTCTTTATGGCTCCCATCCTGAAGGTAAATATGTGAAACACCACCTCCTGTTTCTCAGAACACCGACTGGTATTTGAACCAGTGAAGAGGGAAATGTTTGCGAGATCTTCCTCAGTTCCGTAGCACACTGAAGCAAGGGTCCAATGGCAAGAGGACTTTGAAAAACACATCTCTTGATTTCTTTTTTGAGTCCATCACCCCTGGGCTTACTACTTTTGCAGTTACTTGGTTAAACCATAGTAATTACCAATATTTAAACTTTCTGACCTGTGAGAATGTCAGTTTCACACATTTCAAGATGGCTAATTGCCCACTCCCACCTCCCCACCCTGCCATCCACCCACATATTTCTGCTTTCTGGTCTTCCTACCAATCCTTTCTTTCATTACCCTCCATGTACTTTTACCTCAATCCTCCTCTGTACCTCCATTAGACCTCCAGAGAATATGAGTGATTCAGGATGAATTTTTTCTCCTGTTCTTAGTTTTGCTAGGTTCTTATTTTCATCGAATCACAAGGACCAATAGCCTTTAAAAGGAAACGAGTAAACTATTACTAATTTATAATTAGAAAACTTTAGAAGTGAACTTTTGGAGAAGAAAAAATTACCTGGTAGATTAGAAAGTGAGGAAACAACACATAGGTTTGGTTGATGGGTAGATATTTGCCTAGGTAGATAAATAAAATGATATATGATGGCTTCAGACCAGAAATAGGACCAGAGAAGGTTAATATAGTCCTGCCTGTAAAGCTTTTGATTTTCTTTTATGACACAATGCCAGTCAATTATTATTTATATATTTATTTATTTTTGGTACTGGGGAGCAAACTCAGGAGTTTGTGCTTGTGAGGTAGCTAGTCAATTATTAATAATTTGTATCTTATGCTTTGTACCACAGAAATCACTCATACAGCTGTATACCACTACCATTAACAATCTCCAATTTTTTTCTTGAAATTTTTTATTTTTAAATAATTTTAATTTTCAAAGTTTAAGTGCTCAGTTAGACAACTGGTAAAGTAGTATATGTTTGAAGAATTCAAACAGTACACAACTATAGATAGTGAAAAACAAAAGCCCTCCATTTTTCTCACATTAGCAAATCTTATGTCAGTGGCTAAACACATGAATTTTAGGAACCTGGAACTATAATTCCTTAACCCAGTTGACTTTTAGAGATGAGGACCCAAACTGCAACCCAAAACCTACGTATTTACCGTGAAGTGCCAACATTTCAACTAAATGTGAATACTGAGGTTTTAGTTTAGAAAAATCAATTCATAACTCACATTTTTGTCTTAAAAGAAAAACAAATAATGTGCATTCCATAGGTTCACTACCACTGCCTTAACTTACAAAGTTAACTTTGTCTTTAGAGCCTTTATACTAAATTTACATTAGGTACACAATCCCTGGAAAACAGTTAAAATATTTAATAATTTATATTTCATCCTTGGTTTCCACAATGACAACTGTCCAGTTAAATCAATCTCTGATTTAAATTCATGAAGGACTTTATTTCTCAGGTAACACACAGAGAACTAAAATTAACAGTAGCCTCTGAGAAATTGTTTCTGGTGCTGTACAAGAGGACCTAAAAAGAGTACTGAACTTTGGTTCTATCAGGACAGAAGGAAATCAACTGTTACCTTACCCAGGTCATTTGTGGAGCTCATTGTAGATAGTTATGACCCTGTATTGTGGGTGGCCGTACTAGGAATGAGTTTTCCTCCTTGCTTGTATGGACTCTCCTCATGCTTATTTACTAGAAAAGGATCAGCAGACAGTAATCTCTTCATTAGTCCAGATTTACTCGCTACCCAATGCTTCATTCTGTCTTTTACTTTTATATGATTTATTTTTATTAATATGATATAAACCCTAATTCAGAGAATCTAGATGTATTTAAAAGCTCTCTTTTTTGTATGTCTGTTACAGCAAATTGGCTTTAGTCCTGGAAACACAATCAGCTGAGTAATCATTATGATTTCAAAGGGACTCAGAGAACAGATACAATTGTCATTTTTAGGAAGATTTGAAGAAGCGTATTTTCACCAATATCTCTTTCTGTTTCCTCACACTACACCTGGACTTGACTGCAGAAGAGTTAATGTGGAAAGCCACGTACCTTCTTGCCATGATTCATTCTGCCCCTCACGCGCAAAGCACAGAGGTCAGAGGTCAAAGGTCAGAAAAGGGAGACACTGGGGGGTCAGTGAACATGAGCGTGGTGCTCCTTGAGTATACAGGCTGTGGCTGTCCCTCGGCTGTCAGTGTCCATGACTGACATTACTTCCACCTAGCAACTTTGGGATATCCCCTTTTGGGATTGTAAAAGTCATTGTAAAAATGATCATTGTAAAATTCAGGGTAAAACGTAGTTCAGTCAACATTTTTTTGTTAAGCACAGTTTTGCCCAATATATGGGAAATGGAGTGGTTTTGTCAATGTAGCTTAAAATGCATTATGGAAAACAATATTTAAAAACAGCAATGGAAATTCCTTACTTCAATAAGTGAAGCTATTCCTGACTTCTGAAAACAAGACTTAGTTGTTTCCCAATTTTAGATCACATGCCCTTCGTCCTGTGAAACTTGGTGAGTTATGTGTGTTTGTCAGACATCATTTGAAAAGTCACTTGTTAGTTCCTTTTAAAAGTCAATACAGGAAGAAGCTGGCATTGAGGGTACAATTTAACCGAAACCTAAGTTTGCAACTAAGGCAAAGTCACCCTTAATAATTAACCCCAGAATTCACACAAAGTGGTGTCAGAGGTTACTTTGAAGGAGGAAACCCTTTTTCCTCCTCCAGTGACCATGTTTCTTAAAGGAGCAAGTGACAGCTTCAGAAAATGTTTGTTTAAGAGCCTGCCTTGGAAAGGCAGATCAAATGAAGGGAATAGGAGAAATGTGCACCTTTTAAGAATGAAGTGGCTCTGTCTTTCCTACAGACTCCTTATTTCCCTTATAAGTTTAATAGTCTGCAGTGAGCTTAGAAATTTTCTCTCATGCACCAAGCGGTATAGGTACTTGTTCCCTGTGATTACTTATGCGAGTTTGCTTTGAACATGAAGTTTCTGACCCCATTATGATCTCTGTACTGAAATCTGTCTTTTATGAGGAACCATGTAAAGAAATGTAGTGTATCAACTTAGTTCGCAAGGGTACCCCTTGGCACTAGCCAGCGACCGTCACACTTGCCTCGAAGTGCTGAATTTCACCACTGATTCAGGTCACAACTGGCTTCCCAGGCTGGATAAATGGTTTCCATGATGTTTCTTCAGTTGAAGCCCTGCCTGTTATCACCATTATTTGTGTGGAGAAGCCAAGGGAGACGAAAGAACTGCAAAAAGATGAAAGGCTATTATTCCTTGAGCTTACTTTTCCTTTTTTCTTTTTTTGGCAAGCCTCAAGAAACAAAGATCAAATAAAGCTCACTGCTACTTCTGTTCCCTTTGCTTGAATTAGTTTATCTTCAACATGAGGTGTGGCTAAAATTTATCTTTAAGATTTGTTTAGTGTTCTGAAGTGTGGAAGACTGCACTTAATTTGTACTTGGCACATATTTGTTGAGTTCCTACAATATGTCATGCTCTGCTCATACCAAGGAAGCAGAGAAAGGATCTGATGATGAGCCTATTTTTTGAATTCGGCATTGAATTAAGGACTCAGCACTGATTTTTACAATTTAGTTCCCCCAATGACATCTTCAAAACAGACAGTAATAATTACCTGCATTTACAGAGAGAACAAACTTATCAGTAATTTGCCAAATTACTGACACCCAGTCACAAAGTGTGTAAGTGGTAGAGCCAAGAGTTGAGCTCAGGAAGCTCTAATACTAAAGCTAATGTCACGACCCTCAGGGTTTGTCACCTTTTAAAGGTTCTTACCTCTCTCTTTTTCTTCTTACTTCTCTGTTTTATGGAGAGAGATGTGGCATTTTCTTGAACTTCTCATTAGCGAGTTTTTTTAGTTTTTCCAGTTTAGTTCAGAGTTGAGGTTGAAAATTAACAGTTTATCAACTTAGATTTTTAAGACTGAAGGAAATTAGTATATTGTTTTGATAATGTAGTTCTGAAGGCAGGTGTTATAATTTTAATAGAGGCAATACAGTAGAGCCTAAGTAAAAGGCTTTTAATCCTACCTTCTACAGTACTCTGACCAATACTCTTGCCAGCACTGAGGGACTGAGTGGGGGCTGGCGATTTTGCTACTGCACCTGTCAGTCAGGTCCTCAGGACAATGACAATATCAACACCGCATCACATCTGTCATTCAGTGAGTGTCTGTTATGAGCCATGCTCTGGACTGGATGTTTTCCTGCTACATAGTGTTTATGAGAGCCACTTTTTAGATAAGCTGGCTAAGGAGAGAAGTTAGCAATTTTCTAAAGGTTACACAGCTGGTAGTTAGAATTTGAACCCAGAACTGTCTGACTTCTGTGCCCAACACTTTGTGTTTTACACACACACACACACACACACACACTCCCCAAATGTACAGAGTAACCGCTGCTAGGGATCTCGCTGCTGTACTGAACTCTGTGTTGACCAAGCACAATCTTGCCTTCTTATTAAACTTATCCTTTTCATATTTTTTCTTCTGGAAATATTCTAACACTATTGGTAATAGAATGGAATGTAAGTAAAAATGTATAGAATTGCATTCACTAGAATTTGAAAATCTAGTGCTGTGATCTACGTATTGTTGTGTTACTTTCATCCTGATTTCATAGGATCACTCACTTATTTTTGAGTACATATTGAATGTACTACTACTTCGTAATTAACTTTTTGGGTATGATTGATTATTTATATAATTTTCTTTGCATAATTTTATCATTTGGCTATTGATGTGCCTATAACCCTGAATACTGTGTGATTTTACATTTCAGTTTCTTTTGCCTTGCTTTATAAAAACATTCACCTACTATTATGTATATTATATCACTATAACTTTAGATGGTGTTCTATCTTTTAAAAAATATTCTTTTCCTTCATTTGAGACATTTATGTTTTTTTTATTGAGTTTATTGGTACATTGTAGGTATACCATACAGTTACCATTCATCATTGGGATCTTGTACCTTTACATGACAGGTCTTGGTTCTCATTTTTTCCCCTTGTCCCTGCCCTCCCTTCGCCCTCTCCTCTCCTCCCCCTTTACAAACACTTTAATTCCATTTTTTAATTTTCTCACATTTTTTTCTTTTCCCTTATTCCCCTTCTGCTACCTTTCCCACTTTCCCTACACCTTTAGCCCTTTTCTGTGACATTTATGTTTTGAAGAATAATTTCAAAGTGACCAATTTTAAAGACTTGACCATTTGATACGTCTTATGAACTTATGACCTAATAATTCTGTCAAATTTTACCAAGCATTCCATGCTGGATCATTCTTGTTGAGATCTTATGTTGTTGTAAAAAAATGGCCAGTTTGATAAGATATTTCTATCACATTGAACTTGACCAAAAATCTTGGCAACCCCCCTTCTCAACAAAGAATATGTTTTAAAAAACGATTCCTGCCCATTCCCGTGTTGATCTGTGTTAGTGATCCCTTCAGGTTCATTTTGAGTAGGCCTGTAATCAAATTCAGAGAGTATGGCCCTCAGCCCCAGGGTACAACTTCCTCTCACTTTGACTTTAGACTCACATTAGAGAAATGAATGAGCCCAGAGATGGGCCCTATGGGACACTTATGTTTAAGATAAAAAATGCTTTTCTTAAAAGTAACTGCTGCAGGAATTCTAACTTCTTTATGAATAAACTGTTCTCTTTTCTGCTCCTACTTTTCTTCCTTTCAAAATTGAAAGTGAAAAAAGAAATAAACCATCATATACTAAGGAAAATGGAACAGCTTAAAAATGAATTAAATCAATAAAGTAGTTCTTCAGCTAGCCCCCCCCCTTTGGGGGGTGTTAAAGAATACAGAAGCATTTGAAGGAATAGAAACAGAACATCTGCCTTAGCTCTGCTGCTGGCCTGTCCTTAGCTCCCCTCCACAGCCAAGTTCTTTCCTTCTCTTTTCCTGAGCTCAAGATCAAAATTAGCTACATTGAAATTGCTAATCTTTTCTAGAAAAAGCATTTGACATTTTATAAAAGGAAATGTATTTAGTCCATTTATATGGGCAGCCAGTAACATTTTGAGAAGTCTTGGTACACTTTGGATTCTTGATTCTCTAACAGTAGCCTGAGTGTTTCCTAGGCAGAACTGCTTTGGGTAATCACAGAAAAGAGGCTGCTAGAAATGGCACTTTCTTCCATGTAGGAAACTTAAAACTATTATTCTGCTGACATACTGTATTTTCTGCTTACGGTTACCTCCTTTGTGTGGATTTGGAAAGATTGGCCTTAGTTGACTTGCAGTTTCAGTATTTTACTTTTGCAAAATCCTGAAATCGCTTGGATTTCTTCTCACAAGCTCTGGTTGAGAACCTTTTATTATCTAGACCAAAGACTCCTCCGAATCAAAATCATGCTGGGTTTGCTTTCATTTCACAGGTCTAAGGATTACGTGGAGTTTTTAGGCTGATCACATTAGAAACTTCTCATTGTAGAAACACTTCATATTGATGTAGAGATGTTTTTGCTAAATGATGCATAAAATGCATTAATTTTGTTTTAGAAGTGGTGTATTCATTCATGTATGCAATTAATTTCTTCCAGAAGCCCCATGCCCCTCTCAGGCAGGTTTCTCATTAGTTCATCCTCCTAGTAGTATGGAGAAGCAAGGCAACAGTCATGTGATATTTATTTCATTGAAGGAGATATTTAGACATGTGGAGACATCATTCAGGAACATTCAGCGGACTTCTTTGAAAAGATGCTGGATGCAACTTATCAATGCCTCACAGCCCCTGCAAGCATCTGGTTTATATGGTCTCTTTAAGGAAAAGTTTTTTTTTAAATTAATTAAAAACAACTACTAAGGTTATGTGTGCTAATTGTAAAATAAAAGGCATCAAATGAAAATTAAAAGTTCTCTTCACCCTCTTCCCTTTATTTCTAGCACAGAGTTTAGAAGTTTATCAATTGATAAATCACAATAGTTAAAGGTACCATGTGATTGATATAGACCCTCTTTTTTTTCAGATTTAGTGTTTTTCAGATTTAGTGTTTTTTAAAACCATTCCTTTCCCATAATGTTTTTATTACTGCTATTTTAAGCCTTTGTCCATTTCTTTCCTTCCCAGTTTATTCCTATGCCTGTACTTTATGGTGTGTTCCTGTACATGGGTGTAGCTTCGCTGAATGGGGTACAGGTAAGTTTTCATAGCAATCTGAGAAAGTTGTAGATTTTTAGGAGTAAGAATAATTTAGTAATAGATCTTTAAAGAAAATTACTAAACATCAATGCTAGGTTTAAAAAATACATTTATTTTCTACTTTCTCTTTCACCTGCTTTTCATTTCTGGTTTAATCAATAAAGTTAGCTGGCATTAGCGAATGTTATCATAAGTATGTATCCCTGAAGTGGGCTGTTAACAGTTGTTTGAGCAGGACAGTTCAGAGACCTGTAGTTTTTCCTTTCCTTCTCCCTCTGTTCCTTCATCCCTCTTTTCCTCTCTCCTTCCCTGTCTTCCTCGTCACATCTTTTCTTCTGGCCTCAAGGGGACACTTGTCTCTTTCAGTGTGCCCCTTGAGGTAGCATTTATCTACTGGCAATAACCTGATATTGTACCACTCTTCACTTTTGATCTGCATTTCTTATGGCTGAACTTAGTGATCAAATTTTATATCAACGAATAATTAATGTCATTGTGGTTTTTATACCGCTTTTGTGGAAAACTTCCGTTATTCACAACTTAGATAAAACTGACCCCTTTTAAAAAGCTAATTAGGAAAAACTTTATAAGGACTTTGTCTTCAGTTGAGATTTGATTTAATTAGCACCGGGAACTGGAAGTTCTCTGTTGCTCTCTGGCACCTTGTTAACTGTAACCTCATTTAGCACTCAGTAGTGTGTCAATGGGAAAAGGCTTCGTGTTCTGTGAACATCATGAGGGTCTGTTTGACTTCTTCAAAATGGCCCTTGTATTCATTTATTGAATTTAGCTTAACTTGGTTTTAAAGTCAGATAGAGCTGGGCAAGTGGCCAGAACCCCCAAAGAGAAAAGCCTACTTTACTTTTCTCTGCTTAGGTCCATTGAGTAGAGCTCTTCACCACTGAGATATTTGTTACAAAATATAAAGTGGCCTTTCATGGACTCTACTAGATTAATGTACTGTGATTTTATCTGTGCTCATGAGACTTTTAGGGAGTATATATTTATAAAATATATTGCTTTTGTCCCCATCGTAAATATTCCTTTAAATGAAAATATATGAACCCTAAATTTGGTCTCCAAACTAATATTTCTTATTTTTGTTTGCCCTTTATGGTATAGTCTAGCTCAAAAATTTGATTTTTGCCTATATGAGAGGTTTATCAGTGGTTAGAAGTCAGTATATGTCTATAGAGAGAAGACTCAAGACATCCTAATGGTAGAGAAAAAGAACCATGCTGAATTCATGGACAAATAGCACATATCTTAAATTCTTTAATCCTGTTGCTCCAGTGCCTTTCCCTTTTCCTTACTTTATTCTTTCTTCTTCAGACTCTTTTGACAAGATTGATTTAGCAAGAAATGTAGTAACTCAATCTTTATAAATGAGAAGGGTCTACTAGACAAAAATAGCTCTATAGGGGGAATGAAACCCTGTAAAGAGGAAATCTCTCTAGAGACCTGTGAGTGTCTAGTTCACTTTTACACTTCTCCTTTCCCTCCAGAACAAAAACAGAGATATATTTCTGGGTTCTTGTAATTGTTCAATTCAGCAACTATTTCCCGAGCATCTTCTACTGAAATATCCTCTATTGGGTTTTTCTGTATCATCCTGTTAACTATCACCCATGTCAGCTCAGCAGCTGTTCTTTGAAGTGCAGCATCTGGTCAACAGATTCTCAGAGGTCATTTCAGTACATGTGTGTCCATGAGAGCTATATATGTGGTGAAACTCACTGTGATGCTCATGTGGCTTTTCTTCGAAAAGTAAATGGTAAAGCATGGCTGGGTGTATTAGTTAAGTTATACCACAGAAATATAATGTGGAATATGGAAGAGTCAGTGCATTCCCGTTTTAAGGTGAATGCTTCCTTTATGTCCTAGTGCATCCCCAAAATGTCTATGATGCATAGCATCATCTCCTCTTCTTTCAACAAAAGACAACTGAGGCAGAGTAGATATATTACTCTTTCAGCATAACATTGCTCATATAGGCACAAAACTCTCTCCCGAGACTCAGTTATTAAAAATAGAAGCCTGGAGCTCAGCATCTAGAATTTATGTTTTGATTGATGATTTTATTCCTTGGTGGCCACATTATTTTTAGTATCTTCAAACATATCTGCAGAAGTATAACAAAGATGAGAAGACTTGAACTGTAGCCTGACCTTGCTAGACTGAATTTCTGTGCTCCTTACCCCATCTTTGTCCTTTGCAGAGGACACTGCATCCCTAAAGTGCAGAGTATAAATTGCAGTGGCTGGTTGGGCGTAGGGAATGACTGTGACCAGCTCACAAAGTAACACACTCTTCCTCTTTCCTCCCCAGTTCATGGATCGTCTGAAGCTGCTCCTGATGCCCCTCAAGCATCAGCCTGACTTCATCTACCTGCGCCACGTGCCCCTGCGCAGAGTGCACTTGTTCACTTTCCTGCAGGTGTTGTGTCTGGCCCTGCTCTGGATCCTCAAGTCAACAGTGGCTGCGATCATCTTTCCTGTCATGGTAGGTGCTCCTCTAACTGGACCCAGCCAGGAGGCTGTGCTTCAAGCTTGTGGTTATTGTGCATAACAGACACACATCTTTTGTGTGTGGGGAATAGTTTCCAGCTTGGACTTTCCAGCTCATCATTGTAACTGTTTGTGGGAGTGGGGACTGAAAACTGGCTTCATCTCCATCCCTTTTTAAATTTTTGATCCTTCTGCATAAGCCTCCCAGAGTTCTGGGATTACAGGTGTGCAGGACCAATTCTGGGTTTGAGCAGTTGCAATTTAAGTTTCCCATGTCTACAGTTGCCTAGGATGAGCCTCAGAATCATGTTCACCAGAGTACAGATAGCAGCTCAGGTTCAGGCTGGCCCATGGACTCCCTTTGTTAGCTCATCAGTAGGGTTGACAGGGAAGGGTTGATACAGTTTTACACATCAACCGTGATCAATAAGTGTACAGCACAACACCAGACACGGAAAAGATGCCAGTGCAGATTACAGATTGTTAAATATTGTACCATAGAAGCAATCTAAAGAAGCATAAAGGACATTTGGGTCCAAATAATAGAAGTGTTTGGAGACTTGTAAGAAGGAGTGGAAAATGGAATGAGCTGGTTATTGGGGCTTCTGTAGTTCAAGGCTGGCCAAGCTTCAGGGGAAGGCAGATGTCTCCACCCTGGCCGTCATACCACGAGAAGCCCAGTGAAGGCACTCACACCCCTATGAATCAGAAGAGAGGGAAGAAGAAATGTGAGCTGTGCCATTACTGAATTTCTTACCTTCCCCTAACTCTCCTCCATTTTCTACAGAAAACGAACCTGTGTGCACTTGAATGCTGAGGTCACGGAGCCGCCTCAGCTCTTTTATCTCCCCCACAGTTCTGGGTACAATTTCCATACACGAACCACATTTATTAGTTTAATAAAATTCCTCCTACTCTTCACCAGGGTTATTTTTATGTATATTTGTTACTTATAATCATTTTCTCTCCTAGGAATATGGAAAAAACAGTAAAAAAAACCTGGTGATACCTAGTGATATATTAATTAAGTCAGATATTTTTCTTACTATTCCCTTATGAGTTTTCTTCTTAAACAGTACTGGCATACTGTAATAATCACTAACATGAGAATGACTCCTGTGTACCTAGTGGTATTGTCTACCTGTTTATAATTTTGTGGTAAGCTCCTGTGTGCTGGCCTCTCTCAAATGCAAATATCAAACAAAATAAATTTGAAATATATATTCAGTAAATCACTTATTACTTGTGCTAAGAAATATTAAAAATGCTTTACCTTTGTAAAATTCTTTCAGAGCCTTTAGTCATGAGACAATTTTATGCTACTAGTCGGGCAGCTAGTATACATTTCCTCAAGATGTGAAGAGGTAATACTTAGAGAGCTTGGTGAGGCAGAAACAACTATTCCGTGTGAGGCTGAGCCAGGACTCCCGTAACTTACTGCACACGCATTTGTCTGTGCATCAGAGATGCCTTTAATGGACCTTCGGACATGAAGGAAGGGAAATGGATTGCTCTTTAAGGCCAATTCATGGAACCAAAGGTACAGATAAGGAATAGTGGTTTTAGAAGCAGGCAATGTGAGCCTTTTCTTCCTTTATTTGGTTTCATGGCCTCTGATAAAATTCTTCATGTCTGCAAGTTTTTGTTTGCTCAGCTGTAAGATGGAGATAGTAATATGTAGTTTTTGGATTAGTGGTGAAGCATAAGTGAGACACCTAGGAATTTAGAGCGTTGTGAGGCTCATGGTAAGAGTTTTGTTAGGGAAGTGGTTCAAGAAGCCCAGTAAGAACAGCAGTCGAAGCATTCTCAAGTGTTACTTCACTGAAGACGTCCTAGTTCGTGGTGTGAGGCATAGATCTTTAAAACCCGTATAACTTCTGAAACTTAAATAATTGGCAGTCTTTTTCAGGCTTTTTTTTTGCCTTTACAATTTTAGCTGTTTTACTAAAAATCTAACATGAAAAGGAGCGGTTTTTAAAAATATCAAAATATTAAAATTCTAATAGAGTAATTGTACATGTCAGAGAACAAAATAGAGTGAGTGTGAACTGAAGCTTTCATGAAGTGACTTTCCCTGTGAGGAAGATGGTGGTGGTCAGCTTAGCACAAGCCCACTTGGTCAGCAGAATTCTGTTCCGTCGCACTCTTGCTTTACGAAGATGGGCCTTTGCTGAGTGGAGAGGACACAGTCTCTCCACTGCATCCACACGGTCTCTCTCTTCCCTCTAGATCCTCGCACTTGTCGCTGTCAGAAAAGGTATGGACTACCTCTTCTCCCAGCACGACCTCAGCTTCCTTGATGATGTCATTCCAGAGAAGGAAAAGAAAAAGAAGGAGGATGAGAAGAAGAAGAAGAAGAAGAAGGGAAGTTTGGACAGCGACAACGATGATGTGAGGAACTTTCCAAACTTTTCAAATAAAGCTAAAGAAACAAAAGTGAAAAATGTACTTTTTTTTTAATCTCATGTGAAATGGAGGGCTGAATTCCAAGACTACTTGTCTGGTCTTGTGACCCATCACATTTGTCCTTTATTTTTTTCATTTTTTTTAAATGAGGGATTTTTGTAACCATTGATACCCTGGAAGCAACTTAATTTTTTTAGAAGCCACTTCTAAGAAAAAAAAAATCACCACATTTGCACATTTTCAGCCTCATAGAGAGGAAGTTTGCTTAGTTATGCTAGAAAACATATTTGCTTTGTTATTATCAGTAACAGGTACTTGAGCTAATAACTCATTTTTTATAATTTTGAGCCTAACATGGACCAATGCCAGTGATTTCACCTCCCATAATTTATAGGTCTGTTTGAGCAGGCTATCAAACAAAATCATGCTATTATGTTGTACTGACCTCGAATGTGTAGTAAAGTGATTTGTCATAACCTGTCTATAACTCTGCAACAAGCAGTAAAGGGAACAGGAATTTGGGATCTTCACCGAATTAAGTGGACAGTATCACCATCCAGATGGTACTGTGATCAGCTGATTAAGTTAGGTAATGAAATTATTAACCTTTAGTTTTTCTTTCGGAGACCATTCATAGAAATGCAGATGCTCCAGTAGGGACTTGTAATCAATGCAAAGAGAAAAGATGGCAAGTATTTTCCTTACCACACACGTGTGTGTGTGCACACACATGCAGATACAGTTTGAAAGGACTGCCAGAATGATACTTTGTACATAAAAATGTGTTCTAGATTTTACACAGTGTAGTGTAGAAAATGACTTCTGTGTTTCACTGCCCATTTTAAAAGAGGAATATGGTTAATTTTTAGCATCTGCCCTATGATTGATTACTTAGTTACCTATCCGAGAAGCTCTTGAAAGTATGGATCTTTTTCCACATTGCAAGTGAATAGATTCAGATTTAAATTTAAATTTTCAAAAACTCAAAATTTTTTCCGGCTCTACTGAGGTCTGAGTGACAAATACAATTGTATATATTTAAAGTAAACACAGTGGTGTCTTGGTATGTGTATTTGTCATTTTTCTGGATGCATGGAGCCATAAGCGGCTGAGCCAAAACTGAATCCAAGGCTTTGTGCTTATTTGCAGTCGATCAGGCTGATTATTCTTTCTGTAGGACTTGGAAATAGTACAGTAAAGGAAGGCAACAGAGAGACTTGGATTTCAGATAAACTGATTTAGTAAGAAAGAGCTAAATATATAAGGCACATTTAGCTGAGGAGAAAAGCATCTGAAGGATCTTTTATGACTCACTATCCATCTTCAGCAAGAGCAGGTATATAGTTTCTGTATCAATTATAACAGAGAAAGAAGGAATGTATTTAAACTGCAACAGAGATTAATATATAGCATTAAGAAAAATGATGTGTTTACACATTGAATGGAAACCAAAATTTGAAATAAATTTCTGGGCCATTCAAGACCAAAAAAGGTATGCTGGAAATATTAACATGATTAAAGCAGTATTTCATCTTGAATTTTCAAAATGGGTACCTCAGTGCATGTCCATGGACATGAAATTTAAAACTTATTACACTTTACCAGGTGTGGTGGCTCATGCCTATAATCCCAGCACTCGGGAGGCTGAGGCAGGAGGATTGCTTGAGTTCGAGACCAGCCTGGGCTACATAGTGAGTTCCAGGTCAGTCTCAACTACACAGTGAGACCCTGTCTCAAAAAAAAAAAACAAAAAAACCCCACAAAACTTATTACACTTTACAAATGTATGAAATGATATTATGAAATCCTCTATAATATTTTTTAAGAAAAATATTCACCCTGGGGAATGTTATAAATTTACTATGTATTAATGGCAAAAGTTGGATCAAATAAGCACCTAAATTTGGTCTTCAGTTCTTATTTTAACAATGCTCTTCTTTTGTTAATGTTTACCATTTTTAGCTCCATATTGCCAACTGATTTATTGATGGAGTATGATACTTGTTCCCGTTCCTCTTCCTCTTCTCCACCCCACCTTACCAAAAACAAACAAGCAAATGTGGACATTTGTTCCTAGACGGTAAAGCCAACCAGGCGATCCAGAGAACATCTGTACACTGAGTCCTGTGTGTTAGACCAATATTTGAGGGCTTTACATCTGGAGCGTGACTCTTAGTGTTCACTTGTTAGTCATGTGGTGTGGGGTCCACAGACATGGGAGCCACTATAGCACAGGATTACAGCTCTGGAGCAGAAGTAGTGCAGGATGCAGCTTGCCACTCACAGTTAGTTTTGAGCTTTCTGGAGGCAGTGATTAAGAGTTGGTAGCTGGCCTGTCCATCTATAAGTGCTATTATTTGGGGAGTTGTTTTGGAGTAAGACTTATTTTTCTTATCATTGTCATAAAGAGCACAATGGCATCTTAGTAAGTTTTTCTTCTCTGGTAGCTAAAGTGCATTATTTTAGTTCTCTAAAAGAATATTATATATCATCGTCCTTTTGGATTCATTATAAAGGAATTTTCAATATAGGTGGTCAGCTTTATGTTACAATCTTTTTGATTCCTACTTCTTTTGAAAGTTGAAAGAAAAATTTCAACTCAAGATCACCTTCTTGGTATTTTCAGTGAGGAGATGAATTGTGTCTTTTCAGTCCACACTTGGGTTCAGTACAGTGAATTTTATGAATTAAAGGGATGACTCCATGGAAATCTGACAGTTTGGGTCAGGAGGCCTGTCTTTAAGAGCACCATGATGAGCTGCCAAGTTTCATCATCTGATCCTGGTAATGATTCTTGGCTTATCTCACCATAATAGACACTTCCTTTTGGTTTCATTTTCTTATGTTTTGTTTATGTTTTCAAATATCTTTGATAGATGAAAATTGAACTTTAATTCATAAAATTTTATCTGATATAGTATTACAATAAGGGAAAGAGGTATTTTTTCAGGTGCTCCTTGATAATGGATGTTAAAAAATTGTATTTGTTTTGAAAGAAAATAAAGGCCATGATTTTCTTGGAGATAGTATCAGAGAGCATAAGAAAACAAGAATTTTAGGTTCATATTATAGTTTAGGAGGTTTCCTAGATTTAATCTATTTACACAAAGAGATTATTTGCTTTACTGGCACAAACTCCATGTTTACTGATTGGGAATCCAACTTGTAGAAAGCTTTCCAGTTTAGTTATAGTAATAGCCATTTGATGTGGCTCTAGTTTCAGTGGTCTCAACCTCACTAACCCAGAAGAGAGGAGAACAAATACGAATGGGAAAAATATAAAATTTGAAAAGTCAGTGTACTGGAAACTATTACATCTCTAGCTTTTCTCCTTACTATGTGAATGAGAGTATAATAGATGTGATCATAACTGGGAAGTTGAAAAGGCTGAATAATAAAATAAAACATTCTAAAAAAACTTGTACCTTTTTTTCACAGTCTGACTGCCCATATTCAGAAAAGGTTCCCAGTATTAAAATTCCAATGGACATCATGGAACAACAACCTTTCCTAAGTGATAGCAAACCTTCCGACAGTGAGTAGAACTAACCTCTTGCGTGCTTGCTCAGTATGATTTGCACTTGCAGAGAAAATACTTTAGAGCCATCATCTATATTAATGTTCCCTCTATCTTATCATTTTTCCTATGTGAAGATTTATACTTTGTTCTTATCAAATTTTATTTTTATAATCTCTACACTTTACTCTAACATCTTTTTATCCTTTTATAACCTTTACAACTTTTGTTTGACAGCCTATTCTCTTCCCCAAGTCATCACAGCTTTTTTTTTTAATTGCTAAACCTGTAACTGTGTTTTTAATTGCTTTTTTTTCTCCCCTACTGGTATTTAGAATGGCAGCTTATAGTACCATATCACTGTTCGTTACTGTTTGTCTTCCTTAGGTCTCAGTCAATGACCAAATCAGCTCAAAACACAAATTACATCATGGCTCTCTCAGTGATCAGAGAAACAATAGTCAATATTCAGAATTTAGTGATAGTTACTTTCGATTTAAATTGGCAACCTAAAATGTTAGCACGACTCTTTCATTGTAACTTGTATGTACTTTTTCTTCCTAATTCCTTCATTTCTCTTGTGCTGTTTCAAAGAAATTGTAGTAATGCATTAGTCTCTCTGGGATCATAGCCTGGTGGCTACTGTATAGTGGTTGTGACATGTCATCTTTTGTTATTGAGTTAAAAGACCCCTCCATTTGTAGAATAAATGTGCATCTTGAGCTTTTCCCATAGCAAGTAGCAGTTGCCTTTCACTTTGATTTCTCATGTGAGGAAAATGTATTCTTCTAGGTGCAGGTGTACTTCAAAGCATACTGAACTGTTATAGAGAAAAGGCTACTAAAATTCTTCTAGTTTTATTTGATAGTCATTTTGATTTTAACAGGAAGTTAGCCTTACCAAGAAAAGTTTGAAATAAATGACTATTGATGTCATGTATTAGTTTTCAATCACTGAATCACAAATCACCACAGCACACAACAGTTTAAAAATCCAAACATAGCTGGGCATAGTGGCGCACACCTATAATCCCAGCACTTGGGAGTCTGAGGCAGGAGGATCACTGTGAGTTTGAGACCAGCCTGGGCTACATAGTAAGTTCCAGGTCAGTCTCAACTACATAGTGAGCCCATCTAAAAAACAAACAAACAAACAAACAAATCAAAAAACAAAAACAAAACTCAAACATGTGTTTTCTCACGTGGTTCTGACATCAGAACTTTAGGAGAAGCCCCTTTTGCAAGTCGAGCTTGGGTCTCTTCTAAAATTGTACCTCAGCCTGTCATCAGGCTGGAGACTTGAGACCCAAAGTTGTTCGAACCTGCTCACGAGGCCATGGCATCAGGTTCGGCTCCTTGATCTGTCAGCCTGTCTGCAGGGCTGCCTGGAATATGGCCCCCCAGAGCCAGGGACGCCAAGCCAGAAGCTGCAGTGTGCGACCACCAAATCTCAGCAGTAACGGACCATACTGCTGCTACGCTCTGTTGGTGGTGCAGACCGACACTGAGGAAATGTGTGTGTGTGTGGGAACACGTCTGAGCACAAACACCTGGAGGTGGGGTTGGGGCCTCTTAGGGCCTGGGTTTAGGGGACTGAGAGCTAACGCAGCCTTGCCTTTGTCATCCGTCTTGTGACTGAGCCATGCTTGCTCCCCATTCTCGTCAGTGGGATTGGGTTAGGAATTTCTTTTTCAACTGAAGCTCCCAAACCAATTTCTGATTTCATTTGTCATCTTTGGAGAATTAATGGCAAAAGGAGACTGTGAGGTACATCTGTGTCTTCTGTTGGCTTCATAACCTGCTGTAGTCCCTTCTAAGGACAATTTTTTTTTTTTTATTCACCAGCCAGAATTTAAAGTTTGTAGTAAGAGTTTATGTGCCGGTTTTCTTTATCCTCTCAAAAGTTCTATAAGACTATAAACTGAAGGTTGATGTATTAGAAGTTTACGTAAGGAAAGTACACATGATCATTTCAATTGAAATCTTTTCAAATATCGTGACAATCTTTATAATTATAAAAGAACAAAACTGATCAAAGCAGAGTTGCAGTGAAAGAACTTCAGAGACCCTTTTTTATCTTGAATAATAGCCAGACAAAATTGTGAATGTTGAAGATGGCAGGAAACTCAAGAGCAAGTATGAGACAGTGAGAAGATGCTCTCTATTGTAGAAATACCTCCCTCTTGACCTTTTCACTGGGAGACAATATTGGACCATTCCAGGAAAACTTAACGTACAGGAAATGAAGTGATTCGGTCTGCATGCCACTCTTAGCTTGCTATAGTATTTATTCAAATTGTCTACTTTGTCTTTTTTCAGTCATGAAAGATGCATCAATTTTTATGAAGATTTTCATTTCCACTCTTAATTAATTAATTCATGGTACCAGGGATTGAACTCTGGACCTTGTGCTTGTGAGGCAGGTGGCGGCACCACTGAGCTAAATCCCCGGCCCTCCAGTCTAATTTTATACTTTACCTACTACTTTTGATTTAAATATTTTTTCTCTCCAGGAGAAAGATCATCAACATTCCTTGAACGCCACACATCATGCTGATAAAATTCCTTTCCTTCAGTCGCTTGGTTTGCCAAGGTAAAGGAGAGCCCAGCACTTTGCGCTGTTCTGTGGGATGATTTCCCCATAGAAATGCAGTCAGTGGGGGGCTACTGGCAGGACTCTGTGTTCTCTTTTTCTCTCTGTGATTTATCTTAAATAAATTACCTGGAGGCCAAATTTGCCCCAGCTTTCACTTACAAAAAAATCATTCTCAGAGACCTACTTACTCTGAAAGCGATGGCCTCTTCCAGTCATTAAGTTAAAGCACAAGGTGTACCTCCTGGTCACTTCGGCCTCAGCCTAATTTCAGGGAAACCAACATTTCTGGCCAAGCTTGTCCTCTAGTTTTCTTCCCTTTGATAAGACCCTGGAGGGGACAGGTTGGACTTGATTCTCGAAACATTGGAATCTCTGAATATTTTCACTATGTGAGTCCTTTAATTTCAGAGAGTATTATCCTCTTTTGTCTTTTGGGGAGGTTTTTTTGTTATTATTTTTTGGAATCTAGTATGGAATCTTAGGAGATATCTATCTGAATTTCTTGACTATTATAGGTACCTTTATAACATTTAAAAATACCTTGGTTTTTAATGCATATGGACTGAATATTATTACAAGAGGAAAAATATTGGTACATTCAATTTCTGTGCAATGTGTAAACATTTGATAAAGAAAATCAGACTGACTTACTGTTTCCTTTCATTTTCTTTTTTTTTTTCTCTCCAGTCCTCCTAGAATTCCAGTAAAAGTTGTGCCTCAAATTAGAATAGAACTTGAGCCTGAAGACAATGATTATTTCTGGAGGAGCAAGGGAACAGAAACTACATTATAATCTGTTTGTCTTTCTTACAACTGACAGTTTTGTTGTTAACAATCTTTTTTTTCTTGCCATTTATTTTTTAATATTTGTTCTGTTTTAGTTTTTGGTCACTGGCCAAATAATACAGCTCTCTCTCTGCTTCTCTCTTACATAGGTAATATCAGGACAGTAGTGTACTGTTCCTTAAAAAAGCATCTGCTGAATCTCCCTGTTATTCTTACACTTTCAGATGTGTTCAGTGACACCCCAGTTCCCCTGTCACTCAAGACGTGCACACACACTTGTCCTTTCCTTTTATTAAGCAGAGGTCAGAAGTGTTAAATATTTTATAAAATCTTTTACTGAGATACTGAAGGAACTTAAAATTTTAGCTTTGGAGCTGTGCTTACTGGCTTGTTTTTCTTTTTGTCTGGTAGAACAAACCTTAACCTCCAGACAGAGTCCCTTCTCCCCCTTATAGAGCTGCCCAGGACTGGAAAAAAGTGCTGCTATTCTAACTTGCCCTTGCTTGTAAGCCCTAATCATAGTGTTATCAAAAGCAGAAAAACTAAAGGTACTTTACTCCCTGTAGCGAAATCATTGCCACCATTGTAGCAAGTGCTGGAATGTCCCTTTTTCCTATGCAACTTTTTTTAACCCTTTAATGAACTTGTCTGTTGAGTACATTGAAGAATATTTTTCTTCCTAGATTTTGTTGTTTAAATTATGGGGCCTAACCTGCAACTTATTTTTTGTCAATTTTTTAAACTTTTTTTAATTACTGTAAAGAAAATGAATTTTTCCTGCAGCAGGAAACATAGTTTTGAGTAGTTCTACCTCTTATTTGTAGCTGCCAGGCTTTCTGTAAAAATTGTATTGTATATAATGTGATTTTTACACACACACACACACACACACACACACACACACATGCACACATGCACATGCACACACACACACACACAATCTCTAGGGTAAGCCAGAAGGCTAAATCAGATTTTAAAAACACCATGTTTCTAAGCATCCATTTTATCCTGTTCTTTAAAAGAAATGTAATGATTCTATGAAGGAACTTGAGAGAACTTGGGAGAAGAGAGAAATTCTTGCATAAGGGAGGAAATGCTGTTCTGGTAGTCGTAGTATCAGACACAGATGTGGGTTGTACTACCACATTTCTGTCCTACACAGTATTGTCAGGCATTATTTTCGTTTTGAAATATTTGTGTTTTTTTTTGTATGTGCTGTGGGTGGCTAGTGCACATCTGTGCTAAGTTAGAAAAAGAGTGACAAAGGGCAAAGTTATTAAGCCCTGTGTGTCAGTTTTCATAAAATCCAAACCACACATGAAAATTTTTTCAGGGGTCCAAGAAATGTGTCACTGTGCAAATGAAGGTAAATAAGTCTTTTTACCCAGCTCGCAGTCACCATCACTGCTACAGTAGCTCATACTCACAAAAGAAAATCCACAGGAATATTGACAGCTCATTTACGCACCTAGTGGGTGTTATGGGAATTCAGATAGAAAGGTAGAAGTGCGTGCATTTTAACAATACTTTCACACATTCTTTGTAATCAGAATATTTAAGGTAAATATGTGTACATATATGTGCATTTGTTTCAGAGAACTGTACTGGAAATCGGACCTAATTAACCAAAATAAGTATAGTATTTAAGTAGAATGTCTTTAATGAGCCGCATTATATATTGAATATATGTTAAGAACAACAATTTAAATGTTAAATTATAATTTGGATTCATATAACCAACTGAGATGTATCCTCAGTATAACAGGCTGTTGGAGGACTATTGGAAGCTGATGGAATTGCTCATTTTGGTGTACTTATTGACTCCACTCATTCTTACACCAATTAAACTGTAATCCTGTCCTCTTGAAGTAAATTATAAAAGTTTTATTATCCTTTTGTAATATCTCAAAACTTTTAATTTTATAAAAATTAGGCATAAATGACCTCAATTTGTAAATTAAATAATAGTGGCAAATTACATATGCTAAAACCTCACTTGCCAAATTTTGGCATCATGTTTGTATATAGATCTACCCTTAAAATGATTATTCTGTATTGTTTAGTTATATTTTATCCTTTAAAACCTATATGAGAAAGCGAATCTCTCTCTTTAAGGATTGGAGTATCAGCAGAATGTCTAACAATCAATGCATAGTAAATTTAGTCTAATCAAGATATTACATCAAAGGCACTTCTGTTTAGCTTTTATAAAAGCTCTAGATATAATATTTGCTCTTCTGATCACAAATCAAGTATTTTGGGATTTATATTCCTTTCCATACTAGTAAGAGAACTGCTGAAGCAACTTGGCTGATCATTTCAGCCTTGGAGTAGCCTGGAAGCTATCTGCATTTCCTTTGTGACCCACGTGTGTCGCTCTGGGATGAGGGTTTGTGTCTCTGCTATAAATTCAAAATAGTACCTTATGTTTGCAACAGCAAACCCTTTCAACACTGTGGAACCCAGGAAATAATTTTTTAAATATTATTGCCTTTAGAGAAACAAATGTAGTTACCACACTGACAAGCAAACCCAAGGTACGTGTGCAGACAGCTACTAGATTACCTGTGCTCTAACCAAATGTGTGGATTGGATAAGAATCAGCCAGATTTGGGGGTGGTTTTGTTTCTATGTAAACTGAACACAAATGCAACAGTAATTTTTTTACAACATATTTCTCTATTTTCACTCCAGTGTGCACTTAGAGATACATGATTCACTTTTCTTGAGGTAAAGACTAAATACACTCACAGCTGTTAACCAGGATTCCTGGGGCTATTGGAACTGACTGCTGAAAGGAAAGAAAGGACTAGGCTAAGTCTGCCTATGAAAAGAGCATTACTTCCTCTGCTTTTGCATTTGAGAGAAAATCTGTGGGAGATACTTTCCTTGAGAAAGTCACTTTTCTCTGCTGGGTATAACAACTACTTGAAATCCTAATTATATCCCATGGGCAGTATTGTTCCTGCCTCTTCTTCCAGGGAGGTTGAGGGAGGGGTTGAGAGGAGCCATACTGACTTGAGAAGCAGGAAAGAAAACCTCCATCCTCAGCCCCTTCAAGAAAGGGGGGGAAATTATCTGCTGTCAGCAATCCAATTTTTGTGAATTTTATGTACACGCAACAACACACACACAATGACTCTTTTATCAGATATATATTGGTGTTTAATATGGAGAATGATTGTCTTCCAAGTTTTTGGTTCTTTTAACTGTGTTAAAGTACTTGAAATGTATTGACTGCTGACTGTCTGTAGAAACAAAATATTTGAGTTGTATTACAGAGGTTGACATTGTTCATGGATGGGACAAAGTGTTCTTCAGTCTTTTCTTACTACTTATATGATTTTGGTGCAGGAACCTGAGATATTCTTATTTATGTTCCATGATAGCTCACATCTGCTCTCACAGCATGAGCTGGGAGCCCAGTGGCACCCAGCAGCTGAACACAATCAAATGATGACAGCATTTCTCTGTCTGAGGGCCATGGGGATGTTCAGTTAGTGACTTCACTGAGCACCTTTACAGCCTGAAATCTTAAAAACAAACAAACAAACAAACTAATAACATATGATAATCAAGTTGTGTTTTGACTCGAGATTTGGATATATCTTATTTCTTGGCTCATTTGTTTGTGCTCTATGGATACAGACAAAAATTCTGAATTGTGTTTCCTAGGTAAATATTGCAACTCAGGGTTAAAAAGTTACCCAGTAAACTTTTAGAGCCAGAAGTAACTTTGTCCCAGTCCTACAATGTGAAAAGAATGAACAGCTGCCTCTTTTAGCCATTTTCACGGCTGGTACATACCTGTACACATTACTTTTCAGAATCAGTACGCACTTTCAGATATTCTTATTTTTATTCTCTTAAGTCTTTATTAACTTTGGAGAAATTATGCATCTTTTTATTTTAAATGAAGTTGATCAACATGGTGGAGCAAAATGATAAAGAACAGAAAACATTTCAATATATTACTAATAATTTTTTCCAATATAAAACCTAAAATTCCTATAACATTATAGTATTTTACAGTTTTATGAAGCTTTCTATTGTGACTTTTATGGAATTAAGAGATGAAGAAGATGAGATATTTTAGCATTTATATTTTTCAAAATTAAATGTATACTTAAAATAAAGTAACTTTATGCATTTATGAGTGTCAAGTGCTTTTGTTCCACTCTTTGCCTCACTCTTAAATACTTATTTTACTCTGGGAGCTCCAGGGATTGGCACACCGTTGGGTAAGTAAGAGCCCCTGTGGCCCAGATTCCCTAATTCCTCCAGACAGGAAAATGAAGGATGTAGCCAGATTACATAAGAGATAGTTAAGAATTATCTGTTTAAGAAATTCTGAAGTGATCTCATATAAGCTCTCAAAGTAAGAAAAATTGTGCTTAATTAAGAATAATAGGAATAGTTTTATGAAAAAGAAATATTGCCATTCTTCTTGGAAAATTAGTGAAATACAAAAATACCATTTTCTTCCATCTAAGATGATGCATGTACTCAATTCTCAAAGAATAAAAATATGAATAAGCACAAAGACACAAAAATCGCTCCAATGGTCAAAATCTGAAAATGACCTTCCATCCAGAAATAATTTGCAGACTCATCTGATATCTAAACTTTTCTAGAAAATTTATTCCTAAACTATAACCAGACAATAGTACTAGTGGTGAGTGGTGCAACAGAGGGGATGAGAAATGACTATTAGTGGTAGTGAAAAGTTAGATTGGAAAAATAAAAGGCAGGGGCATTGGCTAAAACCATCTTTCTACTTGGATTCTTAGTATATAGGCAATTGCCCTGAGTATTGGATAGTAGTGCTGAGGGTGGTTTTAGGTTTTCTCACTGAGCTGGAAGAAGCAACAAAAGCCACATTCAGAATCAATCATACTATGGGAAAGTTTGATAAAGTCTTCGACATATCATAGAGAGTCATCAAATATTACTATGCATGACAACTGAATCAAGAAATTAGGATCAAATTACATTTAGTATAGTATTGTCAACCTACGGTCAGAGAGAGATCCCCAAAGAATAATGATATTCATTTGGGAATAATAAAGTATTACAGTGGGAACACATGTTTCAGTAAACTGAATGCCTTCAAAGTTGAGATAAGAGCAAGTTTTTCAAGGCAAAAATGATGAGAATTACAATATTTTGAACGGTAATTCTTTCCCTCAAGGTTTGACAATAAGGTGCCACCAGTGTGAAGTTGGATAGACAGTTGGTGAACAGATGTCCTTCAAGAAGCATTTTTTGAATATGGGAGCAGCAGCTTTTGTGCAAGGTTGTTCTGGCAGAGTATCTTAGTTTTTCCTACTTCTGAGACAAAATACCTGACACCCACAGTTAAAGGAGGAGAGGTTTATTTCAGCTTACAGTTTGTAGAGGTTTTACTCCAGCTTCAAGGCAGGGTGGCCTGGCATAGGGGCCTCACAGAGGAGAAACAGTTCATGCTGTGGCAGGCAGAAGTGGTGAAGCATCAAGCAGAAACAACTACCTACCTTCCTCCTCTCCGTTATATTCCATCCAGGCCACAAGCCTGTTGATTGGTGCCACACCCCCAGAGAGGGCCTTCCCACTATCCACATGTAGAGTTACACTAAACCCATTTAGGTACCACACATCCTTAATCCCACTATCACACTCTAGGTCCATGAGGCTTTGGCAAGACATCTAGACACAAGCCATAACACAGTCATTTGTGTTAGTTACTATCTGGTGATATGAGTAAAGATCCTTTCTCCATAACCTCTTGATTTAATTGATTTATTTACTTATTTGTTAGGGTTAACAAGACTATTTTTTATCTGAGAGTTTCACATTATAGAAAAGAATATACTTTTGCATTTCTGCAATTCTTCATTATGCTGTTTGGTTTTCCTGATCAACCTGAACTAGAAAGAAAAACTCAGAACAACCTGAGCTACCAAACCATTTGTCTCAATGTTTGGGCAGGCCAGCTTAAGCACATTGGGTCTGGGTGAAGAGCTCAGCTTCTCCCTTAGAATCCATTTACACTTATTAAAAAATCAATGCAACTGGTCATTTGTGGATTTCTTAGAATATAGAAAGTAAAAAATGACAGAGAAAACTATTGATACAAAAGTGTGCTAGCAAGAATTAACAGCTTAGCCCTGGTCTGGGGATTTAGCTGAGTGGTTCCACTGTCTGCCTTATAAACACAAGGTCCTGAGTTTGATCCCTGGTTAAAAAAAAACAAACAAAAAAACAAAAAAAAAACGTTAGCCCCGGCAGAAGGGAAATTTAAAAAACTATAAATATAGTCAAGAATTTATTAGATTAGCCCTGGCAGAAGGAAAATTTTAAAAACTATAATACAGTCAAGAATTTAAGAGCCAGTTCATTTAGTACAGAGGCAAGGATACTATAACATCTTAAAGGAAAATATTGATTTTAATATTGATTTAAAAGATTAAACCAATTAAATTTCTTTAAGATAAATGTATTTCAATTCATATTCAAAATGGTTTGGAACTGGAACAAACTTTTCTACTCTTGTTCATTTAACTTTTGGAGACAAAATAGTTTTTGGAGAACAAAAAATAAGACATGATTCCTTATTTCAAGTAACTAAAAGTCAAGTAGCAAAGAAATACTTATAGACTAAGTGTTACAATAGAAAATTGTTATGATAGAAGTATGGGATATGTGCAGAAGTCCAAATGAAAATGTTAATAATTCCTTGTGAGAATAAGAGGAGAAATTGTCAGAAAATTTTGTGAAAAAAACCTGAGTTTTTATTTGATGAGTGGTGTCTAATGTGGAATTGAGAAAGTGGGTAAAGACATTCCAAAACTGGAAGAAACAAAATTGTACTGGCAGAGATGTGCTATGTGTTATGGTTTAAATGTTGCCTATAAATTTTATGTTAATATTTAACCCTTATTACTTTCTTAGTTAGTTTCTTGTTTCTGGGACAAAATACCCAAAACCCACAAGTTAAAGGAGTTGAGGTAGCTCTGTAGAGGTTTCAGTTCACAGTGGGCTGGCTCCAAGGCAGGAAAACATGGGAGATGGGTATGGAAGAAGAAAACAGTCCTTGGCAGAGCAGGCAAGAGGCAGCAAGCAGCAGCATTGAGGCTCCCATTCCCTTTTATTCCATTCAGGCCACAAGCCTATTGGTTGGTGCCACCACTACCCAGGGCGGGGCTTCCCATTATCCACACTATAACTATGCTAAACTAATCAGTGAACTAATTTAGTTGTCACACACCCTTAATTCACATTCATACATCCCAAATCCAGCCACCTCTGAAAAGCCCTACTTATGAGCAGATGAAGCTTTGGATGGACATCAAGATACAAGCCATAATATTTCCTAATTAACAATATTGACCAATAAGAACTTTAAGAGAGAACTAGATATGAAAATCTTTGCCCTTATGAGTGAGTTAATGTCTTTATCAAAGGGTAGTTATCTTGCGAATGGGTTCCTGAAAAATTAGTGAGTTTCAGTTTACCCAGGTTCCTCTATGTCTCTGTGTGCTTGCTAGCCCTTTTGTCGTGTTTTGATTGAGCAAGAAGGCCCTCAACAGATACTACCTCTCCATCTTAGACTTCCCAGCCTACAGAACTATAAACCAAATAAATTTCATCTCTTTATAAGTTACTCAGTGTGTGACATTATGTTATAGCAGCAAAAAACTGGACTGAGACATCATGCAGTTTTAAAATCACTCATTCAACAGTTATTGGATATCTACTGTGTACCAGACTGCTTGGTTAAAGCAGTATAGAAAAATACATAGTGGCCTTTGATCTAACAAAGTAGGTAATGAAGAGAGAGAAAGAGAGAGAGAGAGTAAAGAATAGTGAATGAATAAGTAAGAGTTATGAATTCTAAGTGCCATAAAAGAAAAAGATGGAGGTAATATGAAAACATCATGGGTTTAATGGACATTGAGTGGACAGTGGAGATAGCGGAGTGCAAATCTGGAATATGTGTGGAGGAATCAAAGCAGACAGAGAAGACTGATCTTGGCAGAGAAAGCCCACTGCTGTAAACACAGAAGAGGCTGCAGGACGAGAAGAAGGTGAGGTTCATGAAAGAGCATCTCTGTGTAGAACACATACCAGATGGAAAGAATAGTGACTGAGCCTACTGGCTCCTTAGCAGCCTGCATGGAGAGGACCTGAATGAGCCTTTTCAGAGATGAAGCATAACTGAGAAGACAAGGTGCAGAATGTGTCTCCAGGAGAGGGCACCTCTTGGCAGTGCTTAACTTCATGGGGCCCTTCCTGCAGCTCAGAGTTTGGACTTTATACTGACAGTCGGTGACAAAGTGCTGAGAGTTTTGAGAAGGGAAACAATTTATCAGATTTGCCCAGATGGGGAACGATTTGGAGCAACTAGAGGTAGAGTGAGCAGTGCAAACAACTGCAATAATTCAAATGAGAGGTGAAAGTTGGTGTGGGTCACCCTTACTAAGCAGGTACACAGGATGGATAGCAGAGCTTGTGGACACTTCAGCACTTCAGTCTCCTGGATTTTCTTTTTATTTATGCTTGAATCTGATTAGAATTTTTCATACCATTTTCCCTTTCCAAACAGTTAAAAATTGGTGTTTCTTAAGTCCTTTCTCTTCTTTCTGTCTTACTTTTGTGAGTTTACCTTTCTCCTGTTGTCTTAAAGTATTCTTCCAGATTCTCCTGAGGCCTGATTCTTACCCTTCATGTTCTGTCACAGTAATCACATTCTTTTCCATGGTTTTAAATTCCATCTTTATGTTGGTAACTATCAAACATCTATATTGTCAGCCCAAAATGCTCTCCTGATCTTCTGATGTTTATGTTCAAGTGATTTCAGAACATTTGGGCTTAAATAACACAACAGCCACAAATCAAACTTACACATCTATCCCACTAAAACGCACTTTCATATCTCCTATATCACAAGGAAGTGTCAGCCACATGGTTGCTCAAGCCAGAAACCCTAATGCTGTCTATATCTACTTCGTGCTCATCTCTTTCAGGGAATTTTTAACTCTTTTGTAGTCCTTATCAAATACACATGACAGCATTTTACAAACATCTCTATGGTCATGATACTATTATAGATGCACATCACTTATTTCCTGGTTTACTGAAGTAGCCTCCTGCGGATGCCCAGGCCTCCAGGGTTGCCTGCCCTGCCTCCAAAATCATATTATTTTTAAAATGTAAGGCTGATTTCTGTACACATTAGTAAACGAAGACCTCTCCTTTCCAAATCTTCATTAATATGAGTCTAAGTGGAAACATGGAAGGGGCACAGGTAGATGGAGACTCCCACAGCATTCTGAGTGATGGAAGATAATGCAGATCTGAAAGGTGAAACCATCTGTAGCCAAGAACATATCCAACAGAGGACCCAGGGGAGTCTCAGTGGAACAGCTGGGAGACTCACCATGGTTTGAACTCCAACACCACAGACAGGATGGAGGTGGGAAAGGAGGTGGAGTTGGCTAAGAAGAGTATTAAAGACAACATGTGTGCAGACCCCATCTCCCACTCCTGCTTCTCTGTGAGCCTGATGCAAGGCTCACAGCTCCAGGTGAAAATGCTCAGGGCTTCACATTAATTGAGCTGATTGCCTTGGAAGAAATTAGGAACTTCTAAACAGCTCTTAAGTTTTTTTTTTTTTTTTTTTTTTTTTTTTTTTTT
>NW_022900947.1:56058557-56070653 GCF_012274545.1 Fukomys damarensis
TTTTTTTTTTTTTTTTTTTTTTTTTTTTTTGGCATAGTAAGGACCCAAGGTGATCATTTATTCCTCTCAAACTCCTTCTAAACATTTTTCCTCCATTCTAAAATGTGTAGATAAATGTTAATAATCTGCAAATTGCAAATTTTGAACATTTTAAACATTACTGAGAAAAAGATTAATGAGAATATAAACTATACAAACATTTTAGACAAAAGAAAATTTAAACATATTTGTTTTATATTTGAGAAACATTACTGTACAAAATTTAAACAAGATAATTGCCTTACTTTTGTTGTCACTGAGACAAAATACCCAGCATGCAAAATTAAAACAGGAAAGGATTATTTCTGCCCACAGTCTGTAGAGGTTTCAGTCCAAGGTTTGCTGGCTCCAAGGCAGGGTGGCATAGCAGAGGGGCATTGCAGAAGAAAAACAGTTCATAGCAGGCAAAGGCAGGAAAGCAATGAAGTAGCAAAGAAGCAAGAAACAGCAGCAGCGCTCTTTCTGTCCCTTATATTCTATCCAGGCTACCTGCTGGGTAGCCCACACACCCAGGGTGAGGCACCTTCAATCCTAGCATTGCACCATAAATCAATCACAGCATCATATAGTCTAGATCCAGCCACCTTCAAAAGGCCCCACCTATGACTGCATGAGGCTATGGGGGAGGGGATATCTAGATATAAGCCATAACAATGATATTAAAAGTAATCAAAATGAAAAAGAGCACTTGATAAAATATAATTCTAGGTATTTTAAAAATATTAAAAAATAATTGGAAGATGGAGTTTAGGAAGGATTCCAAAATGTGGAATGAAATAATTTTTGAAGAGACTAAAAGACAAGAAAAAAGAGAACAGTATTTCAGAAAGGGTATTGGATATTAATTTAGGAGATTTACTTTTCATTTCTAAATATCTATAGAAATTTATGGGAACACAGAGGGGAGGATATTTTCTGCAAAATAATAAAATTTCTTGGAATGGAGATACATGTGTTCAGATACAAATGAGTGCCCAGAGAGCGGTGGATTAAATATATGAAAATAGGAATAGGGAATTTCAGATTATCAAAAGTAAAATTATTATAACCCACAAATAAAAATATCTTGATTGTCTAGGAAAAGAGATTGCCAACAGAGAAAGTGAAACCCAAGTGGTGAGTCTTTCAACAACAAAATTATTGTTAGAATGTTATTAGAAGATATCTTAAAAATTCTGAAAGAAGATTGTAAAACCTAATATTCTATAACTAACCGATCAGTCAAATGTACAGCAGAATAAAATATTTAGAAATGTTCAAGGTCCAAACAGTTCATCTTCTGTTCAGTGGTTATTAAGAACTCACTCAAAAGCATACATCAGTAGGAGGTATTTAAGCCTAAAACAAAATTCACAGTAAACAAGTACATTCATTCACTCTTGCTGAACAGTAAAATCTGGAATATTAGCTGTGCATCAGTCCTAGAAAACCAACATTCCAAACTAAAGTAGAAAGACAGAAGGATTAAGCATGTACATAGCGAAGTTACCCTATGCATTGGATAAAATGTCATAATAAAGGCATATATATTATATATTCTATACAATTAGAAACCTCTCAGTAGACAAAGTATTTTACAAGAAAGTCAAGGCCAAATTGGAATAGAAGTTAATGGACTTTAGATAAGAGATTATATACTGGATACTATCAGTATTAATATAGAATATAGGGATATAGGGGCCAGGGATGTAGCTCAGAGGCACAGCGCCTGCCTGGCAAGCAGGCAATTCCTGTACAAAAACAAACAAACAAACAAACAGCAAAACAAAAAAGGGATATGAGGAAAGCAAATATGTGTTTTCCCAAAAAGAAAACACAAGTAATAAAAAACTCCAGGAAAAAGTAAAGAAAATAATGTATGAACAATGAATGCTAAGGGTGTTATAGGCCTAAGTTTGAGCTTTGAGGCAATATTGTACAAGAATTGACTTGAACTTGACATTCTCCTTTAACAGCACAGGTGTGATTATGTTGGATGTGTGAGTATAGCCTACTACTTGGTTTAACTAAAATATGTATAGAGTTATATATGATATTAACATAGTCATGATAAGTTTCAATATTCAGGAAACATTCAGGATATTCTGTGCCATAGACATAGAACAGAACATTAAAAATTTTATAGAAGTAAATGTTAATGATACTACCCTGAAGTGAGAGGAAAAAATGGAGAGAATTGTGATGATTCGCTATTACAGGTGATAGATATGGTCAGAAGAACTGACAGTTTTCAACTTTGGCTTAAGTAGTTTGGGTTTAGGCTACTCTGGCTTTTGCTGAGTGTTTAGTTGTTGTCAGGACTGACATGTCTGTGATTCTTTTAGTTATTTCATTTATGTCCCAAAGATACATGATATGGTTTCAGTCATTGCATTGAAACAAAGAAGCTGATAGTTGAGCAAAGGGCTTTCTGTTAGGAGGCCTTGCTTTTTGTTGTTGTTTGTTTTTGGACACAGGGTCTTACTATGTAGTTGAGACTGACCTGGAACTCACCATGTAGCCCGGGCTGGTCTTGCACTCACAGTGATCCTCCTGCCTCACCTCCTGAATGCTGGGATTACAGGCGTGCGCCACCATGCCCGGCTAGGAGGCCTTGCTTTTACATTCTGGAGGGAAGGTATTCTCTCCCTCTATTTTTTTTTTCTGGGGATCAAACTCAGGACCTTGCTTTTGCAAGGCAGGAGGCAGCACTGCTGAGCTAAATCCCTGGTCTAGAAGCGATTCTTTTATCTTCCTGGGCTGTTAAAAATTTTCTGCCTACACTTGGATCAATCTAAGTTTTCCATCAAATGGAAACTTGATTAATGTCTTCTGGACTAGTCTGGAATCAGAATAGTAGTAATGGGGTGGGCAGAATAGATATTGAAAGGCAAAATAGCATAATAGGTGCTGTTTTAAAAACCATCATTCTTTGGTATTTGGAATGCTATAGTCTTATTTCACTTACCCTTGCATCTCAGACTGCCCTGCAAAAATTTGTCTTAGGATGACTTAAACAGTGAAATTTAGGTGTAGAATTATCAGCTGGGCGATGTGTATTAGGAATTATCAGTTGAGGAGCTTCAATTATTAAGTTCTTTGACTTGCTGACAAAATTGCTGGCTTTGGGCAGATACAAGTAATTATGTACTAGTAGACTAGTGATTATGCATAAATTGTTTTTAAAGGATCAGTATTTTGAAGGCTGAAACTGAGATTAGGGCTCTGATTAGGAGACAAATAATATTTTTGATGCCATGATAAATGTCCTAATACTAAATATGTAATTTAATATAAAATTTATATTCTTATGAACTAGCTACTATAGTTTAGAAGGTGAATATCTCCCAAAGGTTCCTGTGTTAAGGAATTAGTTCCTGGGGTGGTGGTAGTGGGGGAAGGTTGAATGCTGAAGAGGTGGGGCCCTGGGGAGGCTGTTGGTGACTGCAGCATGTCCTTGAGGACTCCCATCTCCTCCTTTTTCTTTCTTTTCCTCCTGGCTGATGAGATGAAAAGTTTGCTCTGTCGCATACCCCTGCCTTGATGTGCTGTGTCACTAGATGCCCAGAGAAAAAGGGCCAATCAGACATGAACCAGAAACTCCAAAACTGTGAGCTAAAATTAACCTTTTCTATTCAGAAATTAATTAGCTTGGATAGCACAAAACCGACCGACACATCATGCAACCTGACATCTTCATCATAAATACAATTTAAATTTAGCATAGGGGAAAAAATGGGAACCAAGGCCTGTCATGTAAAGGTACAAGATCCCAATAATGAATGTAACTGTGCTATATACCTAAAATGTATCAATAAACTCAATAAAAAGAAAAAAAATAAATTTAGCATTTTAATATTTAATTATTTACTATCAAATATGGTCCTTCCATTAATCCAGTCCTCCTCTCCATTAGCCTAGATTAGCAAGGGTGTTGTTTCTGTTGTTCTTTTTCTAGATAAGTATTCTGAGATATCTTAGCCTCCTTACACCCTAAATACTACTGCAACAACAAACTGATACACTTCACACACAGCTGTTGCACTAAGGTGATCTCTTGGGCACTTTTCCAGGAATGTGTCTCAGAACCAAGCCAAAGTAAAAACTTGCTGAGCTAGGCTTCCACAGGTCTATTATAGATATGGTAACACTAGCCTCAGTGATGTCTTGAGAACATGAGGAAAAAAACCCTACACCTTCAACATGACACTTTGGCACTTATTCTTGTAACACAGTATAGTGACTCATCTTCCTGATCAGCAGTAGATGCATCTGTTTGGGATGGGTGAGAATGCATAAGAAACGCAGAGGTTGAGGA
Source organism: Fukomys damarensis (assembly GCF_012274545.1). NCBI lineage: Eukaryota > Metazoa > Chordata > Mammalia > Rodentia > Bathyergidae > Fukomys > Fukomys damarensis. The sequence continues at coordinate 56,062,894 of NW_022900947.1, forward strand.
TAGTTTTCAAAATTTGATCTATTCAATAACACTCCAAAAGGGGAAGAAGTGATACATTGGTCAACTCAGGCATAATTACATTAAGGTAACAAAGAATTCAACAAAAGTGAATAAATTTCAAATTTACTCACATCCATTATGGGATGGCTGGTACTTCCCCACATGTCATTTTCACTCCAAGATCTAGGTTGATGGAGTACATCCTTCTACACACAGATGAATTCAGGGTGGAGCAAGAGTACAGTGCAAGAGCACCAATACAGCACGAGGTGCCCATTAAAGCTTCTACTTATATTCCTTGGTGTAAAGTAAATCATGTGACCAAGTTTGGGGACAGAAAGGATGTTGTCCCCAAGCTTCCCTAAGAAAAGACAGCAAATGAAGAATAATAGGAGATGTTTAATACAGTTTCTAATGCTATCTGCTACCTTCTGCACACAAAATATACTCACTTCTCTTTAAAGAGGGGAAAAATCCAAAAACAGAAGGATGTCAGCATGAAAGTAGATGATCTTGGTAGTCTTTTCTAGATTGAGTCTAATTATGCTTTCTCTTCATTAAGTTTGAGGACAGCCTAAAGTTGTAACTTACCCTTATGGACCTGGATCCTCAAACTACTGGAGGAGTTGCTACCTTGGGAGACACACTGAGGCAGCACTATGTCCCCATGATACTCGAGGCCTCCAGCACATTTCAATGGTTTCTACTCCAATTTGTGCACCAGAGTTGAGGCAGCACAATGCCTCTGGGGGGTTACATTTCTCCATAAGACCAGAGTAATTGTACCTCCCACAATACAATCAGCACAAGGTCCCACTAATAGGATCCAGAGGTGCAAATGTAGCCACACTTTCTGGAACTGTGCAGATGCAGACTCTTTGCTCCCAAGGAATCAAACCCTTGGGTGAGCTGTTATGCCTCACTCTCCAGGATAAACAGCTGCAGCAACTCATCTATGTGGAACTGAAGTAGTCTCTGGTAGTTTGAGCTACTGAGGCACCCCTCCTCCCAAAGAAGTGGTGTGATTACTGTGCTGTTCTCAGCTTTCTGGGACTGAAGCCTTACTGACATTTTATTATTCCTTGGTCCTGCTGCTATTGCAATGGGGCTTCACAGACCCTGACTTAATGCTATGTCCCATCACATGAGGGTCAAGAGTGACCATTGTATGGTTTTGAATTCCCTTGAGACAGAGCTACCACCATACTGTCTTGGTCCTATGTCCCGAATAGGCTATTCCCTGCTCCCTGGGTGCTGCACCTGTGGTGTCTGACAGCACAACCACTGGCTCAGTCGGAAAACTACATCAACTTGCACCTTGGGAAATGAATGTATACCTCAAATGCTAAGTGCTATTGTAGTTTTACAAGACCCTAAACATCTCTGAGCACCAGTGCCCTGGATTTCACCACTGTTGTGGCTGATTGTGAATTATAGCAGACTCAACACAAGGAGAGAAGACTGATCCCCACAGCTAAGACTCTTAAGAACAGAAGGATCCCTAAAATCTTCCTCTAATATGCTATTCAACCAACATCACTGCCAAAAACTCCAGTTTAAACTACTGAGCCACCACCAATCATTGGTAATGGTAACTATAACCATGCTCACACAGAACCAGAACCACTGTACCCTACCTACCTGACACTCTCAGAACATTTTCAGGCATAGGATTCAGATACAAGTGAAGTTTGGGAAAGCTTCATTGAATGACAAAATACACAGACATCAATGCAGAGGTAGGGAAAAAATGGAGAACAATTGTAATAACCGCATGAGTACAAGAATTTTCCAATGACTGAACCCACAAAATTTGTGGAAATTTATGAATTTTGAATATGAATTCCAGATAATCTTAAGAAATCTCAGTGAGATAGCAGAAAATACAAAGTGACAAGCCAATTAAATCAAGAATATAATTCATGATCTGATCTCTCCAAAGGGAAAATTTGATATATTGAAGGGCTTATTTATTGCAAATATATTTCTGGTTGGTTCTAGATTTTGGCATATAACAAGTCTAGTTCATGCAGTCAAATGTGGTAGATTAATAGTTATCACAGTTTGTCATTTTCTAGGCTGTATTTGATGCTGTGGTTGATGCTGATTGTATTACTTTAGCCAAGGTGACATGATTGTTTAAGTCAGTTGTCCTGTATACCTAGACTGAGATTGCCTAAAGGCCATTACAGATTTAACACCCACAAGCCAAGTAAACGTGGAAGACAATCCAAGAAGTAGTCATCCCCTAAGGGTTCTAAATACTAGCAATAAAGATACTTGCAATAAGCAATTTATAAGCAGCAACCCAGGAATTAAATAAAAAGTAACAACAGTAACAAAAAAATTAGAAATGAGAAGACAACTAAAAAAGACTCAAATACAGACTTCCAGATTACCAAAGGCAAATCCAGAGGGCAACAAGATGGAAAAATCTGAAACTCAACCACCTGAACTCCCCAAACAAGGGATGTAATGAAAGAGGCCCTGGAAAAATGAAATGAGAAATAATTTCTCAGCAACAGAGATTGTTTAAAGACATGATTAATAATTCTAGAGCAATATGGACAAAAAATAGAGGTAGAGGGGCTAAAGAAAATGATGGAAACCATGAATATCCAGCATACGAAATAACTGGAAAACATAAAACACATCCAAGCAGTTATCCAAGATATAAAAAATTCTGTTGAAACTTTCCACAGCAGAATAAGTGAATGTGAGGACATAATTTCAGATATAGAAGATAGGATTGTGATTAATGAACATGAAAACAAAGATTTCTTAAAAATAACAAGGGACCATGAGAAATCAATCCAACAGACATAAGATGATAAAAAAAGAATAACAAGATTGATTGTAGTCAGTGGAGTAGGAGATAGCACAAAGGTTGTAAACAAATGTCTCACAGAAGTAATCACAGAAAACTTCCCAAACAAGGAAAAAGAATTTGACATAAAGATAAATGAGGCAATATAGAGCTCCAACTAGACATGATAAAAAAATCTACACCTACGCATGTGAGAGTCAAGATTCCAGAAATCCAACACAAGAACAAAAGCAGTTAGAGAAAAGAAACAAATCACATACAAAGGAAGCCCTTCAGAATCACAGCAGATTTCTCAACACAAACCTTCAAGTCAGAATGAGCCAGGAGTGAAGTATTTCAAGCTCTAAAAGATAGCAATCTCCAACCCAAAGACAATGAGGATCACAACTCTATGAAGCCCAACAGAATGAATCCACCAGGAAAAGTGAGAAATTAAATGCAAAGGGAGAGAAAGCAATTCCAACAAAAGAAAATGATCATGACAAGGAGAAGTAAATATGTATCAATTATAAGCATCAATGTTAATGGTCTCAATTTACCAATTAAGAAAAATAGAATGGATCAAGAAGCAAGATCCAATGGCATGTTGCATACAAGAAACATACTTAATTAAAAAAGAAATTCATATACTGAAAATCAAAGGATGGAAAACAATACTCCATGCAACAGGAACCTGAGAGAAAGCAGGGGTAGCTATGCTATTTACACACAAAGTGGATTTCAAACTAAGGCTAATTAAGAGAGACAAAGAAGGTCACTACATCCTTGTAAAGGGAACAATCCAAGAGGAAGAGATGACAATCATACTTTTGTATATATGCACCAAGCACTAAGCCATCCAGCTATGTAAAATAAATATTAATGGATCTGAAAAATAAAATAAGCACTCATACAATAGTAGTAGGGGAAACTCAATACCCCATTGTCACAAATAGATGGATCAACAAGACAAAAAAATCAACAATGCAATACTAGAACTGAACCAAACACTTTCGCAAATGATTTAATAAATATCTACAGAATGTTTCACCACAAAAAGTCAGAATACACATTCTTCTCAGCAGCACATGGGTCATTATCCAAAACAGACCACATACTAGCTCATATAACATACCTAAGTGCAAAGAAATGAAAGTTATCCCCTGTGTACTATCAGATCATAGTGCAAAGAAATTGGAGGTCAGTAGCAAAAGAAACCATAAGAACTACAATAAACATATGGAAATTAAATAATACCTTCCTGAACAACCAATGGATCACAGAAAATTAAAGAAGAAATTAGACAGTTCCTACAATTAAATGTCAATGCCAATACAACATACTGGAATTTAAGGAACACAAAAGCAGTTTAACAAGGGAAATTCATAGCTGTAAATACCCATATTAGGAAAGCAGAGTGAGCTCAAGTAACCAAATGGTAAACTACAAGTTTCTAGGAAAAGAAAAGCAAGAAAAATGCAAAGCTCATATAAAGGAGGAAATTAGAGAGATCAGTGCAGAAATCAATGCAATGGAGACTAAGAGAATGATACAAAAATAAAATCCCCAAATTGATGAGTTAGTTTTTTGAAAGAATAAACAAAATTAACAAACCCTTAGACAACCTTATCAAAAAAAAAAAAAGGAAAGATTCAGAGGTATGAAATTAGGACTGAAAAAAGGTGAAATCAGAACAGATTCAGTAGAAATCCAGAGGGTTATTAATACCTTCCTTGAGAATTTATAGACCAAGAAGATAGAAAACACAGAAAAAATGGACAGATTTCTAGATTCATATGAATCACCAAAGTTGAACCAAGAAGATATAACAATTCTAAACAACCCAATATCATTGAAATTGAAAACATAATTAACTTATCAACAACAACAACAACAACAACAACAAAAAGCCCAGGTCCTAGTAGCTTCACTGCTGAATTCCACAAGAGAAGAGCTAATGCCACTAATGCTCAAACTCTTTACTAAAATTAAAAGGGAAACTATACTCTGAAATTCATTCCTGGAAGCAAGCATTACCTTGATTCAAAAAGCAGAGAAAGACCCAACCAAATAAAAACAAACATAGAGATTAATATCCCTAATGAACATAGATGCAAAAAATCACCAATATGATACAAACAATGCAGAAGGTCATCAGAAGGTCATTAAAATTCATACACCCTGAACAAGTGGGACTCATCCCAAGGATGCAACATTGGTTCAACATACATAAATCAATAAATGTTATGCACTATATTAATAGAGTCAAGGACAAAAACCATATGATTATCTTTATAGATGCAGAAAAAGCATTTAGCAAAATCTAACACCCATTAATGATAAAAATCTTACAGAAAATTGGAATACATGGTCTTCATCTCAACCTGATAAAAGCCATATATGAAAAACCAACAGTCAACATCATACTAAATGGTGAAAAACTGAAATATTTCATGCTAAAATCAGGAACAAAATGTCTACTATCACCACTCCTGTTCAATATATAGCTAGAAACATTAGCCACAGCAATTAGACAAGAGGAAGAAATAAAAGGAATAAAGATAGGAAATGAAGAAATTAAATTGTCTTTATTTCTGGATGACATGATATTGTATATGGAAGACCCCAAAAAATTCCACCAAAAGATTTTTAGATTTACTAACCAAATTCAGTAGAGTAGCTGCATAGAAGGTCAACACTAAAAAATCAATAGCCTTCTTGTATATGAATAACAGACTTACTAAGAGAGAAATGGGAGAAAGGATTCTTTTCACAATAGAATCCCCAAAAATGAAATATCTAGGAATCAATCTAATGAAGGAAGCAAAACACCTCTCTCTCTACCTTGATAACTATAGGACTTTGAAAAAGGAGATCAAAGAGGATATCAGAAAATGGAAAGACATCCCTTGTTCTTGGGTAGGAAGAACCAATATAGTGAAAATGGCCATACTTCCCAAACTGCTGTATAGATTCAGTGAAATCCTGATTGAATTTCCAACAGCATATTTCACAGAGCTAGAGAAAACAATCCAAAAATTCATTTGGAACAAGAAGAAACTTAGCAACTCTAGGAAATAAACACAAGGCAGTGAGTATCACAATTCCCAACCTGAAAGTATACTACAAAGCTGCTGTGATAAGAACAGCATGGCACTGGCAAAGAAACAGACCTCAGGATTCATGGAACTGATGAGAAGATGCAGAAACAACTCCAGACATACTCAGCCACCTCATCTTTGATGAAAGAGCCAAATACCCTCATTGGCAGAAAGATAGCATCTTTAATCAATGGTGCTGAAATTGGGTTTCAACTTGACAAAGATTAAAACTAGACTTATACCTCTCCCCATGAATTAAACTAAAATCAAAGTGGATCAAAGATCTAAATATTAAAACAGGAACACTAAACCAGCTGGAAGAGTAGTTAGGAAGAACTCTTTAAGACATTGGCATAGGAAGTGGTTTCAAGAACAAAATCTCAGTTGCATGGGAACTAGCACAAACAATCAACAAGTGGGATCTCTTCTTATTAAAAAGATGACATCTGCACAGCAAGAGAAACCACCAAAAGAGTGAAGAGAAAATCTGCAGTGTGGGAAAAAATTTTACTAGCTGTTCCTCAGACAAATGTCTACTATCTAGAATATATAAAGAACTAAAAAAATTCAGACCTTCTTTAAAGACCCAATCAAAAAATGAACATCTGAAATGAACAAATATTTCTCAGGTGAAGAAGTAGAAACAGCAAGTAAACTTAGGAAAAAACATTCAACATCACTGGTCATTTGAGAGATGCAAATGAAAACAATGCTGAAATTTCACCTCACTCCAGGAAAAATGTCTGCTATCAAGAAATCAACCAATCACAAATTCTTGAGGGTCTGTGGGGGTAAAAGGAACCCTTCTCCATTGTTGGTGGGAGTGTAGTCTGGTGCAATCACTGTGGAAATCACTGTGGAGATTTCTCAAAAAATTAGGGTTAGTAGTCCAATTGACCCAGCTATTCCCCTGCTGAGTATCTTCCCAAAAGAATCAAAGGCATCATACCACAGCAATATATGTGCACCTATGTTTATTGTGGCTCATTTTGCAATAACTAAATCTTGTAAACAGCCCAAATGCCCATTAAGTGATGTCTGGATAAAGGAAATTGTGTGTGTGTGTGTGTGTGTGTGTGTGTGTGTTTACAAAATAGAGTATTACTGAGCCATAATGAATAATAAACTAGTCATTTAAAGCTAAATGGATACACATTGAGGCTATGGTCCTAAATGAAATAAATAGAACTCATATGTAAGTACTGTATAGTTTCCCTGGTGTGAGAAACTGAAAGTGTAAAAGAGGATCAAAATGTAGGATAGATAATGTGAAATAAGAAGACAAGGTTCAAAGGAGAAGAAGAAATAGGGGGGCTAGGGGAAACGAAAGAAAAAATAGAAATGAAAGAAAAAAACAGAAACAATGCTTTTGTAAATAAGGAAGGATGGAGGGATTGAAGGGAAGGCAGAGGAATGAGGAAAAACAAGAATTAAGATACATCATGTACAGGTACAAATTCCCAGTGATGAATGTGATCATAAAGTATACCTAAAAATGTATCAATAAACTTAACTAAAAAAAAGAGTTCCTGTACAATGTTGGAGAGGAGGGCTGTAGATTGGTGTAACCTCTACAGAACACAACTTGGAAGATTCCAAAGAAATTATTGTATGACCTAGTAATTCCTTTTTGAGCATTATGAAGTAAATAAAATTCCTAACACATGAAGATACCTTTAATCTCATGTTCATTGCAACGTTATTCACAATAGTCAAGATATGAACCCTACCTGGTGTTCATAACAAAAAGAACGAGTAACTATGTGAGATGGATATATCAATTTCTTCTTTGTAGTTACCTTTATTTTTACTATGTATGTGTCTCCTATAACATCATGCTGTATACATTTTAT
>NW_022900947.1:56070731-56092891 GCF_012274545.1 Fukomys damarensis
ATAAAATACATTTGATTTTTAAAAATAAAATGGCAAAAATATCTTTCCAAATACACAGCCAATAAAATTTTAGAAGTTTTATTAAGTGTAAGTCTTAATATTTAGTTCTAGTCTCTATTTAAATATAAATTATATACATGTATGTTGTATGATTCATCATTCATTCTTTGCACATATAGAATAGATTTTTCTGTGTGAAAAAAACTGTCCACTCTCCAAAGAATGACTTTACATCTTTGTTGGAAATAAATTGAAATTATATGTATGGTTCTATTTCTCTTTATTCTTTTCCTTTGACTATTTGTCTGTCTTGTCTGTTACAAATAGCATAATATATTAATTGCTGTAGCTTCATAATAAGTATTGAAATCAAGTATTGTTAAATTCTCCCATTCTATTATTTGTTCAAAATTTCTCAGTCCTTTGGATTTATATATATTTTAGAATAATTATATCAATTTTTGATAAAATTGATACATATCAGAGAGTAGTTCTACTCATGGTTATATATTCAAGAAATGTTTAAATTTATATTTATCAGGACATGTGCACAAAACTATTCACATCAGTATTGTTTATAGAAACCACATACTGATAAAAAAGATGATACTATTAAGATAGAGAAATGTTTACAGAAATGAAAGTGAGGTCAGATTAAAACTTGTGAAGTAAAAACCAGCAGCAAAATACAGCCTCTTAGAGACTGGGAATGGAGACATCTGGAACACAATTTGGTGAAGAAAATAGAATCCTAGATTTTTAGGAATCAGGAGAAGGTTACAGGAAAACTTGAAAATTAGAAAGAAGCTGAAAATATAGCAAAATACAGAGAAAATAATGAAGCAGTTTAGAAGCTCACCTCAGCTTCTGGGAGGGGTCCTGTCTCTGCTAACATGAGGAAAGTCTTGAAAGGGTCAACAGCTCTGTGGACAATGGACTGTGATGACAGGGCTAGCTCCAAGAAAACCCCACAGCTACTGAAAACTGCAAGAACAGTGTGGAGTTTTTCTCTGTAAGTGACTCCTACATGACAGGTTACAGTTGGAGAAGAAATTCAGTGCCATGCCTGTGATATATGAGAATGATTAATTGGGAGCCATTTGGGAAAAGGACAATTGTTTAAGACTACACTTAACACTACACAGAACTACTATGCTTAAGAGCTTCTGAGGTCACGCTAACACTGTCACTGGATGGGAAATGGTAAGACACTTATGGAGAGGGTATATGGTAGATGTAGGAACCTGAGAAATGTAAGCTTAGGCTGGAAAGAACACTAGGGTCCTGCTTTCTGAGTTAAGTAGCCAGACCAGTGGCATGTGAATTTTGGAGGGTGGGAGATGAATTTGAAAATAGTAGACTCTCAGTAGACTGCTTGATATCCCCTTACCAACAACCTGCACACAACTCAATGATGTGTTTGATTTCCCCAGCCATCTGTCAATATGATCAGAAGTATGCCTCAACTTTGAGGTATATGGGCTAAGGGTACTCTGGAGCAGAGGGATCATCCCATAAACCCTCAGGACATAAGTCTTGCTGGAGAAGGCCTTGACTTTGGGCACACAGAGGGATGTAGAAGCTGGAAGTTGAATATAGCCATAGGGTGCACAATTGACTGATCATGCCCAGCAAGAAAGGTGGGGCAGGCTCAATATTCACACACAAAAACATCAACATGGAAACAAAATAGGTCTTTGTAGTGACTCATTACCTTTCCTCCATTCTGGTGGGCCTCTAATATTATAGACTTAAAAAGAAACCACACATTCAAAAATTAAAAGAATTTAAAAATATATCTTTTTCTTCATTTTTTTGTGATTTTGGGTTATTCTTTTTAGTCATTTTTTGTTTATTTTTCTGCATTTTCTTCTGTTTCTTATCTGTTCTTTTCTGTTACTTTTATCTAATTCTATTAATTTTATTTTACTAAATACGATCCTTTACCTCATTTTCTCTCCTTCTAATCTTTATTTTCCAAATATTACTTCTTTCATTTTCCTTTTCCCAACTGCTCCATCTTTACTAATACTACTATTAAGTTTTATTAATCTTTAGATATTTAGGTATCTCTATTATTGTTGAATTATTTTCTATATTGTTGATGGTGGTATAGTTGCATTTACTAGCTATTTACTGTATGTCATTATTTGGTCTTTGTGACTATATTATAAATACAGATCTATTTCCTAATAAAAAATTATCAGGGAGTTTACAAAATACACTAATAAAAGCTAACTGAGCTAGAAAAAAATCACACAAATATGTTTAACAAAGTTTACATTGTTTGTTACAGTTTAACAAAGAAAAAAAGTCCATAGAAAGGTACTGAAAAGAAGTCTAAGGGATAAAAAATTCTATTGAATGTTTGGGCAGAAGTGATCAATGAGAAGATAGAGTAATAAAAAATTCCAAGCATATTCAGCAACCTAATCTGTGACAAAGGTGCCAAAATGTAGTGGAGGAAAGTTAGCCTCTAAAATAAATGATGCTGGAAAACTGGCTATACGCATGCAGAAGATTGAACATAGATAGACCCATGTCTCTCACTATGTTCTAAACTTAAATTAAAATGAAAATAAGACAAATATTAAAGTGAAACAATTTGCTAAAATATAAAATAAGTAAAACTCTTCAAGACAGTCATAAGCAAGTAATTTATGTATGGAACCCCAATTACATAAGAAGTAGAATAAAAAATCAACAATGGTATGAAGAGACAACCTAAAGATTAAATTTTTTTTCTTTCAAGTTCTCCTTGGATAGTGATCTAATATGTAGAATATATAAAGAACTAAAAATGATCAGACCCCTCCAATAAAAGACCCAATGTAGAATGGAGAACTGAAATGAATATATACTTCACAGAACAAGAAGTGAAAATGGTTGATAAATACATGAAAAATTACTGGACGTATGTGACCATTAGATATATGTAATTAAAACAACACTGAGATTCCATCTTTGTCTAGCAAGAATGATCATCAAGAAATCAAATAATGACAGATGCCCTCACCCTGCCCTCACCTTGGCCTGCATCAAGCAGAAGGTGGATGGTGGAGGTCTGGGACTGCTGCAGTGCAGGGATGCTGTCTCCTTTCTCCGGCCTGCCTCATGCCAACTTGTGAGGACTGGTTTGCCTTGTGGGCACCTCTGCAATATCCACACAGGCCTCCCCCACCCTGCTGTCAGGCCTCCTGATTGTGCCATTTCTCAGATCCACTCTGTGCAAAGGCACAGGTGGCCATAAAGCTCATTTTTCTGAGCTCCAGAAGATAGAGCAGAAGTGAACTACTGTAATAAAGGCACATCAGATCTGCATAGCTGGCAAGTTGGAGATCACCACGCTACATCAGAACTTTGAATATCTTCAGAAAAAGGGCAGAGGGAGCCTGTAGTAGAACCTTGCAGAGTTCAATCCTGCAGGACGTCAGGGAGCTCAATTTGGTCCTTGCAGCCCAAATTCAGCCTGAATCTCAGGGGTCAGCTATTGGCTAGCTGAGACTAAAGGACTTAGTTCTACACATGGCTGAGCCCATTGTCTTTTATCTCAGCAGAGACAGAGTCTGAAAGAGGCTTTTCAAATTCTTTTTCTTCTTTCTTTTCCTCATTCCACTCTGTGAATTCTTTCTTTTTTTTTTTGTCTTCTTTTTCCAACTCAGTCTCTTGCTCCCTCATTTTATTCTTCCTATCTCTTTCTGTTTCTGCCCTAACTTGGACTTCTGTTTTATTTTTTCTTCTTCTTTCTTTATTTTCCTTTCTTCTCTCATTTATCTTCATTCAAGGGTCAATAGTTTCAAAGGAAAGTGAGCTCCTGTTACTAGTAAGTTGTTATATTCTTGTCCATATTCTTGCACTCTGTCTTTTCCTCTTATCTTTAACAGTTTCCTAAAGTTTGTGTGGTCATCCTGTGACCTCTGGCTTCACTTGAAACTTTCTGCAATTCTTTTACCTATCTTGTCCTCTCACGCTAACTCTGTCTAAGCCCCCATCCTAAAGAGTAAAGATGCTATATGGGAGAATTATTCACTGTAAACATATTTTGGGCTGCTCCTTGATTTTGACTTAATTCACATGGTTTAAAGGCGATAGACTACCACAAATGGTCAGTTTGTAAGTTGTGCTTATCCTATTGTGTTGCTGATTGGATCATTTGGGCTACAGGGTTGTGACTGATTTAATGAATTGTCCTTTCTGATATTATGAAAATGAGAATGCATATGAATCAATAGAGACTTAAAAGCTAAAGCACAACTATATCAGGAAGATAAGTAATAACCCAGGAATTAAACCAAGGACAACCCAACAACAAAAATAAAAATGAGAAAAGACTTAAGCAAGACACAAAGACAGACTTCCAGTTCACCAGTGGCAAACATTTGGGCAAATGAGTTTGAAAAGTCTGATAGTGAACCACCCTGAAATCATAGCACAGGAAGTAACAAAACAGTGCAATCAGGCTCTAGAAAAATTCAAAACAGAAATAATTTCCCACATAACCATAGAGATGGTGAGCAAAATGAAAGACATGATTTGAGACTCCAGAACAGAAACTGACGAAAAAATAGATGAGCTCAGGAACATAATAGAAACCATGGAGGCCCAGAATAAAAAAGAAATGGAAACAATGAACGCCCAACATAGGAAAGAAATGGAATCCATTAAACAGTTTCAAACAGATATCCAGGAGATTAAAAACTCTATTGAAAGTGTACATAACAGAATAAAAGATTGCGAAGATAGAATCTCAGATATAGAAGATAGGATCACAAACAGTGACCGTGAAAAGAGAGGCCTCTTAAAAACAGTAAGGGATCATGAGAAATCGATCCAACAACTCCTAGATGCAAAGAAGAATAACATAAGACTGATGGGCATCTATGAGTAGCAGGAGAAAATACAAATGACTTAAAAAAGCTATTCACAGAATTAATGAGAGAAAACTTCCCAGAGGGGAAGAATTTGACATACAGATAAGTGAGGCATACAGGACTCCAATTAGCCACTATAAAAAAATCTACACCTTGACATATAATAATCAAGATCCCAGAAACCAAACAGAAGAACAAAATACTACAAGCAGTAAGAGAAAAGAAACAAAGCACATGCAAAGGAAAGCCTATCAGAATCACAGCAGACTTTTCAACACAAACCCTCAGGTCAAGGAGAGCCTGGAGTGAGGTATTTCAAGTCCTAAAAGAAAACAACCTCCAGCCAAGACTGATGTATCCTGCAAAACTCTCTTTCAAAATGGATGGAGAAATAAGACACTTCCATGACAAAGAACACTTGAGAAATTTCATGAATACTAAACCAGCACTACAAGGAATTTTAAACAATATCCTAGAAAAAGACAATGAAGGTCACAACACCATGAGGCCCAACAGAGCAAATCAAATGGGCAAGGCAAGAAACTAAAAGAAGAGGGGGCAAAATTAAAAAGAGTCAACAAAAGGACAACAACATGACAATAATAAGTCAGAACATATCAGTTATAACCATCAATATTAATGGCCTCAATTCACCAATCAAGAGAAATAGACTGGCAGAATGGATTAAAAAGCAAAATCCAAAAATATGCTGTATACAAGAAACACACAGTGCAAAAAGAAGCCCATAGACTGAAAGTGAAAGGATGGAAAACAATTTTCCATGTGACAGGAGCCCAGAAAAAATCAGGAATAGCTATCTTATTCACAGAAAAAGTAAATTTCAAACCAGAACTGATTAAGAGAGAGAAAGAAGGCCACTACATCCTTGTAAAGGGAAGAATTCAAGAGGAAGAGATAACAATTCTAAACATATATGCACCAAATATTAATGCCCCCAACTATATAAAACAAACATTAAGTAACATGAAAAACCAAATAGCACTAACACAGTTTTAGTGGGGGATCTAAATACCCCACTATCACAAATAGACAGATCATCTAGGCAAAAAATCAACAACAAAATACTGGAACTGAACCAAGCTTTTGAACATATGGACTTAATAGATGTCTATAGACTATTCCATCCCCCCAAATCAGAATATACATTCCTTTCAGCTGCACATGGGTCATTTCCCAAGATAGACCACATACTAGCTCATAGAATAGATTTGAATAAATGTAAAGGAATCAAAGTTATCCCATGTATATTATCACATCATAGTGCAATCAAGCTGGAGATCAATAACATAAGAAACCATAGGAAATTCACAAACACATGGAAGTTGAACAACACTCTCCTGAACAATCAATGGGTCACAGGAGACATTAGAGAAGAAATTAGACAGTTTTTACAAATAAATGATAATACCAATACAACATATAGGAATCTGTGGGACACAATGAAAGCAGTTCTATGTGGAAAATTCATAGTATTGAATGCCCACACTAGTGAGCTCAAATAAGCAACCTAATGATGAATCTTAGATTCCTAGGAAAAAAAAAGAGCAATAAAAACCAAAAGCTCGTACAAGAGAGGAAATTATAAATATTAGAGCAGAAATCAATGCAATGGATATTAAGAAAATGATACAAAAAATCAATGAATCAAACAGTTGGTTTTTTGAAAGAATAAATAAAATTGATAAGCCCTTAGCTAACCTTATTAAAAAAGGAAAAAAAAAAAGATTCAGATCCATGCAACTTGGAATGAAAAAGTTGAAGTCATAACAGATTCATCAGAAATCCAGAGGATCATCAATACCTACTTTGAGAACCTGTACTCTAATAAAATGGAAAATACAGAAGAAGTGGACAGATTTCTAGGTACTTATGAACTATCAAAGTTGAACAAAGAAGATAAAAAGTTCTAAACACCCCAATTACAATCAGTGCAATTGAAAATGTAATTAAAATTTTACCAACAAAGAAAAACCCAGGTCCTGATGGATTCACAGCTGAATTTTACACAACATTTAGAGAAGAACTACTGCCATTACTCTAAACTTTTTAATGAACTTGAAAGGGAGGCAATACTTCCAAATTCATTCCTTGAAGGAAGTGTTATTATGATTCTGAAACCTGAGAAAGACCCAACAAAAAAGCAAACTACAGGCTATTCTCCTTAATAAATATAGATGCAAAAATCCTTTATAAGATACTGGCAAACAGAATACAGAGGGTCATCAAGAAGATCATGCACCCTGACCAAGTTGGATTCATTCCAGGGATGCAAGGATATGCAACATATGTAAATCAATAAATGTATTACACTATATTAACAGAGTCATGGATAAAAACTATATGATCCTCTTGATAGATGCAGAAAAAGCATTTGACAAAATTCAACACCAATTCATGGTAAAAATCCTGCAAAATATTGGAATAGATGGCCTATATCTCAATTTAATAAAGGCAATCTATGAACATCCAATAGCGGACATCATATTAAATGTCTAAAATTTGAAAACCTTCACTTTAAAATCAGGAACAAGGATGCCCAATATTACCACTCCTCTTCAATATAGTTCTGGAAACATTAGCCAGAGCAATTAGACAAGAGAAAGAAATTAAAGCAATAAAGATAGAAAAGGAAGAAGTTAAACTATCTGTCATTATTTGCTGACCATATGATACTCTACATTGAAGACCCAAAAACTTCACCAAAAGACTTCTAGACTTAACTGACACTTTCAGCAGAGTAGCTGGTCAACACTCAAAAATCAATAGCCTTCTTGTACACAAACAACAGACTCACTGAGAGAGAAATTAGGGAAACAATGCCTTTCACAATAGCATCTAAAAAAATGAAATATCTAGGAATCAATGTAACAAAAGAGGCAAAAGACCTCTACATTGAAAACTACAGCACTCTGAAAAAAGATGTCTATATCTCAACTTAATAAAGGCTATATATGAAAAACCAACAGCCAACTTCATATTAAATGGCCAAAAACTGAAAACCTTCATGTTAAAATCAGGAACAAGACAAGGATGCCCACTATTACTACTCCTCTTTCATATAGTTCTGGAAGCATTAGCCATAGCAATTAGACAAGAGAAAGAAATTAAAGCAACAAAGATAGGAAAGGAAGAAGTTAAACTGTCATTTGCTGATGATATGATGCTCTACATTGAAGACCCAAAAAACTCCACCAAAGACTTCTAGACTTAATTAACACTTTTAGCAGAGTAGCTGGATACAAGGTCAACACCCTAAAATTAATATCCTTCTTGTACACAAATAACAAACTCACTGAATGAGAAATTAGGGAAATAACTCCTTTCACAGTAGCACCCCAAAAAATGAAGTATCTGGGAATCAATCTAACAAAAGAAACAAAAGATCTCTACACTGAAAACTATAGCACTCTGAAAAAAGATATCAAAGAGGATATAAGAAAATGGGAAGATATCCCCTGCTCCTGTGTAAGAAGAATCAACATAGTGAAAATGGCCATACTACCAAAACTGCTGTACAGATTCAATGCAATTCCGATTGAAATTCCAATAGTGTATCTCACAGAACTAGAGAAAATAATCCAAAAATTCATTTGGAACCAGAAAAGAGAACTGAAATAGCAAAAGCCATCCTAGGCAACAGAAACATGGCAGTGGGTATAACAATTCCTAATTTGAGTGCTCTCTTCGGCAGCACATATACAATTCCCAATTTGAAACTATACTACAATGCCACTGTGACAAAAACAGCATGGTACTGGCAAAGAAACAGACCTGAGGATCAGTGGAATAGATTGGAAGATACAGAAACAACTCCAGATGTATTCAGCTACCTCATCTTTGACAAAGAAGCCAACCATCTTCACTAGAGGGAAGATAGCCTCTTTAATAAATGGTGTTGGAAAAAAATAGATTTCACCCTGACAAAGATTAAAACTAGATCCTTATCTTTCACCATACAGTAAATTAAAATCCAAGTGGATTAAAGATCAAAATATTAAAAAAGAGTCACTAAATTTGCTGGAAGATAAGTTAGGCAGAACTCTTGAAGACATTGGCATAGGAAAAGACTTTTTGAACAAATCCTCAGTAGCACAGGAAGTAGCAGAAAGAATCAACAACTGGGATCTCATCTTATTAAAAAGCTTTTGCCCTGCAAAAGAAACCATCAACAGAACTAAGAGACAACCTACAATGTGGGAAAACATTTTTACCAGCTGCTCCTCAAAAAAGACTATTATCTAGAATATATAAAGAACTCAAAAAATCAGCCCCCTCAAATATAAAGACCCAATTAAAAATGGGCATCTGAAATGAACAGAAATTTCTCAGACAAACAAGTAAAAGCATCAAGTAAATATATGAAAAAAGGTTCCACATTATTGGTCATTTGAGAGATGCAGATTAAAACAACACTGAGATTCCACCTCACCCTACAAAGCACGGCTGCTCTCAAGATATCAACCAATAACACATGTTGGTGGGATTGTGGGGAGAAAGGAACCCTTGTCCATCATTGGTGGGAGTACAGACTGGTGCAACCCCTATGGAAATCAATATGGAGATACCTCAAAGAACTAGGATTAGAGGTTCCATTTGACCCAGCTATCCTTCTGCTGGGTATATTTCTAAAAGAATTAAAAGAATCATAACATAGTGATATATGTGCACCCATGTTTATAGCAGCACAGTTTGCAATAGCTAAAGCTTGGAAACATCCCACTTGCCCATCAGGTGGAAACTGGATAAAGAAAATGTGGTTTTTCTATAAAATGGAATACTACCCAGCCATAAAGAATGAGTAATTAGATTCATTCATAGGAAAGTGTATGCACATTGAGGATATACTCTTAAGTGAAATAAATAAGTCACACCTGTAAATACTGAATAATTTTTCTGGTGTGAAAAGCTATAGTAGCACATAAGATCCTAATGATATAATTGATAATGTGAAATAGGAAGCAAAGGGCTAAAGGTTGGAAATGGGAAGGGTAGGGGAAAGGAAATAAAAAGAAAAAAATCTGAGAAAATGGAAAATAAGTTTTTGTAAATAGGCAAAGGAGGAGGGGGTGAAGGGATGGCAGAGGTATGGGGAAAAAATGAGAACCAAGACCTGTCATGTAAAGGTACAAGATCCCAATGATGAATTTAACTGTACTGTATACCTAAAATGTACCAATAAACTCAATGCGAAAAAAAGAAAAACAAATCAAATAATGGCAAATGCTGGTGAGGCCATGGTAAAAGAAGAATACTTCTACATTGTTGATTAGAATACAAACTAGTAAAATCACTATGAAGCTTCCTCAATAACTAAAACTGGAAACCCAATTTGACTCAGCTATTCTTTCTAGGCATCTTCCCGAAAGAGTTGAAGACATCATGTTACAGTGACATATGCATAGCTGTAGCATCAGCCGGATGTTCTCTGAGGACCTAGGGATCCTCAATGACCATCCATCTTCCCTCAGTTGTCTATGGATTTCTAATCTCCACTATGGTGAAGAATGGGAAAGTAGGGAGAGACCGGCTCACAGCCAAAGGCCCTTAACAGAGAATGGGGAAGTAAGGTCTGGCAAAGAATGAGGAAGTAGGAATGAAAGAAATGCATTCCAAAAGCTTTATAAGGTCATGAATGCAAGGAATAGCTGTCAGGTAAAAGGATGCAACACTAGGCAGGTGGAATTAGACTGGGACCTGGAATTTGCTTATATTTATAGGAGTAAACTGGTTCCTAAAAGTTACTATTTCACTGATTGGTATAATCTAAGCCAATCAGGGTCTTAGCCTTTGTTTCTGGATTGAGGGAAAGGTAAGGGGGATGAGGGGCACATAATGAATACATGCAACAATTTCACTAGAGCTAGCTTCCGCAAGTACATAGTGAAAGATAAGCTTGTGGACTTGCACAATCTTTGTCATGTTCTACATCATCTCTGCCTATATCCTCCCTCTAACTGTCCTTACACACCAATGTTTATAGCAGCAAAATTCATAATAGGTAAGTCTTGGAAGCAGCCTATATGTCCACCAACAGAGGAATGAGTAAGGAAAATGTGATGTTTATACACAATAATGCATCTTCTACCATAAAGAAGGATAAATTTGAGTCATTTTTAGGGAAATAGATGTACCTTGAGACCTTGAATGTTAAGTGAAATAAATTAGACACACAAGCTAAAATATCAAATGGTTCTCTTCTATGAAAACTCTATAAATAAATTAAAGAGTAAAATAAAAGATAAGTAATAGGAAAGAGTGATAGGTCTTTTTAAATGGGAATGGGCAGGAGGGACATAAAGGGGATGTAAAAAGAATTAAGAAGTTTTATGTACATGTGTGAACGCCCTACGATGAATGTAGTCGTATATTGCAAACATTTACTAATAAGAACAAAAATTTTAAAAATGAAAATAAACTAACTACAATTACATGTATTAATATGTATAATGTCTCAAATGGTATGCTGAAGGAAAGAAGCAAATTACAATTAATTTATCCAGTATAAATCTGTTTTAACAAACTTTAAAGCAGGCAAAATATTTTCTAATTTTAGAGACATATATATATCATATATAGTATCAGAATTTTGATTATTCCTAGAAGAAAGGGAAAGTAATATGAATTAGTGTCTTCCTTCTATGATAGAAAAAATTTTTGAACCATGATGGCAACTATGGAATGTTTATTTTATGGTTATTTTTTACACACCCATGTCTCTGTCTCCATTATACATATTCTTTGTGTGGTTCCATTCAGAGTAAAATCAGAAGGAAAATATTGTGAGCTTATTAGCACCTGTTCAAGTTCTTGAGTTGTTCTTCAAAAGGTGGACAGACTGACATTTCAACTATCATCTATGTGATTTTTTTCCTCCCGATGGGGCCAATTTTTCCACAGAAAATTGCTTAATTTTGTTAACAGTGTTTTGTTGACAGAGATAAACAAAAAAACAAACAAAAAGCTAATATTTCTCACTATTTCACACGGTATTTTGCTTATCTCTCCCATTTTCAGTTGAATATCCCCATCTTCCACAGTGCCTACTGTTTTTTATTTTGTTTACTGTTTTTATTTTTTATTTTTTGGTATCAGGGATCAAACTCAGGACCTTGTGCTTGTGAGGCAGGCAGTGGAACTACTAAACTGAATTCCCCGTCCTTACCAGTTTTAATTTTACAGAAGTTCTGGCTGAACTTCTAGAAAGCATAATCCTCAAATCCTTTGTTATTTGGAGGAAGTATAATTTCCTGAGTATGTGTTATGGGAGGAAAGTTATGGATCTAGCCTCTTATTATAGTTTAGACCTGAAATGTTTCCCAAAATTTTCATGTGTTCAGAGGTGGGGTCTGGTCAGAAGAGGTGGGTTGCTTGGGTGGGTGACCTGGAAGAGTATATTCTTACCTCCAGATATCTTCCCTTTTCTTTCTGTTTCTCTCTCTGGCTGCCATGAGTGAGCAGCTTTACTGTATCATGCCCTTCAATCAATTATGGACTAAATCATCTAAAATTGTAAGGCAAATTAATCTTCTCTTTCTTTAGGTTGGAGGCATTCTTTCCCCTAGTGATAGGAAACCTAACTAACCAAGAACATTTGTACCAAGAGAATTGGAGCCATTTCTGCGACTATATCTAACCACATAGTTCAAAAGGCTTTTTGCAGAAGCATTTTGAAAATGTCTGGAGATGTAGGACAAAGAAGCACTAAAATGCTTTATTTATTTATTTTTTATTTTTCTGTTTTTTTGAGACAGGGTCTCACTATGTAGTTGAAACTGACCTGGAACTCACTATGTAGCCCAGGCTGGTCTAGAACTCATAGCGATCCTTCTGCCTCAGCCTCCCGAGTGCTGGGATTACAGGCATGCACCATCACGCCCAGCTCTAAAATGCTTTAAATGGAGTATGATGAATGATTCTGGACAGAGCTCAAAAGAAAGACCAGAATGCTCATAGGAATGCAGGTAGTAAAGGCCAGGCTCAAGAGATATCACTGGGTACAAGGGCTGCATTAGCAACTAGACTAGAAGCCATGTACATTACACTTTGGAAAAAAATTATGTTTTCCTTTTGCCCATGTTCTCAGATTTTTATGAAAGACTGAAATTAAGACCACTTGATCCAGCAGAGGATATTTCAGGGCAGCTCAGCTTTTGGATTGTGGCATGAGTACCAATTCCTGTTTTTATCCCACTTTATGATGATAAGAAGAAAAAAATATAGAGCTTAAATATGTAAAAATTTGACAGTTTAACCAGAAAAAAAAATCTGCAAAGTTAGGGACAATGACAGAGAGGTTGCTAAAAATCTTAGTATTAAAAAGAAGCCAAATACTTTGCATTTGAACAACAAGAAAGATAGTTTGAAGGCTTCTCAGGAAATGGCCTGGGCCCATTCACTACATTCTAAAGGATGTGAAAGGGCAAAATTCTCTGAAAGACACCTCTGAGAGTATAACCCCAAAATACCCTGATCCTTTAGGGGCATAGAGAATTGTTTCATCCCATTCAGCCATCTAGGTGCTCAAGGTTAACTGCAGCCATGGTCCAAGGGAGCCTGGCTATTACTTAAACTAGTGACAGAACTTGGTGTTGTACATGTGGTTTTGTTATGCATAATACATGAATTATGGTGCACAGAGGCTTCCACCCAGATTTCAGCAAACTTGTGAGTCTAGGCAGAAATGTGTGACAGGGTCACAGTCCCTGCTAGGGGGCCCTTTGAGAGTGATGCTTGAAGCTGTGAGAGTAAAGGCTAAAAGTGCAGTGGATACCCCAGAAAGTCAGAGATTCCAGAAATACCAAACAGCTACTAAGGAAAAACCACAGGAAGATAGTGGAGTCTGCCCAAGTAAGGGAGGTTATATAGGCTGCAACTGGAAAGGCCATAGGGATGATTGTCCAAGTCCTTTGGAATGTATATATCACCACAAACTGCCCTAGAGGCACCCTGGATGCCCAGAGTGTAAGATATAATGTTTGCCTTGCTTGCTGGGTTTCAGTCTTTCTCTGGTTCAGTTCTTTTCTATTCCCCTATTCCTTTCTTGTGGAATGGAAATGTTTACCCTTTGCCTTTGTATATTGAAAGTATTTAACTTTTATTTTGATTTTTACAGGGACTCACAGCTATGAATTTGCCTTGATTCTTAGAGAAGACTTTGAGCTTGGAAATTTTAGCAATTCTAGATCTGTTAAGTCTTTGGCAACTCTTAGAGAAGTACTAAAGTACATTTTGTTTCAAATAAAGTACTAAATGCATTTTGTATTGAGATGCACGTGAACACTTTGGAGGTCTGAAGTGGAATGCTTTGCTCCTTTTTTTGGAGTCAGCTTGTGTCTTCTCAAGACTTTCTGGAGTTCTATGAGCATCAGTTAACTTCCTTCTATATTTCCACAATTGCTAATTTCACTTTTGTTTTTCTTGGTGTGCTGAGTCATTTTCCAGCTGTCTAGTTGTTTTTCATGTTCTTTTAGTTTTCTGTGGGCATCTCTTCTCTGTCTTCTTTGTTTTCTCTGAGCATTTAAACACATAAAACATTCACCTCAGTTTCTAAGTACCATTATCTAATAAAAGGTATCAGATTTCTTAGTGAATTAAATGATGTTGAAGTAGTTCATGAGTGATTCAACATTATCCTGTACTATACCAGGGTGTCAAAAATTAAGAAAGTGCTAAAATAATGGAAATACAGGGCACATGAAAAGAACATAGTAACTAATTTAAAGGATTTCTCATTGCCCATAGCTAAAGCAACATGAGCAACAAAATAAATATCACACTACTGGATAATAACCCAACATGCTAAATAAATATAGATGAGTCCAAATGATACAAATAAGTGATTAAGTAAATAGAGGAGAAAGAATAAATCTTTATTGTATGAAGTTGACAATAATATATGTAGATACTCCTCCATCCAGTAAGTGAAGCTACCCATAACTTTATACTGGATTTATGGAATCCTTTTCCAAAGGATAGAATATAACGTGATAATAAGTCTGTGCCTAACTATCTTAACCAAGTGATTGAAGCTATTAGCGTCAGTGGTGATAGATCTTATTGATAACATGTAACTCTCATTTGATGCAATGAGGACATATAATTCCCACTTAATCACAAGAAAATCTCAAACAAACTCTAACTGCAGCTTGTTTCACAAATTACCTGATCTTCTCACTCAACATTTGCTTGTCCCCAAATCCATGCCACTGAAACTTAATCTCTAAAGTGGTAGAATTGAAGGCTGAGATCTTTGGGAGGTGATTAGGTCCTTGGGGTAGAGTCCTCATGAAGGAGATTAGTGCCCTTATGAAAGAGATCTGATGGAGCTTGTTGGTCCCTTCCTCTGTGTGAGAATGTAGCAAGAGGGTTAGGTAGAAAGCAAAGGGCAGCCTTCACCAGATATGGCTGCTGCTGGTTTCTTGTTCAGACATTCCAGCCTCAAGAACTGTGAGAAATACATTTCCATCATTTATAAATTACTCTAATGCATTCTGTTACAACAGCTCAAATGGAGTGCAAACCCTAACTGACTAGGACTTGTGAAGATTGTCAGGGTCATAAAACACAATAAAACCCAAGAAACTTTCAGACTAGAGCAGAGTAAAAAAACAGGAGTATCAAATGCAATGTGCTATCCTGAGTTAGAACCTAGACTATTAAAATAATCTCAGTAGACAACATGGTGAAATAAAAATAACATCTGTTATTTATTTAATAGTAAATGTCAATTGCTTAGTCTTCATAAATATACCAAGGCCATTTAAGATCTTTAGGGAAAACTGGAAACTCTTATTATCCCTTTCTCACTTCACTTTATTAAAATTTAAAAACTTCTCTAGTGAAGATTCTTGTGGGAACTCTGTTTTGCCAGGTTTGACTGTATACTCATAGTCTTGAAAACTATTTTGTCTCTAAGATTCAGTTGGATGGTGACTGTCCCAGGAAGCCTCTGTCCTCTAACTTCACAGAAACTGATTCAATAGCACCATATACTTCATTTATTTTTGTAGGATTTACCATGGTGCTTCCCCAGTGGATAGGCAATCTTAAGGACAAGAGTTAGAATATGATCATAATTTGGTGTTCAGTAACTGGCAAAAAACTTCCTCCTCCAGAAGGCTTAAATATAAGTGTGTTTCACAAATACATGTGTGTTTGACCTAGGTTGGTTATGGTGTACAGCATAGCCAATGTTCTGTAAGAAATAAAGATAGAGAAGCCACCAAAGAACATTTCTTTAAAACCCAAATTTCCACTGAAATATTTCCTTTTGATAAATATTTGCTCCAAAAGTATTTGATATTACTTTCATGGTAAAATATAGCCCAAGACCATTGCTTCACAACACAGGGAACTTACTAACCATAACTAAATGGTGACAAAAAGCAAAGATTTAATTAGTAACATTTTTAAAAATAGTAAACTGTGCACTCTTAGACTATTTCCACTACCGATTATTAGAATAATTATGCCTTGTAAAAGTAAATGCTACTTGGTTGATGGACCAAAGAGTTGGGAAGCATTTGACGTTAGTAGCCTCTTGGCCCAATGTTTTTCTTTTCTTTCTGATTTCATTTCTATTAAATGGTCAGAAAATTACCATGACTCTGTTTGCATAGGCTGAAAATTAGTCTGCTGAGCTTGAGCCCAAATCAGATTCTGATGACTAAAAACTAATCTGTTTTACTGGGAGCATATCTAACAGAAATCTGTATTGCTTTTCTCTGCCCCAGCAGTGCAGTTGCTTCTATCATCCATGATTCATACACAGTAACCAAATGTAGAAAATGTTCAGGTCCAAATCCCTTTGTTCCCTAGCCAATATTGATTAAATCTTGTTTTTCCAGAGTACATCTGTTCACATACACAGCTTTCATAAGGTTAAGAAAAACCTTCATTTTGAAAGGTTAAAAAGGAGTGTTTTCAAGGATATTTAAACCCTTCTGGCCTGACTGGAGCTGATTTCTAAATTCTGATGATTTGGTACTCAGTAACTATTTTAAGAGATGGTAAAAGTTTATTATGATACTTACATTCAATATTAAAATTCCTTCAAAATAGAGGCCCCAGACAGAAGCCTGCATGGAAAACAGTGGCTTTGGTGTGCAGAACCCTGCCAGAGGCAGGCCCAGATACCATTGGTAAGTGGGTACAGACCACAACCAGAAGCCTGTCCAGAAACCAGCAGCTTGGCAGTGCAGACCTCAGCCAGAACCCAGCTGGACAACAGTGGGTTGAGTGTGCAGGCCCCAGCCAAAGGCCCACCTGTAAAACAGTGGTGCAGGTGCATATGCCCAAGCAAGAGGCCTACCCAGATATCATTCGTAAGTGCACTTAGACCCTAGGCAGAAGCATACCCAGAGAACAATGGCTTGGTTGGACAGGCCCCAATAAGAGGCCCAATTGGAAAATAGCTGTGCAGGCATGCAGGCCCTAGCAAAAGTCCCACCCAGATGCAATTGGAATTGGTGTAGTGGCAAGCAGTAGAGAGAAGGCCTCTCTGAGGCATGTGGAGAATTGTATCCCACTGAGAGAGCAAAGAATCACCTTGATCAAGGCAAAACAGACTGCATTGGATGAAATAAGAAGACACCTAAACATGAGTCAAAATAAGACTTTTAGATAACTAAAGGTGACCCCAAGAAACAACAAGATGGGACAATGTGAAATTCAATTCACTGTTCTCCCTAAACCGGCAACAAAAGAGGATCTAGAAAAAATTAAAAGCAGAAATAATTTATCAGATAACAACAGAGATTGTGTCCATAGTGAAAGACATGATTAATAACTCTAGATCAGACCTACATAGAAAAATAGAGGAGCTGAGGAACATGATGGAATCCTATCAAAGGAAACAAATGGAATCCATGAAACAGAAGCAGATACCCAGAAGATTAATAACTCCATTGAATGTTTACACAGCAGAATGAGCCAATGTGAGGACAGAATATTAGATATGCAAGACAGAATTATGATTAATGACCAAGAGAAGAAAGATTTCTTAAAAGTAGCAAGAGACCATGAGAAATTATCCAACAGCTGCTAGGTGACACAAAGAAGAATATAAGTCTGATTAAAATCAATGAAGAAACAGGAGATAGTGCAAATGACATAAAAAATTGTTCACAGAAGTAATGTTAGAAAACTTCCCAAACAGGGGAAAAGAATATGACTTAAAGAAAAGTGAGGCATACAGAACTCCAAGAAGCCATGATTAAAAAATATCTACACCTAGACATATAATAGTCAAGGTTCCAGAAACCCAACAGAAGAACAAAATCCTACAAGCAGTCAGAGAAAAGAAACATAACATTCAAAGGGAAGCCCATCAGAATCACAGCAGACTTCTCAGTACAAACCCTCAAGTCAAGGAGAATTTTAAGTGAAGTATTTCAAGCCCTAAAATAAAACAATCCCCAACTCACAAAGAAGTACTGTGCAAAGGTATCTTTCAAATTTGATAGAGCAAAAGATACTTTCATGACAAAGAACAACTTAGGAACTTTGTGAATATCAAACCAGTGCTACAAAAAATTCTAAACAATATCCTAGGAAAAGACAATGATGATCACACCTCCAAGAAGCCAAGCAGAATGAATCCTTCAAGCAACAGAAGAAATTAAATACAGAGAGGGAAAATCCAACATCAGGAAAAGGTCATGACAAAGTTAAGTCAATACATACCAGTTATAATCATCAATGTCAATGGTCTCAACTTACCAATCAAAAGAAATAAACAGAGAGAATGCAAGATCCAACAATATACTGCATAAAAGAAACACATTTTATTTGAAAAAGAAACTCGTAGACTGAAAATTAAAGGGTAGAAAATAATACTCCATGTGACATGAAATCCCCCCTCCCCCAAAAAAACGCAGGAGTAGCTATTCTCATTGCAGATCAAGTGGATTTCAAACCAACACTGTTTAAGAGAGACAAATAAGGGCACTACATCCTTGTGCAGGGAAAAATCCAAGAAGTGATGACAATAATAAATATATATGCACCAAATACTAGTGTGCCCAACTATATAAAATGATTACTAACAGACATGAAAAATCAAATAAGCATTAATACAATAGTAGTGGAGCATCTCACTCCTTCAATGTCACAAACAGATAGATCACCTAGACAAAAAATAAACAACAAGATACTAGAACTCAAGCAAACTCTTGAACAAATGGACTTAACAGATGTTTACAGTGCTCCACCCACAAAAATAAGAATAAACATAGTTTTCAGCTGCACGTGGGTCATTCTCCAAATAGGCCACATACTTTTGCTCATAAAATATGGTTAAGTAAATGCAAGTGAATTGAAATTGTCCCCTGTATATTATCAGAGAAAACTGTGATGAAATTGAAGATCAATAGCAAAAGAACCCACAAGAATTTCACAAACACGTGAAAATTGAACAATACATGCCTGAACAATGGGTCACAGAGGAAACCGCAGAAGATATCAGAGTTTCTATAATTAAGTGGTAGTGCCAATACAACATTCTGGAAATTTGGAGACAAAATGAAAGCAGTAAAAAAAAAAAAAACCCGGGGAAATTCATATCACTTAATATTAGGAATATTAGGAAAACAGAGTGACTCAAGTAAACAACTTTATGCTGAACATAAAGCTTCTAGAAAAAGAAGAGCAGGACAAACCCAAAGCTCATACAAGGGGAAAAATTGTAAAGATCAGAGCAAAACTCAGTGCATTGGAGATTAAGAGAATGATACAAAAATCAATGAAGCAGAGTTGGTTCTTTGAAAGAATAAACCTAATTGATAAAACCTTTGCCAATCTAATCAACAAAAGGAAAGAAAATGCTCAAATCCATGCAATTAGGAATGAAAAGGGAGAAAGTAAAATGGACCCAGCAGAAATCCAGAGGATCATCAATACCTACTTTGAGAACCCATATGCCAATAAGGTTAAAAGCACAGAAGAAATGGACAGATTGCTAGATACACAAGAATTACCAAAGTTGATAAAAGAAAGCCTAAAAATTCTGAACAACCCAATATCAATAAAAAATTGAAAATGTAATGAAAAACTTACCAACCAAGAAAAGCTTCACTGCTGATTTCTACAAGACATTTAGAGAACTATAAACAGTACTATTTAAACTCTTCAATGAAATTGAAAGGGATACACTCAAATTCATTCTTGGAAGCAAGAATCACCTTGACCCCCAAAACAGAGAAAGACCAAACTGAAAAAGAGTACTATAAGCCAATCTCACTAATGAACATAGTTGCAGAAATCCTCAATAAGGTACTGACAAATGGAATGCAGAAGATCAATAAGATCATATACCCTGAACAGTGGGATTCATCCTAGGGATGCAAGGATGTAATAAATAAATAAATGTAATGCACTATATTAACAGAGCCAAGGAAAAAGCCATATATATGATCATCTCAATGGATGCAAAAAAAACATTTGACAAAATTCAACACCCATTCATAATAAAAACATCCCTACAAAAATTGGAATAGATGGTCTTTGTCTTAACCTGATAAACACCATCAATGAAAAAGCAACAGCCAATATCATGCTAAATGGACGGAAACTGAACTCCTTGATGGTAAAATCAGGAGGAAGACAAGTATATCTACTAGCACCACTCCTTTTCAATATATTTTTGTAAGCATTTCACAAGAGAAAGAAATAAAATGAATAAAGATAGGAAGTGAAGAAGTTAAATTGTCATAATTTGCAGATGACATGATACTTTATATAGAAGACTCCAAGAACTCCACCAAAAGTCTTCCAGAATTACAAAATTCAGTAGAGTAGCTGGATACAAGGTCAACACTCAAAAATCAATACCCTTTCTGTACACAAATAGCAGACTCACTGAAAGAGGAACAGAGAAACAACTTTCATAATAGCGTCCCCCAAAATGCAATACCTATAAAATCAACCTAAAAAAGAAATCAAAGACCTCTACAGTGAAAACTATAGCACTTTGAGAAAAGAGATCAAAGAGGATATCAGAAAATGGAAAGACGTCACTTGCTCCTGGGTAGGAAGAGTCAATATAGCAAAAAGACCATACTTGCAAAACTACAGTATAGATTCAATTCCATCCCAATTGAAACCCCAGCATACTTCACAGACCTTGAGAATACAATCCAAAAATTCATTTGGAACAAGAAGAGACATAGAATAGCAAAAGCAATTCTAGGCAGTAAAGAAAAGTTAGGGAGTATCACAATCCCCAACTTGAAAGTATACTACAAAGCTACTGTGATTTTAAAAAAAAGCATGGCACTTACAAAAAAGACTGCAGCATCAGTGGAAGTGATGAGAAGATGTAGAAACAACTCCAGACATACTCAGCCACCTCACCTTTCACCTGCACTGGAAGAAAGTTAACCTCTTTAATCAATGGTGCTGGAAAAATTGGGTTTCAACTTGCCAAAGATTAAAACTAGAACTATATCTCTTACAGTGCATGAAACTAAAAATCTAGATGGATTGAAGATCTAAATATTAAAACAAGAACACTAAACCTGGAAGACTAAAGGTGGAACACTAAAGCTGGAAGAGTAGTTGGGTAAAACTCTTGAAGACATTGGCATAGGAATAGATTTTATGAACAAAACCTCAGTTGCATGGGAACTGAACAATCAACAAGTAGGATCTCTTCTTATTAAAAAGATGATATGTGCTCAGCAAGAGAAACCACCAAGAGAGTGGAGAGACAATCCACAGTGTGGCAGAAATTTTCACCAGCTCTTCTTCAGACAAAGGTCTACTATTTAGAATATATAAAGAACTTAAAAAAATCAGACCTCCCAAATTTAAAGACCCAATCCAAAAATGGACATCTGAAATGAACAGAAATTTCTCAAAGAAGTAGAAACAGCAAATAAACATATGAAAAAATGTTTAACATCACTGGTCATTTGGGAGATGCAAATGAAAACAATTCTAAAATTTCATCTCACTCCAGAAAGAATGGCTGCTATCAAATCAACCAATAACAAAGTCTACTGGGGTGGTGAGGTTAAAGGAACACTTCATTGTTGATGGGAGTGCAGACTGGTGCAACAACTGTGGAAATCAGTATGGAGACACCTCAAAATTTAGGATTAGAGGTCCCTATTTGACCCAACTATTCCCCTGCTGGATATATTCCCAAATAATTAAGAGCCATAATACAGCGATCTATGTGCACCCATTTTTATAGCAACACAGTCTGTAATAGCTGAAACTTGGAAACAGCCCCATTGCTTATCAACTGGAGCCTGGATTAAAGATATA
>NW_022900947.1:56092930-56188361 GCF_012274545.1 Fukomys damarensis
CTGGAGTATTACTCATCCCTAAAGAATAAGAAACTAGAGACATTTATAGCTAAATGGATGCATATAGAGGCCATCCTCTTAAGAGAAAGAAATAGGACACATGTGTAAATATCAAATAGTTTCTCTGGTGTGAGTAACTGAAAGTGTAAATATGGATCAAAATGTACAATAGATAATGTGAAATAGGAAGAAAAGGTCCAAAGGGAAAGGGGGAATTGTAGCGGTAGTGGAAAAGAAAGAAGAAAAAGGAATAAATATGAGAAAAGGAAAAAAAAAAAACAGAAAAAGACTTTGTAAATAGAAAGAGTGGAGGTGTTGAAGGGAGGGCAGGGGAATGGAGAAAAAATAAGAACCAGGATATATTATGGAAAAGTACAAATTCCCAATGATGAATGTGACCATACTGTGCACCTAAAATGTACCAATAAATTTAATGAATAAAAGCCCTTCAAAATAATTTACATTTTAATGCATCCAGGAAATGTTGTGAAGGATAAATCAGTATGATAAGGAGTTGAAAATTTTAAAAGGCTACATATATGAAATTTACTAATACACATTCAGTATTTATTTACTGAGTATTTGCTACTTCCAGGAATGACAGTGTCAGCTTAATAAAAACAAGTGAATAAAAAGCTGCTATACTTGCCTTCACGGAGCTTTCTGTACAGTGGAAAGAAATTTTGAAAAGCCTATGTTAGTAGACTCAGTGTGATTTTCATTAATAGATTTGTCCACTGAATTTTGCTCCTTCAGTATGCCTCATTTTGGATGAACATCTTACAGTTGGTCAAAGTGCTAACTGTTTTGGTGGTGTTATGTGAGGGATTTTACTTTAACCTCTCTTCAGTCCAGATTTGACACTGCTTCATTATTCAGAATTAGTACTCTTCTTTAAAATGCAGACCTTACTGAGATTATAGGCTGCTTCTTTTAACAGCAATCCTTCATATTTTCAACCATTCTTACATCTGAGGGCTAAATCCTGCCTGGTCATAGAATATGACTTTTTTTCAGTAGTGAGGATTGAAACCAGGGCATTTGCACTGACACAGATCTCCAGCCCATGTTACATTTTATTTTATTTGTACCTGTTTACTGTGCATAAAGTTTCAATTCATCTTAAGGAGTAGGTACATGTATATAACATACCTTGATGATTTTTATTTCTTTTCCCCATTTTCATTGTTATTATTAATATTATTATGTTTAGTTCACATTTATGACATAGTGTCATTCATTGTGGGTATTTGGTACATGTACAAAATACATCTTAAATCATTTTTCTTCCCCTCTCCCCTTCCCTCACTCTTCCCATTTGCAAGATAGCTACCTCCATGTTTCATTCTATAAAATCTAATTTTGCTCTCTATTTACATGTTGCCTTATTCAAGTGAAAGACATCATATTGTGTTTAAGCTTTTGTGTCTAATTTAGTTCACTTATCATTAAATTTTCAGGTATATTCATTTTCCTACAAATGTCTCAGATTTATTCTTTCTTGCCAAGTAATATTCTATTGTGTATAGATAACCACATTTTCCTTATCCATTGATCTGTTGATGGGCATACAGGTTGATTCAGAATTTGATTACTGGGGATAGAGCTGTTATAAATATTGGTATGCATGTATCACTGTAACATGATGTCTTTAGACCATTTGAAAAGATATCTAGAAGGGAAATAGCTGGATTAAATGGAATTTCTAGTTTTAGTTCTTTAAGAAATCTCCATACTGATTTCTATAATTGTTTCACTAGTTTACATTCCCATCAACAATGTTGAAATGTTCATTTTTCACTGCAGCCACACCATCATTTTTTTTTCATGGTTGCCATTCTTTCTGGTTGTTTTGTATATGTTTATTGGCCGTTTCTACTTCTGAGAAGTATATATTCATCTTAGTTGCCCATAAAAGACTTGGTCTTTTATTTTGGGTGGCCTAATTTCTGGAGTACTTTATATATTCTAGATGTTAGTCCTCTATCTGAGGAATAGCTGGTAAAATTTTCTCTGTATTGTAGGTTCTTTCTTCATTCTGCTGATTGTTTCCTTTCCTATACAGAAGCTTGTTAATTTTATATAATCCCTTTGTTGATTCTTGTTGAATTTTCTTATGTAACTGGAGTTCTATTCAGAAAGTTCTTGCCTGTATCTACAGCTGCAAGGGTTTTACCCTTAAGTAGGTTAATTGATTCTGTTTGAATAGGTATTTCATCTATTTTGATTTTAGTTTAGTACATGGTGAGATATATGGATCCAGTTTCAATCTACATATAAACAGCTGGTTTTCCAAGCACAATTTGTTACATAGGGTATCTTTCCTCCAATATGAGTTTTTGGCTGTTTTGTTAAAACTGAATGTGTCTGGAGATATTTTTCTATCCTCTACTCTGTTTCATTGATCCACATGTCTGTTTTCATGTTAGTGCCATATTTTCATCACTGTTGCTTTACAGTATAGGTTGAAGTCAGGTATTGTGATGACTTCAGCTTTGTTCTTGTTGCCCAGGCTTGCTTTTATTATTCTGCGTCTTTTCTGGTTCCACATGGATTTTAAGATTTTTGTTTCTGGTTTTGTGAAGAATGCTGTATTTTGATTGGGATTGTGTTAAACCTGTATATCAGTTTTTAGAATATGCCATTTTTTTCATTGAGTTTATTGGTATTTTTTAAGTGTACACTACAATTACATTTATCATTGGGATGGCCATTTTAAGAATATTGATTTTTCCTAAGCAAAAGCAGGGACATATTTCCATTTTCTGATGTCTTCAATCTTTTTCAGATTACTGTAGTTTTTAATTGTGGAGGTCTTTCACTTCCTTGGTTAGGTTAATTTCTAGGTATTTCATTTTTCCTGATACTACTATGGATACATTGTTTCTCTAATTTCTATCTCCTTGAGTTCATTATTGGTATACATTAATACCATTGATTTTGGGGTCAATTTTGTGTCTTGCTACAATGCTGAATTAGTTGTTCATTCTAAGAGGATTTTTTTGGTGGAATTATGTGGGTCTTCTATGTAGAGTATCATGCATCTGCAAGTAATGATGACTTGATTTCTTCCTTTCTTATATGTATTATATGTATCCCTTTTGTTTCTTTATCTCACCCAATTTCTTAGGCTAAAATTGCAAATACTATATATATATATATACATTTGTGTGTGTGTGTGTGTGTGTGTGTGTGTGTGTGTGTGTGTGTGTGACAGGTTCTCACTACATAGTTCAGGCTTCTCTGGAATTCACTATGTAAACCAGGCTGGTCTTGAACTCACAGCGATCTTCCTGCCTTAGCCTCCCGAGTGCTGGGATTATAGGCGTGCGCCACCACGTCCACTCCCGGCTACAAGTACTATATTAAACAGAAGTGGTGATAGTGGACATACTTGTTCCCGATTTTAGAGAGAAGGCTTTCAGTTGCCTATTTAATATGATGTTGGCTATTGGTTTGTCATAAATAGCTTTTACCAAATTCAGGATTTTTCTGTGAAGAGGTGTTGGATATTGTCAAGTTTCTTTTACATCTACTGATAGGATCATTTTTTTTTGCTTTTGTTTATGTGGTGTATTACATTTATTTATCTGTATATCTTGAATCATCTTTGAAACACTGGGATGAAATCTATTGGTCATGACATATTATCTTTTTGATGAGGTATTGTATTCTATTTGCCAATAACTTATTGAAGATTTTTGCACCTGTTTTCATTGAGATTGGCCTCTAGTTTTGTAGCTGAATCTTTGGTTTTGGGATCAGATTGATTATGACTTCCAGAAATTAGTTTTGAAGCATTCCTTCTCTTTCAATTTCATTGAAGAGTTTGAGTATTGTTAATATAACATTCTTTAAGGTTTTGTGGAATCCATTAAATCCTGGGCTTTTTTTAGTTGACAGATTTTTAAAAATGACTGCTTCAATTTCATTGCTTTGTGAATTGTTAAAAATTTTATGTCTTCCTGGTTTAATCTTGGGAATTCATAAGGTCTAGGAATCCATCTATTTCTTCAAGATTTTCCAATTTGTTGGAATTCAGTTATTCATAGTAGTTATCTTCTGGATTTCGAGGGTATCCATAGTGATTTTTGACTTTTTCATTTCTAATTGTGTTGGTGTAGTCTTTTTTTTTTCTTTTTTGGTAAGTTTGACTAAGGGTTTATCTATTTTGTTTATGGTTTGAAAGAAACAGCTCTTCAATTCATTGATTCTTTTCATTTTTTACTTGTAATTTCATTAATTTCTGCTCTGATGTTTATAATTTCCTTCATTAATTTTGATTTTGGCTTGGATAATTATTGTTTTCTCTAGTATCTTGCGATACCGCACCAGTTTGTTTATTTGAGCTCTGTCTGTTTTTCTAATGTGAATAATGACTGCAATAACCTTTCCCTCTTAAGATTGCTTTCATTATGTCCCATAAGTTATGGTGTGTTGTACTAGTATTGTAGGTTGCACATAGCTGGTGAGTTGTAAATAGCGTTCAAAAATTATTTAATTTATTCCTTGAATTTTCTATGACCCATTGGATGTGTTATTAAGGAGTGTGTTATTAAGTTTCCAGGAGTTTCTAAATGTTTTGTGGTTTCTTCTGTGATTTATTTCTGTTTTCATTCCATTACAGTATAATAGTAAGCATGGAGTGATCTGAATTTTTTAATATTTATTTAAGCAGATTTTTCAGCACAGACTCTAAAGGCCTAAAGAGATAGGAGTGAAGTATTTTAAGTCCTAAAATAAAACAACTGTCAACCCAGATTAACAAATCTGGCAAATCTTTTTAAAAAAAATTGATGGAGAAATAAGAACATTCCATAACAAAGAACAATCCAAGAGAGTTCTGAATAAAACCAGCAGTCCAGAAAACACTCAAGACCATCCTATACAGATACAATGAAACCAACAAAGCAGAAAATCCAGATGGAATTAATACATCAATTGTGATGAATAAACAGAAAAGCAAGACTAAATAATCAACAGAGAAAGAGCACAATAATAGGAATCAATTAACACCCACAGTAATAACTCCCCAATTTTAAGACATAGATTGGCTGCTTAGATGAAAAAGCAGATACCAACACTTTGTTGCATTTTAAAAAGCTCATCTAATAAAAAAAGATATTTATAGAATACAACATGAAAGAATGGAAAGCAATCCATGCATCAGAACCCCAGAACAAGCAGGGGTAGCAATTTTATTCTCAGACATTGTAAACTTCAAGCTAAATTTATCAGAAGAGACAAACAGAGTTACTATGTCCTAGTGAAGAGAATAGTCAACCAAAAAGAGATAACCTTTATAAATATATATCTACTGAGTACCGGAGCATCTGTCTTCCTAAAACAAATGCAAATGTACATAAAAGACCAAGGAAATACTAAAACAATCATAGAGGTGGCCTCAATACTCCATTTTTGTTCAGATCAACTGAACCAATCAATTGAACTGAATCAATAACTACCAGAGTTGAACTGTACTGCTGAACGTACAGACTAAATAGATAACTATGAACGTTATACCCTACTACAACAGAGTACACAGTCTTCTCTGCAGGACAAGGAATTTTCTCCAAAATAGGCTGTATACTGGAGTGGACTATAAATTCTTTTTTAAAGTTTTGAGACACTGAGTTAGTTGCCCAGGCTGGGCTCAAAATTGAGATTCTTCTGGCTTAGCAAACCAGAGTGCTAGGATTATAGGCATGTATCCCCATGGCTGGGTAAGTGCTTCTCATTTGCTATTTTGCATTGCCAATATTTTACTGAGATTTTTTTACCATTATTCATTATAAATATTGATCTCTAGTTTCTTTTCTTTCTTCCCTTTTCTTTTTATAGTAGTGGGATAGAACACAGAACATTTGCACTGAACTATATCACCCTCGTTTTGTTTAATGTTTTAAATTTATTTTGAGACAGAGTCTCACAATGTCATTAAGTTGCCCACGTCAAGCTTGAAATTGCTACCCTCCCTGCTTCAGCCTTCTACAGTGCTGGGATTATAGTCATACCCCACCGTGACTGGCTAGTTTTCTTTTTTGTGAAATCATTTTGTGGCTTTGGTATCATAGTATGATGCTACCCTGAAAGATGAGTCTGGAAGTGTCTTAGTTGGGGTAATAATTTAAGAAGCACTTTCACATCTAGGCACAGGCAAGGATTTTTTCAAAAGGATTTCAATAGTTTAGCAAATAATAGAAAAAACAACAAACGGAAATACATCAAATTGAAAAGCTTCTGAATAGCAAAGGAAAAAAAATAGAAGACAGAGACAGCCTGCAGAATAGGAGGAAATTTTTGCAGCCGTTCATCCAATGGAAGATTAATATCCAGAATATATAAAGGACTGAAAAACCATGCATAAATATGTCAAGCAGCCCAGTCTGTACTTGGGTAAATGAACAAAACAGAAGACACTTCTCAAAACAAGAGGCAGAAATGGCCAATAATTATATGAAAAATTATTCCACATTGTAGTTACCAAGGAAATGCAAATCAAAACTACACTGTTATTCCATCTCACCCCAATTGGAATAGTTGTCATCGAGAGACATATACACATGCTAAACTACACTATACTATGCTACACACACACACACACACACACACACACAATACACACCCACCCACCATAAATATTGGCAAGAATATAGGATGAAGGGAGAAAAGGGATCTGTATACAAGGTTGGTAGAAATATAAATTAGTATGGCCATTTTGGAAATTTATATGGAGGTCCCTCATATAATTAAAATCACCATATGACTCATCTATAAATCTTCTTAGTAGATATCTGAAAGAATTTATGTCCCCATACTATAGAGATAGATTTATGTCCATGCTTATTCCGGTACAAGTCACATAAGCCAAGAAATTGGCTTATGTACCTGTCAATAGATGAATGGATAAACATGGTACATATGTACAATGGATAGTATTTAGGCACAAAGAAAAATGATATGGAGGTTATAATATCAAACAAGATAAGCCAGGCAGAAATACAAGTATCCTATGTGGAATCTAAAAAAGGACAAGATACACATATACTCACATTTATAGCAGCATATGTTATGAGAGCTAAAACTCAGAAGCAGTCTATTCATCAGCGATGAATGGATAAAGAAAATGTGCTTTTTGAATACAACAGAGTACTACTCTGTAATAAAGAAGGATAAATTTGAGTCATATGTAGGAAAGCAGTTGCACCTTAAGACCATAATTTTAAGTAAAAATAAATGAGACACACACAAGTTTATATATAACTCCTTCTATATAAGAAGCCCAAAATATAAATAATTTCAAAAACAAAAGTAAAAGATATGTAATAGGAAACAGAGAAATAAATCTGTTGGAAATGGGAAGGAATTTAGGGAGGGAGACTATAGGAAGAGGAATAAAAAGAATTGAGATATATTATGTGCATGTACATACCCCTGAAGATGGATATAAATATTATGTACTGCAGATACATACTAATAAAAGCAAAATTAAAAGGAAAGTAGAGGGGGAATATCAAAGAAGAGGAAGGGGCCAGAGGGTGAAGGATATGATAAGGTCAAAGAAGGAATATACCTCATGAAACTTATATTATGTACAATACATATGCAGTAATAAAAATGTAAAATGTTGGTATTAATTATTCTTTAAATATTTGACAGAGTTCTTGGTAAAGAGTTATTTGTTTCTGGGCTTGTCTTTGTTGTGAGTTTATTTATTTAATTTTTTACTACTTCAGTCTTGTTATTAGTTTGTTTAACCTTTATTTTTGTCTTTTATCAATTTTTGAAAGGTAGTGTGTTTCCAGTAATTTCTTAATTTCTACTAGGCTGTTCATTTTGTTCTAGTATAATTGTTCACAGTAGTTCTTGTTATAACTTTAATTACTATGGACTCAGTTATAATGCCTTCTCTTTCATCTATCATTTAAATTTTCTTTCTTAGTGTAGCTAGTAGTTTGTTGATGTTTTACAGAAAGAAGTCAGTTTCACTGATGTTTAAAATTATTTTCTATTCTCTATTTTTTTTACTTCTGCTCTGGTCTTCATTATTCCTTCTTTCTGTTAATTTGTGGTTTAGCATGTTCTTTTTTTTCTCATTGTTTCATAGTAAGATTGTTTGCAATCTTTCTTTTTTAATGTAAGCATTTAATGCTAGTAACTTCCCTTATCACATTGCTTTTTCTGAATTCTCTATATTTTGATTGGTTGTGTCTTCATTTGTCTTAAGATACATTCTTTTTATTTATTTTAAGAGCATGTTATTTAGGTTATATGTATTTGGAATTTCCCACTTCCAATTATAGATTTGCAGCTTCATTCCATTATTATTGAAAATATATTTTGGATGATTTCAATCTTAAATTTGTTTAGGCTTGTTTTTTTATGTAACATTTAATTTATCTTGGAGAACATCCTAAGAAGAATGAATGTTTTGTTGCTATCTGGTGTGTTTTAGCTACATCCTCATTGTTGGGACCAAATACTCAACTCCACAAGTTAAAGGAGAAAAGGTTTCCTTTTAGCTCACAGTTCGTAAATATTCCAGTCCATAGTCAGCTACCTTCCCATGAAGTGTGGCATGGAAGAGAGGCCTGGGAGAGGAGAAACAGTCCATGTCAAGGCAGGCAGGAGGCAGCAGCAGCACAAAGCCTTTCTTTTCTTTTTATCCTTTTAGGCTATGAGCATATTGGTTGGTGCTACCCACATACTGGGTGGGCCTTCCCACTATCCATATTCAGAACTATGCCAAACCAATTATTGGAATAAATTAGTTACCACATGTCCTTAATCCATATTCACACATCCTAGATAAGCTTCTATCTGTCCTAAAGTGACACATGAACACTGGTCCACTGATGGTTACCAAATCTTTTTTTACTTGGGGGATCATATCTTATTCTACCACCTTGCTTCATTATTGCTCTGGAAATTTCCTTGTGTCTACTGTAACACATTCAAGATGTTATAGCTACAATAAATTTTTGTCTGTGTTATATTACATCTCAAAGGGTCATAATTATTTCTAATTGAAACTGCCCAGAACACATTTCTTATAATACTTTAGGAATGAGTTATATTATAACTTCCAACCTATTAAATGGGTTATACACTGAGTTCATTTTCTCTAAAACTGAAGAATGAATTCTAGGAATAATGGAGGTTCAGTGTAGGAAATATTTATTGAGTTAAAGATAGCCTCTGTCTAAGAGAGGCAAAAGGGGGCCCAGAAAGTGGGTTGCCCATGAGCCCACTTGGCAAAGATTTGTACAGCAAAATCATGAGGTGGGTACAAAATCATGAGCTTGGCATAAGGTGAGACAAAACTGTGGTCAGCCAATAAGATTACAAGTATGGTCACTTTGG
The DNA here is from genome assembly GCF_012274545.1 of Fukomys damarensis. Taxonomy (NCBI): domain Eukaryota; kingdom Metazoa; phylum Chordata; class Mammalia; order Rodentia; family Bathyergidae; genus Fukomys; species Fukomys damarensis. Next base: position 56,102,294 of record NW_022900947.1, read on the forward strand.
TACTATTAATCCAATGGAGAAGCAAGTCAAGTAGCAAGTGTGCATGGAAAGAACAAGAATCTTTCCTTGAAATAATAGGTAAAGGTCTTGGTTCTCCACCCAGGTGGTTGATGACTAATATCAATCATTGTTTTTTATCCCTGGGGAAGTAGGTATAGTCATTTAATCTTTGTCTTGAGGCCTGGCTTTCAAGGAAGGAGCCTCAACCCACAGTTGGAATGTATTCTCATCTTCAGCACTGACTTCTTTGAGAGCCCAGCCCTTCTGACCGCCTATAATATTTCTACCTAACTTAGCTGTCTATAATACTATGTTCAGTAAAAATTTCATGGTAAATTAACTATCCCTTATGTTTACAAATATTATATCAACATGGTTTAAGGAACTCTCAAACCATGAAAAACTTCTGCAAAAGGAAGTGTTCATACTCAGAATATCTCTATGGAGACATATTCTCTTTCCATGCCATTGACCTAATAAAGTTAGAAACAAAGGAGCTAAATAGGTCATTCACTTCCCTACACTCAAGTATAAACACCACTTTAATGGTCACCCATGGTTCTATTTTCTCAAAAGATGAACAAAATAAAAATAACAACGCCTAAGAGATCACCATGCTCTAGGCAGCAGAGGGCCAGAGCCAGTGAGAAATTTGGTAGGAGGCACCAAAAAGTCAGAAGTGTCTGTCCTTTAAATTCTACAAGCCTGAGTTATCATGGCCCTTTTTTGCCCTTTTCCCTTTCCCCTGCTATCTTCCTGCTGATGTTCAATAAATGTAGCTACTTATTACTTACTATGAAATGTATGCTTGGCAGTTCTTTCCTTACCACACACAAGAACCTGTACTATTTTTGGCCCACTCAACTGTAACAGACCCACTTTTCATCTCCACAAACAACATAGTGAAATAGTCTGACAATCTGAGTAGAAAAGAAACCTATTTATTTCCCTATTCCACATCTTTTGTGGTCCTTGAGTTCTCCCCCCCATCTTTGAAATGCATATCTGGAACTAACTGAAACAAAGCTATAGGAACATCCAAATCTATTAATTTCACAAAATAAAATTATCTATCTTGTAGGTTGCTATTGTTTCTCTCCTTTTTGTGGAATCCATGTTATTGAGGAATGAGGTTGAATGTATGCATACGTACATTTACATTCAGGAAAGAAAGAAACTGTTGAAAAAGGACAAGCAAAATAGTCACTAAGTTGCTTGAGTACCTCTTTGTATTCCTAGAGTAAGAAAACTAGTGACAGGCAAGGACTTTAAACTCTAACTCAGAAGTTAGTTCTTCACCTCCCCTTTAAACTTCTTTCCCTAGGAGTGACTGAGAAAAGTTTGAATTCCCTCTCAAACAATGTTGAACAGTCCTGGTATGATTTGGAATATGCACTGGATGAACATTTGTTGAGTAAACAAATTAAATTTTTATAAAACGAGTTCACTATTTTTCTTTTTTTTTTCATTATGGAAGATTTAAAAATATCCAGAGTTATCCATTCAGAAAAATTACACCCATTTATGGTCAGATATTAAGATTGTTATGAATTCCAATCTCAGTATTACAATTTAGAATTATATCATGTCACTCGTTCATCCACTTGTGTATGTACTAGGCACTAGCAATATTCCACAAAATTCCTTCATTTCTGGTATTTCCACTGTGTGTGTGTGTGTGTGTGTGTGTGTGTGTGAGACAGAGAGAGAGAGAAAGAGAGAGAGACAGAGGTAGCAGGTAATGACAAAAGCAATGAGGGAGAACAGCATAGATTTATTTACATAGTAGGTGCAGTTTTCTGTGTAATTTTCACATCATCTCACTGATCCTCATAACAACATCATAAAATAGTTTGGTGATCCCTCATTTTAAAATGAGAATTATGAAACAGACTAAATGCATTGCTCGGGAATACATGATTTGTGAAGTACTGGAGGAGGCAAGCTGAAATTCATTCGAGCACTGTGGAACCAGAGTTTAACTGCTATTCATTAACCCTTGTGGGCTCTCAGAACAAAACCAAATAAGCACTAATACAATTGTAGTGGGGGATTTAAATACCCCATTATCACAAATTGACAGATCAACTAGGCAGAAAATCAACAATGAAATAATAGAACTGAACCAAGCTTTGGAACACATGGACTTAATAGATGTTTATAGAGTATTCCACCCCCAAAAATCAGAATATACATTCTTTTCAGCTGCTCATGGATCATTCTCCAAGATAGACCACATACTGGCTCACAGAACAGGTCTAAATAAATGCAAAAAAATTGAAGTCATCCCCTGTATATTATCAGATCATAGTGCAATCAAACTGGAGATGAATAGCACAAGAAACTATAGAAACTTCACAAGCACATGGAAACTGAACAATACTCTCCTAAACAATCAATGGATTACAGAGGAAATTAAAGAAGAAATTAGACAGTTTTTACAAATGAATGAGAATGCCAATACAACATACAGAAATCTTTGGGAAACAATGAAAGCAGTTCTACGTGGAAAATTCAAAACATTGAATGCCCACACTAGGAAAACAGAGCAACTATAGAAATCACAAGCACATGGAAACTGAACAATACTCTCCTAAACAATCAATGGATTACAGAGGAAATTAAAGAAGAAATTAGACAGTTTTTACAAATGAATGAGAATGCCAATACAACATACAGAAATCTTTGGGAGAAAATGAAAGCAGTTCTACGTGGAAAATTCATAACATTGAATGCCCACACTAGGAAAACAGAGCGGGCTCAAATAAACAACTTAACGATGAAACTTAGACTCCTAGAAAAACAAGAGCAAGAAAAACCCAAAGCTCGAACAAGAGAGGAAATTATAAAGATCCGAGCAGAAATCAATGCAATTGAAATTAAGAAAACGATACAAAAAATAAATGAAACAAAGAGCTGGTTTTTTGAAAGAATAAATAAAATTGACAAACCCTTAGCTAATCTTATCAAAAAAAGGAAAGAAAAGGCTCAGATCCATGCAATTAGGAATGAAAAAGGCGAAGTCACAACAGATCCGAAAGAAATCCAGAGGATCATGAACACCTACTTTGAGAACCTGTACTCTAATAAAATGGAAAACACAGAAGAAATGGACAGATTTCTAGATACTTATGAATTACCAAAGTTGAACGAAGAAGATAAAAACATTTTAAACACCCCAATCACAATCAGTGAAATTGAAAATGTAATTAAAAACTTACCAACAAAGAAAAGCCCAGGCCCTGATGGATTCACTGCTGAATTTTACAAGACATTTAGAGAAGAACTACTACCATTACTCTTCAAACTTTTCAATGAAATTGAAAGAGAAGCTATACTTCCAAATTCATTCCTGGAAGCAAGTATCACTCTGATTCCCAAACCAGAGAAAGATACAACCAAAAAGGAGAACTACAGACCAATCTCCTTAATGAATATAGATGCAAAAATCCTTAATAAGATACTAGCAAACAGAATACAGAGGATTATTAAGAAGATCATCCATCATGACCAAGTCGGATTTATTCCAGAGATGCAAGGGTGGTTCAACATACGAAAGTCAGTGAATGTAATACATTATATTAACAAAGTCAAGGACAAAAACCATATGATCCTCTCAATAGATGCAGAAAAAGCATTTGATAAAATTCAACACCCATTCATGATAAAAACCCTGCAAAAAATTGGAATAGATGGTCTATACCTCAATTTAATAAAGGCTATTTATGAAAAACCATCAGCCAACATCATATTGAATGGCCAAAAACTGAAAACCTTCATGTTAAAATCAGGAACAAGACAAGGATGCCCACTATCGCCACTTCTCTTCAATATAGTTCTGGAAACATTAGCCACAGCAATTAGACAAGAGAAAGAAATTAAAGCAATAAAGATAGGAAAGGAAGAAGTTAAACTATCATTATTTGCTGATGATATGATACTCTACATTGAAGATCCAAAAAACTCCACCAAAAAACTTCTAGACTTAATTGACAGATTCAGTAAAGTATCTGGATACAAGGTGAATACCCAAAAATCAATAGCCTTTCTATACACAAATAACAGACAGACAGAAAGAGAAATAAGGGAAAAAATTCCTTTTACAATAGCATCCAAAAAAATGAAGTATCTAGGAATCAATCTAACAAAAGAAACAAAAGATCTCTACACTGAAAACTACAGCACTCTGAAAAAAGAAATCGAAGAGGATATAAAAAAATGGAAAGATATCCCCTGCTCCTGGGTAGGAAGAATCAACATAGTGAAAATGGCCATACTACCGAAACTGCTATATACATTCAATGCAATGCCAATTGAAATTCCAACACTATATTTCACAGAACTAGAAAAAAGAATCCAAAAATTCATTTGGAACCACAAGAGACCTAGAATAGCAAAAGCCATTATAGGCAACAGTCACATGGCACCAGGTGTAACAATTCCCAATTTGAAACTATACTACAAAGCCACTGTGATAAAATCAGCATGGTACTGGCAAAGAAATAGGCCTGAGGATCAATGGAACAGACTGGAAGACACAAAAACAAATGCAGATGTACTCAGCTACCTCATCTTCGACAAAGGAGCTCACCATCCTCAGTGGAGGAAAGATAGCCTCTTTAATAAATGGTGTTGGAAAAACTGGATATCAACCTGTCACAGATTAAAATTAGACCCTTATCTTTCGCCATGCACTAAATTAAAATCCAAATGGATTAAAGATCTAAATATTAAAACAGAAACATTAAACTTGCTGGAAAGTAAGTTAGGCAGAACTCTGGAAGACATTGGTATAGGAAAAGACTTTATGAACAAATCCTCAGTAGCACGGGAACTAGCAGAAAGAATCAACAACTGGGATCTCATCTTACTAAAAAGCTTCTGTACTTCAAAAGAAACCATTAGCAGAACTAAGAGACAATCTACAATGTGGGAAAAAATTTTTACCAGCTGTACCTCAGACAAAGGACTATTATCAAGGATATATAAAGAACTCAAAACAATCAGTCCCCCCAAATATAAAGACCCGATCCAAAAATGGGCATCCGAAATGAACAGACATTTCTCATACAAAGAAGTGAAAGCAGCAAGAAAATATATGAAAAAATGTTCCACATCACTGGTCATTCGAGAGATGCAGATGAAAACAACACTGAGATTCCACCTCACCCCACAAAGAATGGCTGCTATCAAGAAATCACACAATAACAAATGTTGGCGGGGTTGTGGGGAGAAAGGAACCCTCCTCCATTGTTGGTGGGAGTGCAGACTAGTGCAACCACTATGGAAATCAATATGGAGATACCTCAAAGAGCTTGGACTGGAGGTTCCATTTGACCCAGCCATCCCTCTGCTGGGTATCTTTCCAAGAGAACTAAAAGAATCATATCACAGAGAAGTATGTGCACCCATGTTTATAGCAGCACAGTTTGTAGTAGCTAAATCTTGGAAACAGCCTATTTGCCCATGCGTTGGAAACTGGATAAAGAAGTTGTGGTTTTTCTATAAAATGGAATATTACTCAGCCATAAAGAATGAGAAAATAGATTCATTCATAGGAAAATGGATACATATTGAAGATATACTCCTAAGTGAAATAAATAAGTCACACATGTGTAAATACCGAATAGTTTCCCTGGTGTGAATAATCTGCAACAATGCATAAGATTCTAATAAGATTACTGACATTTAGAAATGGGAAGAAAGGAGCTAAAGGTGTAGGGAAGGTGGGATGGGTAGGGGAAGAGTAAAAAGGGAAAAGAAAAAAATGTGAGAGAATGAAAAGATGAAAATAAAGTGTTTGTAGATGGGGAGGGGAGGAGGGGGTGAAGGGAGGGCAGAGGTAAGGGGAAAAAATGAGAATCAAGACTTGCCATGTAGAGGTATATGATCCCAACAATGAATGCAACTGTACTGTATCCCTAAAATGTACCAATAAACTCAATTAAAGCTGAAAAAAAAAAAGATTTTATCCAAGCAAAGGTGAGGCCTTTGGCATGGATACTCATTGTTTTAATATCTTACTTATTTACTTTTGGTCTTTGCTCCCTCTTGCTCTCACTGATGTAGCCATGTTGACCCTTAGACTAGACTCATGATATCCTCAACCGGGTTATTGGGAGATTACTGGATTTAAACTATGATTCCAACACTCTCCCAATTCCAAGAAAGTGTACAAAATGTTTTTCTGATCAGAGCCACTGGTAGATGAAGTGGGCAGGAGACAAAGTTACATTTCATTGACTTCACATTTGGGCCACACAAGTAGCACCCACACAGTAGGACTGTGGCTGCTGAACTACAGTTAGATAAACAAGGCAGCAACACATTGGAAGCTCAATCAGGCGTGTGTTCTCTCAAGCAACAAGTCATTTAAAACTAAGATTGTCAGATTTTAAACTAATTTGGGGATAAAGGTGAAGGGTGTGCCTTTATAGGAGTAAGAGACTCATAATTTCTTTACTGAGGTGGGTAATTTCCAAATTAGTTAGGACAAGTAGACTTTATTACTGTTCAACAGCTCTACTCCATACATATTTGTTTAGGGCCTGTTAAGACACCTCTTTGTTAGGGAGAGGAAGGGAGTGGATCTGATCACATCATGCAATAATAAATATTACCCTACCAGAGAATTTACTCTGTCCTGGGGGCAGTCCAGGAAAGCCTCCAGCTTTGCTTATTACTACAAAAAGGAAACACAAGTTCCAGATTTCTTTAGTCTACTAGTGTGCTAGTACACATTGATATCTGAATGTAGATCTTGAAAATGTCCCAGATTATTTTAAGCCTGTGGACAATGTTAAGAGACTCTTTCCCACCTCCTCAAATACCTTCCCCAACAATAGTCAAATAATATCAACAATAATACCCTCACCCCATGTGCTGACACCCAAACATCACATTCTTTGATTATTAAAATTCCTACTGAGAAATAGAACACAACAAACAGTCGAGCTCCTTCCCATCCTATGTTTCATACTGATCAATTATATTTGTATTGCTAGAAGATTCCTTTTAAGTTTTTAAAAAAGTAATTTCAAGGTTTGGAAGTGGTTAAAAGAGACCAAGTTGTTGGCTCCCTGCATTGCTTTTTAAAAAGTGATTATTGTATTTGTTGTTACCAGAACACGACAATCAACATCTTTGTGATGCTGATTTGCTAAGAACAATACAGTAAACCTTTCCAATCATTCATAGTCATCCATTGTTTCTGATTTCTAAGATTTATTTTCGAACATCAGTGATTATTTGTGGTGAGCAATGAGATATAGCTACTTGATTTATTACTTAGAAATACTCCTGTTGGAATTAGCTTGAAAGGCACCAAGTTGGCAAGACCCTTTGGGTCCAGTTCCTTCCCTTTAGTTCAGAAGTTCTAAGTAACTTGTCATATCCTTTCACTTAGTGATATAATGCTTGTTTCACATCAAACACCATTTCTCTGATGAAAAAATGGAAACAAAGTCTTTCCAAATAGGTAATGGTTGAGGGGGTTAAGGGAGTACAGGGGTATGGGGAAAAATGGGAACCAAGATTTGTCATGTAAAGGTACAAGTTTTGAATGATGAATTTAACTGTACTGTATATTTAAAAAGTACCAATAAACTCAATGTGAAAAAAAACATTTCTCTGAATCCTACCTAGATCTCACCCCAAGTCGGGAAGCAATAGAATAGACATTTAATGATTTTCCCTGACATCTGTTTATTTTATTTGCATGTGGTTTCTTACCGTGAGGTTCCTATAGTAAAGTGTTGGTACTAAGAATGGGAGAACTGGGAGTTGAATTTGTGCAGTGTAGTTCTGACAGACCCTCAACTAAGATATTTGTCTAATTATTCTGATTGAAGAATATAAATAATTCTGTATTCTGCCTGTTTCCTATCTCTTTTTATTTTCCTTTCCCTAAATTCTGGCTAGCTGGCACAGTACTTCTTTGATTTATTAATTTAATTCTTTCTATTTGTACTGGCTGGCATTGATAAATTTCTATTTCTTTTATAGCATAGATATTCCTTCTGACATTTTTGTCCCACACAATTGTTGGGTGCCTCTGATAATCTCAACTATGTACTCTCTATTGTTATCCTCAAGTATAACAGAATCGATAATCTAAACAAATGCCATGTAGTTAACATAGTGAAACACCATTATACCCATCATTTAAAGTTATTCCTTTGTAACTTTTAAATAATCATTTAATCCTTCCAGTAGGTGAGTAGTGGGTAGAAACATCCCTGGACAAGGAGTTGGGTTTGGGTTTGATTCTCCCCTCTGGCAGTTATTGCCTGTTGATTTGGAATTTTGGACCCTCTCATACATTCTTTGAGCTTTGGTATCATCTTCCATGAAGGAAAACAAGTAAGAGAGTCTGTGCATTGGAGCTGGATGGGAAATATGTATGCAAGCACTTAAGTGCAAGACACTGCTGATATATTCAAGCTGTAGAGTGAATAAATTTTAGCACACAGATTTGATTCCTGGAAATTCTACTCAACTGTTACATGATATTGAGAAATTTACTTATCTTCTTCACACCTCAGTATCTTTATCTATTGAGTGGTGATAAAGTTCTCTGTCTCATGAGCCGTTGTATGAATTATATAATGTATTAAATATGTAGTGCTTAGTTCAATGTCTAGTGAGTAATTGTTCAGTAAATGTTAGTTGTGTTAATGTGTTAAGCTATTCAATAGCTTTAATAGCTTCCAATATTGAAATTATGTCTAACTCTAACAAAAGGAGTATCTTGTAAAAATATATTCTTTAAAAAAAATAGGAGACACTATACATTGTATGACTAGGAAAAATGGGCTCAGTTGGGTCGTCTCACCCACAATCGTAGCCATTTTATGAAGAACTTCCAAAAACTCTTAGAAAAATAACACTGAAAAAACAGTCTTTGAAGTTTGCTTATTTTCTTTCCTATACTGAGATGAAACCGGAGGTGTGCATGCATGTGTATTCTATAGGATTAGATGACCAGAGACAAGAGAATCTATAATGGCCATCTGCGTGATGGAAATCTAGAGGATTCTGTACCTCTGCAGTCCAAAAAGCTGGACATCACTGAACAAGAATCATCAAATATTCAGTGTCAATCCAATATCAAAGGCCTGGAGGCTCCCTGGAGAGCTGCTGGTATGACTCCATGTGGAAAGGATAATGAAAATGACTCTGATGTCCACATACAATGGCACATTCGCTGAAACAGAATGGAGGTTTACAAATACAGACTGACTTCCTCCTGTTTCTCCTTCCCTTCCATCCAGGCTGTAAGCCTTTTGGATGATGCCACCCTCAATCATAGTTTGATAGCCAACATGCCAATCACTTCTGGAAACATTCCTACATACATACTCATAAGTGTCCTTTACTATTGTGCCAAATATTTCATAATCTAGTCAAGTAGACAATCACAACCATCACAGGTGGCACACATAGTGTATCATGCTTGCCTTGGCAAAGGAAGGCCCAACAATGTTATAATCTGATAAATGACCTAGAGAAAGAATAAGGTGAATATATATCAAGTGAGATATCATGGTAGAGAGGTAATGTTTTTACAAACTTATCTGCGTGTAGATGGTAATTTTTTTTCTTTTCTGAGAACATATTTATATTATTTTCCTGTCTGTATTGAATATTGGTGAGATTTATAGATGGTATATAAAAATCCATTCCAAACCTCTGCTTTCAATAGTCTGAACATGGAAGATTTAAAGTTTCTTTTATCCCTGCATCCTACTCATAAAAAGTTATCGTAAAGACTGAGAAATCTGCTCACTTGTAGGTATTATTATTTGATCTCATAGAGAAAAATTGGGTCTTGTGGTAGCAGTCATGTCTCTACTCAGAAATCCATGTAGCTCTTGGGAGAAATGCATCTGTCCAGGGTGTCTGGTAAGCATTTAACAGCCTGGTCTCCAGAAAGTGAAAAAAAAAAGGCATGGTTTATAAAATATGCTGACTTCTATTGTGTAAATACTTCCAAAATGGGTCAAGCTACAGACACTCCTCATCTGATGGCCAAGTTCTGTTCCTGTGGCTAGGTTGTTGAATGAATTTGTCACTAAATATGGCATTATATAGAGTACACTATGTACATTACACTATTCAGAACAAAGAAAGGGTCAAAGAAAACTCCAATTTAATGACTTTTTATTTTATAACTTTCACATTTGTAACAGAATATAAAACTACAGTACTGTACAGTACAGTAAGCAAAAATTATAGTACAGTACTGCAGAAGAAGCCACCATAAGGCTGCATTCTCACCCACATTCCCGCATTGCAAATCTGAATGTGAGTCATAAGTCTTAGTGACAGATCTTAAGTCTGAAGAGCAGACCTTGGTAATAAGTTTGAGCAGTTAATAAACAGGTTGTTAGATGAGGAATATCTATACTTACTTGGGGTTGGAAAGAGACACACACAATCAACTCCAGCAGGGCTGGAACTGGTTCCAGATCCCAACTACTTCCATGTTCTACCAGGCATTTGACTGTTATGAGCTAACATTAGCAGGACTCTGGAAAATATGGTGGACACAAGAATAACACATGGTAAATTCTTGTGCTGATCCTTTGCCTCAGATATTGGTCCAAAGGTGGAAATTTGACCCAGTTTGGGGTAATCAAGGTCTTTAAAAGGCACTTAACATTTGAAATCTGGAGATAAAGTCTCCCTTTTCTTTTTTATAATGAACTATGCATGTGTGGGGGGGTGTGCGTGACATAAATGGTGAGGTAGAAGCTGGAAGCTTCTGTTAGCTGGAATTGAGATACCTAATAGAACAACTATCCTTCTTAAGAGGAAAAAGAATAAAAATTCTGTGAATCAAGCAAGAGCCTAGAGGAAAGTTAAAAATCATGGAGAAATAGAAGATGAGGCAGGGAAAAAAAATGAAGCCATCTAGAACACTAATCTGGGCTCCCAGGGAAAGGAAACCAACTCTGTAAGTACAAGGTAAGCCTAGAGAGTTTGGAGCAGTGTTGTTGAAAAGTAATGGGCCAGAAATACTCACATGTATTGTAAGATACAAATACAATGTGGGGATTTATTCTGAAAGTAATACCTTCTGCAGAGACAAGAAATCTATGGCACAGATTACCATATTTGGGAGTGATATAATCAGGAGTCATTTTAGAAATAGGTTTATTGTCTAAGACTGAACTACTCCATGAATCAGAAGTCACAGAATAATCAAAATTCAGGTTCTCTGGGGTAACTAGAGCAATGACTTACAGACAGCCCAGTAAACAGTTGTGGAATGCAGAGGGCTAGACACAGATTCCCTGAGAGGATGTAGGTGTGGTCAGCTCAAGCTGTAGAGGATGCTATAGTCCTACCTTCTGTGATGAGAAGCCAGTCTGGTCTTGTGTGGCTTTCTGAGAGGCATGGATCTGAAAGCACTGGGATTGAGTCTTTTGTGGCTTTTGGGTCCTGAAGAAATTCTATGTTCTTGGTGTCCTGAAAGAAGAATTGGAAAAGACAAGCAAAAAGGGTAACAATGTAATACATTTATTGAAGGTGGAAAAGAAGTCCATTATGGGGTGGAGAGAGAGAGACAGATAGAGACAGAGACAGACAGAGAGAGAGAGAGAGAGAGAGAGAGAATCTGGTGAATAGACTCACAGCAGCCATGAGCATAATGGCAGTTTTCTTTTGTATCTCAAACTTCTAAATTTTTCTAGATTGCTTTTCCCTCATCCAAATAAGGCATTTGGGGCAACTCTACTGTCAAAAATTGTGGCCTGGTGTCATATTTAAGCCATACCATTGAGTCCTTGTTTGATTTTGTGCTCAATGTAAATGAAGAATTGAAGATAGTGCTTTTGGTTTCCATATACAATGTTCAGGAACTAAAGTCATCCTGAGTCCTCAGCTCTGCACATGTACCCTGTGTGTTTCCATGACTGACAGACTTTCAGAGTTGAAACCATTTTCCCCAGCTCTCATCTCCTACCTAAAGTCCAGAGGACTCTTGGCTCCCCTCTGCCTATTTCCAGCACAGAACTCAGTGGTCTGTTTGCTTTCTCTGCCTGCCAGTTTGATAATTGATGTGCCTCTGCTTGCTTTGCTTAGGTGTTTGCCATGTACAGGGGTGTATGGACAGAGAAGCCTTTGGAGCAAGTGGGGCACCCAATGAACCCACAGGCTGCTCAGCTAGTTAAGGATAACAGTAGCTCAGGGTGTACAGAAGGGCACAAACCAACACTAGAAGCTCCTGGGATGAATTCAGCCCTCAGGGAGACAACATATCATTGATTGACCTGCCCAGTGGGAAAGGCAGGGCAAGACTCAGCATTCAGACAGAAAAAAAAAATGACTATGGAGACACACAAAAGACCCCCATTGAGACTCTCTGTTCCTCCCCCATATCTGGTGACTTCTAGTAATACAGGTTCTGGAAAGAAACTACCTACCCAAACATCTCTACGTGAAGGAAATTTTTAGACTCATTTCTTTTTTTTTCATTGTTTAATTTTTTAGGTTTTTTTTGGTGGGGCTTGCTCATTTTTCTCCTTTATTCTCTTTTTCTTCTTTTCTTTTTTTTATGTTAACTTTTACACAATTCTGTTTACTTTTAAAAATTATTTAACTGGAATTTTAAGATCTTCTTTCACCTCCCCTTCTCGACTTCTTCATTTGTTTTATAAATTTTATTCTTTTATTTTTCCACCTATTGCTACTATTAACATTTATTGATTTTTAGCTTTTTAGTGAACACTAGCATATTGCTCATTTTTCTACTATTGTGGTGGAGTTGTGCTTTTAATTATTGTTGTGTACTGTGTGTCAGTAGGTGTTTTGTCTTTTTGTCATTGAAATTACTGAGGCTGTTTTTCTCCTCTCTGAATGGTTTTGGGGATTAAACCTTTAAAAGAAGGGTGGGCATTAAGAAGACCCTCAAATAAAACTGGTAGACATGTCCATCTCAATAGGTGCAAAAATCTCAATATAGAAAGACAAGAATTATGAAAAACACAATGTAATATGACTCCACTAAATGTCCATAATTAGTAACTGAGCACCAGATATTAGAGCAAATTACAATGTCAAGCAAATTAAAAAAACTTGATTTATAAAATGATTAATGACTTCAAAGAAAATAAAAATTAACAGCTAAATTAATTAAGGAAGAAAATACATAGCATGAAAGAGCAATTTAACAGAGATTCTAAAGAAGAACCAAACAGAAATTCTGAAAATGAAAGGTGCAATAAGTCAAATAAAAAACTCAGTGGATTTGATTTGCATTTCTTGAATGACCAGTGATGCTGAACATTTTTTCATATGCTTATTTGTCATTTCTACTTCTTTGTCTGATAAATGTCTTTTCATTTCAGATATCCATTTTTGGATTGGGTCTTTAAATTTGGGAGATGTGATTTTTTAAAAGTTCTTTATATATTCTAGATAGTAGACCTTTGTCTGAGGAACAGCTAGTGAAAATTGTTTCCCACATTGTGGGTTGTCTCTTCACACTGTTTGTTGTTTCTCTTGCTGTGCAGAAGCTTTTTATAATGAAAAGACATCCCACTTGTTGATTGTTTGGGCAACTGAGGTTTTGTTCATAAAATCTTTTCCTACACCAATGTCTTCAAGAATTCTACCTATCCTCTCTTCCAGCCAGTTCGGTGTCTCTGTTTTAATATTTAGATCTTTAACTTATTTTGATTTTAGTTTAGTGCATGGTGAGAGATAAAGGTCCAGTTTTAATCTTTGGCAAGTTGAAATCCAGTTATTCCAGCGCTATTTATTAAAGAGGCTATCTTTCCTCCAATGAGTGAGTTTGGCTTGTTTGTCAAGGATGAGATGGCTGAATGTATCTGGAGTTATTTCAGAATCTTCTAATTGTTCCACTTGTCCTCAGGTCTATTTCTATGCCAGTACCATGTTTTTTTGTTGTTGTTGTTTGTTTTGTTTTTTAAATCACAGTAGCTTTGTAGTATAGTTTCAAGTTAGGGATTGTGATACCCCCTACCTTGTCTTTATTGCCTAAAATTGCTTTTGCTTTTCTAGGTCTCTTCTTACTCCAAATGAACTTTTGGATTGTTTTCTCAAGGTCTATGGAATAAAGCAATAACAAATGCTGATGGGGCTGCAGGGAAAGAGGAATACTACTCCACTGCTAGTGGGAGTGTAGATTGGTGCCACCATTATGGAAAGCAGTTTGAAGACACCTCAAAGAACTAGGATTGGAAATCCTATTTGATCCAGCTATTCCCCTGTGGGGTATCTTCCCTAAAGAATTAAAAGAATCCTACCCATAGTGATATATGTGCACCCATGTTCATAATTGCACAGTTTGTAGTAGCTAAAACTTGGAAGCAGCCCAATTGTCCATTAACTGGAGACTGGATAAAGAAAATGTGGTTTTTAATAAAATGGAATACTACTCAGCCATAAGAGTGATAAATTAGAGACATTTATAGCTAAATGGATGCACACTGAGGCAATAATCTTAAGTGATATAAATAGGACACACATGTATAAATACCAAATAGTTTCTCTAGTGTAAGAAACTGTGTAAGGACTACAAGGTATAACAGATATAGTGAAATAGGAAGAAAAGGGAAAAAGAGGGAAGAGAAGTTGGAGGGGCAGTGGAAATGTAAGAAGGGAATGGTATCAATATGAGAAAATGAAAAATAATGGAAACAAAGACTTTGTAGATTGGGAGTCTTTGTTGAAGGGCAGCAGGGTAATGGGAAAAAATAAGAACCAAGATTGATTATGTAAAGGTACAAATTTCCAACAATGAATGTCATTATACTGTATACATTAAATGTACCAATAAAATTAATTTTAAAAACCTCAGTGGTAACCTCATCAATAGCCAGGGCAATGCAGTAAATAGTATTTCAGGGGCTGAAGATAAGGTTATGGAATTTGTACATGTAGACACCAATAAAATAAATAATAAATTATAAAGAAAACATCAAAGAACTCTAGGACAAGATAAAAAGATCAAAGTTACAAATTTGTGGCATAGAAGAGGATGCTGAGTTACAATGTAATGGCCAAGAAAATTTATTTAATGAAGTAATGATAGAAAAAATACAAAATATTGGAAATGATATAGACATCCAAGTACAGAAGACATTTAGAGCCCCAAAAAACCATGACCAGGTAAGAACCTGTGCAGGTCACATTACAGTTAAGATGCCAAGAGTGTAGAACAAGGGAAGAATATTGAAAGTTATAAGGGAGAAATGCCTAGTCACTTATATAAACAAACCACCACAACTTCAAACCTCTCTGCAAAAAACTATAAAGGCTGAGAGGGCATAGAAAGATGTATTTTAAGCTCTGAAAGAAAATATCTGCCAACTGAGTTTACTATGTGCAGCAAACCTATCCTTCAAAATTGAAGGAGAAATAAATCTTCCAAGATAAGCATAAATTAAAGAAACTCATGGCCAATAAGCCCACATTGCAGAAGATGCTTGAAGGAATCCTATACATCAAAGAGGAAGAGCAGATAAGCTACTGAAATTCAGGAAAGAACCAAACATTAGCAAAGAAAAAAATGTAGCTTATTAGTCCACACCTTTCTATAATAACTTGATGTAAAGGATCTCCAATTTCCAATTAAAGATACAGGCTGTAAACATTGTATTGATAACAAGATCTAACTCTGGCGCTTGCAAGAAACACTTCTCACTAGCAAAGACATACAAAGTGGAACACTACTCCATGCAAATGGAATCCCAAAGCAAACAGAAATGGCTGTACTTATATCTGAAAAAGGTGAGTAAACCACTTAATATTTTATCCCAAATGTCACTGGGGCAGCCTGTTTGTTACATACAGACTATCCTGAGCACTGCTCAAGGAGGTGTCATTTCAACCAGGTAATTCTTGTTTGCATGAGATATACTTGTACACCTATTTACTTGTTTTCTATCAACTCTTCTTGACATACTTTTCTATATAGAGTGTTGTATTCACCTTTGATGTTTGCTTCCAGTGAAATCTAGTAAATGCTGGTTATTTCCTTTTGCTAACTCTTGTTTACTTTATTTGTGAAAAATAACCTAGAGTTGTGTGCCACAGTCTATAAAAACTCATACTGTAAGATTAGATCTAATTTTTATACTTCTCCAGAACTCAGTGATATTCTTTTACAACACAAAATTCACATTTGTGACACTGAGATGGAATAGAAAGTGTCAAAAGATCTGTAAGAGAAAAAACTGAAAGGAAGAGATATGTTAACCTATCAGAGAGAAAAATATCTTTGTTATGAAATGGAAAGACAAAAAAGATGTCTCCTTACCTTCAACTACTTGTAATATAAGTATGAACCTTGAAAGAATAAAAAAAAACTTTAAAAATTCCCATAGTGGTCAATGATTATAATAATTCTATGGGTGGTGTTGATCAATATCTAATAAGCTATCCTGACATCAAAAAGTGAGGAATACAAGTTCACTCTGTTTTCCTAATATAAGTGAGTATTCACTGCTATGAATTCCCTCATAAGACTGCTTCCATTGAGTCCTATAGATTCTGAAATATTGTATTAGCATTGTCATTTAATTGTGGAAACTTTATAATTTCTTCTTTAATATCCTCTGTGACCCATTGGTTGTTCAGGAGTGTGTTCAATTTTCATGTGTTTATGAAGTTCATATGGTTTCTTTTGCTATTGATCTTCAATTTCATCACACTATGATCTTATAATACACTAAGTGAAATAAATAAGTCACATATGTGTAAATATAGAATAGTTTCTCTGGTGTGAATAAACTATAATAGTACATAAGATCCTAATGATGAACAATGTGAACTAGGAAGAAAGAGGCTAAAGGTGTAGGGAAAGTGGGAAGGGTAGGGGAAAGCTAATAAGGGAAAAGAAAAAAAATATGAGAAAATGAAAAAATGGAAATGAAGTGTTTGTAAAGGGGGAGGGGAGGAGGGGTGAAGGGAGGGAAGGGGCAAGGGGAAAAATGAGAACCAAGACCTGTAATGTAAAGGTACAAGATCCCAATAGTGAATGTCACTGTACTGTATACCTAAAATGTACCAATAAACTCAGTGAGGAAAAAAAAAATACACAGGGGATAATTTCAATTCCTTTGCATTTACTTAAACATGTTCTTTGAGAAAGTATGTGGTCTATTTTGGAGAACAACCCAAGTGCAGCTGAAAAGAATGTGTATTCTGATTTTGTGGGTGTTTACAATAGTATTATTGAGCTATGGGGAAAAAAACAAATTTCTGTAATTTGTAAGGAAATGAATGGAGTTGGAGACCATCATGTTGAACAAAATAAGCCAGACTCACAAAAGATACCACATGTTCACAACATGTAGAATCTAAAAGGATGGCAAGAAGTAGAAAGAAGAATGCTTTAGACAAGGGTTAGTGTCATTGTGGGACAAATAAGCTCTGACTACAGATCCCTTGACCCCACTTATAGCTATAGAGCTGGAGGAGGGTTTTTTAAGAAGGAAGCCAAAATAGTAATTGACTTTGCTTACCCTTGATGTTCAGTTACTTGCATTTTTTCACAGGAGATGGAGACATCCATGGACAGAGACATTGTGGATTGCCCTGGGCTCCTACAGTCCTCTTTATCAGAGTGGAATATGAGGGTTTTGGCTAACCTAGCCCTTCTCTGGGAGGGGGGACAGTCAATCGTCTAGTGCCATGTGTTAGGTATGTTGGCCCCATACAGAGTAGGATCCAAGTGGTGGCTTAGTACAATCATATGGCCAGTGTTCAGTCTCTTTGCATTCAAATCAAGAACCTTTTCCTTTAGGTTTTCCCTTAGATGACTTGGGTATGTTTACAGCATTGCCAATTGCAACAGTTCTAATTTTGCTCTCCTTTCATCATTATCTAGAGCCCAATTGTTGAACACAGAAAATTTTGTGTCCAGTAGTTGGACAATGGGGGTATGGGAGTCTGTCTGCAGACCTACCAGAATGTTTGGAAAATATTGTGCTTCTCTAGGGCATTAGCCTCTGGTGGAAATAGGTGAGAGAGATCACATCTCCATGAGAAACAATGGGTACCTGAGGGTGGGATGATATGAACTTTCTCTTCCTCAGAAGCCTCTTTAAGCAATATAGTCCTTGGGCCTTCCCTGAGATAAAAGAACCATAAAAGCTTGAACATAATGGATTTCACACCACCTTCCATGACTTTTGCAGAACCAGTCTAACTGCTAGTCTGTACTCATCTCTCTCAATTTCCTAGTCATACGTTATCTAAACCATGCTGACATAGTAGATAAGTCATTCTTTTTTTCAAGGTGTGGGGATTAAATTATTCCCATTTTTTGAGGATACAGTCTACTGGTGAGGTTGCTTAGATTTCTTATGGCATGTCCTGGACCTATGGAGCAAGAAGACAATCTGGTGTCCTTAAAATATCATCCCATGAAGAATTAGGCAGATTCATTGAGTTCACAAAGCATCTCTTGTGAGGCTGAAATAGCACTACTAGACAGATATCTCTGCTTAATTTGGTGGTGCTGATACCTTATTTATTTATTTTTTCAGAACTCTCCATACCATTGCCCACTGACTCCTTAGAGAAAAGAGTGGAGTCCCCCAGAGACTCCCTTAGAAACTGTAAACTTCTAAGAGATCAGGGCGGAGTCCCCCCAGGAGGGCTTAGCTAACTAGGAAATAATATCCTGTACATTTATCTTGATACTTTAGTACTTTGTTTAAGGCAGTGGAGGTAGTAACTTTTTTTTTTCTGCACTTTAGAGAAGAAGAAAAAAAGAACCCTTAAAAGTTTTAAGTGGAAGGTACACTCACAGTTGGTTGAGTTAATATTTACTATTAATTTTTGTTGTTCTCTTCATGTCCTTAGGCACATTATTAAAATACCTGAATTTCTGAAATAAGGAGAGGATCTCACCTGAGTCCCACATATTCCTTGAAATCAGAGGCTTTATCTCTTATCTCTAAGGGTGAGAAAGCCAAGCAAGTTCTCTGGAAGCCTCCAACCCCTGAGACCATGGAGGACACAATTGTAAGAATGATTCTCTCCCTTACACACACCACAAGCATCAGAGCAGAGCACAGAAGGAGGAGGAGACATGGCAGGAAGAAACAGATCAAAGGAGGTGAGCCAGAGGTGGTGTGGTGGTGGGATGTTGCCATAGCTGCCTGACATCTGAAGGGTCCACAGAGTGAGAAACAACAGTGGAAGATTAAGAAAGGCAGACAAGAGAATGACAAAGACAATGATAAAGCTGATATAGCTGGGGTCAGAGGGAAACCCCTTGTCTGATGGGACGGAAGGGCATGGCTGGCACCCTCAGCATGTTTATTTATAGTATAGAGATAAGGGACATGGTGGGGGAGATTAGAGGGGACACTGATGATTGGAATAGGGAGAGTGGCTAGGGTCTGCAGGAGATCATGGCTGATGGTTCTTTGATGAATGGGTGGGAAGAAAATAGTCCTCTTCTTGGCCAGGCCTTGCTCTGCTATGCCCTCTTGTCACCTGTTCTCCCTTAAGGTCCTGCCTCTTCTGTGGGAGGAAGTGAGTTAGGCCTGGCCATGGTGAGCTATAGGGCAGTGCTCACAACTGGCTGTAACCAGGAAGTGGCAGGAAGTGGCAGGACTAGAGAAGGACTGGAGCCCCAAGGCCCTGAGGGTTCCCAGTTCCCAGTTGACTGGGTTTCAACAGGCAGATGGGAGGCAACTGGCATATCATGGTGCTAGTGGACTATTACAGGGTGTGGACCCCTGGTTCAGCTCAACCAGCTCTGGTAGTGTGGCAGGTCCAGGGACCACAGTGTGACATGTTCTGGCCACAGGATCACTGTTCCACACAACCACAGTTTAAGCAGCAGTGTGGCCAGGTGTGTATGCTTTGGCCAGTCATTTGGGTTCCTGTAGCCTGGCTAAAAGAGAAGGCAGATGTGACTATTGGGAAGGAGCACAAAGTTGCACGCACCCATGTCCATAGTCAGCAGACAGAAGTGGAGGAAAGTGTCAAAGTGTGGGTGACCATGGGCTGCTCTAGATGGGTGTTTCATTAATTTTTCCTTACCTCATAGCTGGTTTCATCAAAAACTGTTAGCTGAGTACTGGGGTGCACAGGGGTCCCTTCCAGGCTCTTATTATGTTCAAAGAACTGGACAAGACAAGCTGAAAACATAGAGGATTTACATTTATTAAACATTAAAGGACAGGCCAGGGATTTAGCTCAGTGTTTCTGCTGCCTGCCTCACAAGCACAAGTGTGCAGAAGGAATTTGCAAGTGACACAGAAAGAGGCAGCAGAATGAAAGTAAAGTAACAAATTTACTCATTGATGAGGGTCAATCACACATAAGCAGTGCCTGGATCAATGACACACTGGGTTACGACTCCTCCTTTATTGGGTTTTATAGCCTTGACTTCATTTGGGTGGTCACATTTCATTCTCACAGTTCACATCATGGTCACAAGATAGTTAACTTTAAACCAGATGTAATAATTCTTTGCAGATGGGGAGTTTACCTTAAGATTCCTCTAGCTATCTAGTCTAGTCCACAGAAAGGGGGTGTTTAAGGTTAGAGATGAGGCCAGATGTCCCACTTCAAGGTCCAGTGTCTGTTAATTTTGAACTAAGTAAAGCAGATTGCTATTAGAGAAAGAAGTCATTTTACATTTTCCTAACCTTTTGCAGGCTTTTAGACTACTTAAACAAGTTCTATCATTCCTCCCTTTGGTTTAGGGGTAACTCCTTATCCCTCATTGAATTCATACCAATTATATCGAATGGGGAGCTGAGTAAGGTGTACATAGTAAGCTTTATTGGCTCTAAGGGCAGGTCACTCATGATGCCAATTGCCTGATAAGTCATCATGGTGAGTGGTGAACAAACCCAGCGATCAGAGGCTAATTCCTGGTCTGCCTATAGCAGCAGTGAGTGAGCACCATCAATCAAATCCATCATATCTATATCTATGTCTGTATAATTTTGGGTGTCCTTTTAAGATGTTCCGTATTTCCTGCAGTGTAGGAGTTTTCCCTATTTCTGGAGGGGGGCTGCTCTAGACATTTTTAACCTGTAGAATCCATCTTTTTAACTTCTGAGGCCCATGCTTAGCAGTTGACTGCTACCCAATAGAAACAAAACAAAACAAAACAAAAAAACTATTCCTTGTAGTAGATGGAGTTTATGAAAGCTGGCTGTAAATAGGGCCTGTGATACTGGAATTAAGGGTATGTAGTACTAAACTAGTTCACTGTTTGTAATTATCAGAGTTCTGGGTGTAGCTGAATAGGTTTACTAAAAATAAAAAATCCACCCTGGGTGTGGGTGGTACTACTCAAAAAGTTTGTAGCCTGTTTGGGATAAAAGGGAAAGGTGGGCTTGCTTCTGCTCCTGTGGCTGCTTAGCTGCTTGCTGCCATGTGCCTACCATATCATGAACTGTTTCTTTTCTGTGATACCCCTCTGCCATAGTTCCCTGCCTTAGAGCCAGCTGACTACTGACTGAAACCTCTGCAAACTATGAGCTGAAAAATACTTTCTTCCTTCAACTTGTGGGAGTCGGGTATTTTGTTTAAGCCATGTGAGCTTTGCTGAACTGTGGTTCTGCTCTAGAAGTATTTAATTTGCAACTCAGAAAGAATTGTCTTTCTGTAGCTGACAAAAATTTAAGATGTAAACTTGAGTTACTTGCAGTTTTATTTCCAATGAAGTAGACACAACAACCAGAGGAAATTTGCTTAAAGAGGGAGAAAACTGTGTGAGTAAACATATAATGAGGAACAGTGGCAATAGAGTAAGAAACAGCATCATTTTTTTCCAGAACCTGGTGGCAGTGGTTCATAATTCTTATTACTTGGATCCGTGAGTTAGATTGTTATCAATTGTGACTCTTTTTATCATGGTTCCATTATAAACACCTACTTCATAGATTTTCTGTGTTTTCTTTAAGACACAATGAGATCTTTCTAATTTTTAGCACAATATTTGGCACTTAAAATTTCTCTTTTTGATATCTGATTTATAGTTATCCAGATTTTCTAAACACAGTTTTTGAGACACGGTAGGCTAGTTTGTTCAGTGAATACATTAAGGATATAATATAGTAATAATTTCTTAAAATAGGTGAATAAATAATTCAAAATATCTATCTAAACTTAGAATTAATATAACAGTGGATTTATCCTTGAGAATGTCTGACAAAACTTGTACTGAACAATGAATTCTTGGGTTTCATATTAATTATGAATACTAAGGAAATCTTTTAAAAATAAAAATCCATATATTAGGTATTGCAGCTTGTGTTTATATGTCCACTCAAAGCCTCATGCAGTCATGGGTGGGGCTTTTTCAGAGGTGGCTGGATCTACAGTGTGTAGTGGTAGAATTGATTCATGGTGCAATGCTGAGATCAAGGGCACTAGGATTAAGGGTGTAAGTGTTACTGCCCTAAGTGGCCTGGATGAGATAAAGATAGAAAGAGCTGTGGTTGTCATTTGTTGCTTTGCTATCTTCTGTCTGCCATTGACTGTTTCTCCTCTTCAATGCCTGTGTGCCATACCACCCTGCCTTGGAGCCAGCTGATTATAGACTGAAACCTCTACAAACTGTGAGTTAAATAAACCTTTCCTCCTTTAACTTTGGTTGTTGGGTATTTTGTCTCAGCAATGAGAAAATTAAGACATTAGGCTATCATGTTCTGAACTTTTCTTAACCTGGGGAGGAAGAACAGCTCTACTTAGAGTTAATGTACTTGAGATAAAGGTATGGGATATCACCATTTTAAGAAATTTACCACATATATTTTGCTGTACATTCTGTTTTTGTATTTCTTTGTTTATGGATTTTAAGGTTATTTCCAAAATGTCTTTTTGTGTGATTGATAGTAAGGAAATTAGTTTTTCTAGGAAATCTTGTTAATATTGACCTCTAGTATTTGAAGAAAATGTTGACTTAACAAATGTGCTTCCCAAGTGATCTACCTGGTTTGATATTCCACTGTGACTCCATTCAATGCTGAAGAGGTTGTGCATGATTAATTAGCAAGTCTTACACTTCTTTTCCACTCCTCCAGGATATACCTAAAATACTTCTAAAGCAGCTGTGACTTTTGTCCTTCAAGCTTATATTGAAGTTTAATGATCCAGGATGAATCTTAGATCTTGTTAAAAGCAGCCACATTCATGGACTGCACATCATCCTCAAAGGCAGTGATCTGCTCCTCCAGCATGTCTGTTCCAACTTTATCATCTTCAACCAAACACTGTGTTTGCAATTTTTAAATTTCATATCCCACTGGAGCTAGTTTAGAGGAGCCCCAGACCAAGCCACCTGCTTAAATGCTGCTGATGGACTCCTCTATTTTTACCATATCTGTCTCATCTTCCCAAGATTTCACATCTAGCAAGATGGAAGACTTGGCAACAAGTGGAGGTTTGTTGGCTTTGTTAGACTCATACTGTGTAAGTCATTGGTCCCCTAGCCTTGCTTCTTCACTTTCCTCTTCATCAACAGACCCAAAGAGATCAGTATCATCACCACCATCTTTATTCTCTGCAGCTCCACTAACAGTGGTGTCTTCCACTTTGGCAGGGCCATAGTTGCCTATAGCTTTCTTTATTCTTTGCAGGCTGACCTTTTCCTTTTCATAAGACTTGATGTGATTGTACTAACATAGGGCATGATACAAGTTGGCAGGTGGTGGGCAGGTGACTGCTTCAAATCCTGCCACATCTGCTTGTGAGGGCACATGCTCCTTGATGTAGCTCTTGTCTGCCAGGTAATTGTTGAGCACCTGGAGGCCAGCAGGGCTTTTCAGGTCTCTGAAACCCACGGTCTCAGCTGTCTGTGAGAGCTGGGCAGTGGTGGACCAAAGAGTGCCAAAGGTCAGTGCCCAGTGCTAAGAGAAAAAAGGGATGGCCATTTTTACTTTTTAAAAGGGTTGTCCTTCTCAACTATTACTCTTTCCAATGAAGCTTTGTTTATTGCTCTTTTGTAGAAAATAATATCAAGGTGTTACCTAAAGAAAGTCTTCAAGAACAAATTGCACAAACACAAGGAAAAAACTGCATTTGATCTTATCTGGAACTAGATGGAGAAGATTTAGATTTTAAATTATGGAATGAAGAAAAATAATATCCTGTCTGTCTATGAAAGTTTGTTATGTGCTCTTTTTGTTTGCTGTGGATGCTTCAAAAACCTGCTAAAAGAGATTCATTTTGTTCCTAGAGAAATGTTAGATTGCTCTAAAGTGTTTATGACACTGCAGAGTTCACAAATATGCCAAACTCTTTGTGGATTTTTGAGAACACTTATCCTAAGGAACAGGTTTCTTTAGGAGGTAATCTTTTAGAGAGGGGAAGAGAATCAGTGAGAGAGGGGAGGAAAGGGAAAGGGAGTAATTGGGATAAAAGTAAGCAAAACATATTGGATGCATATACTGATCTACCCCAATGAATCTCATCATTCTGCATCTCTAATATGCATCAATCAAAAAGAATACATTTCTAACAATAATAAATAATACTTATCTAGGTTAACTTTCATGAAGTTATCTTCTTGGTTAAAAAGAGAGAAAGGCCTTGATTACTTTACTTCATAACTCACTTAGAATCTGTTTGTTGAAATTCTGAAATAAAGCTACTGTCTGTTCTGCAAGTCTTCCAGAGTCATATTTTCTGTGACTTGTATGTACACAATACTGTCACAAATATTACTGAAACTGAGGACATTATCCCCTCTATTATCATCACTATAACAAATAGCTGAAATAAATCAACTTAAAAAAGGCAAATACGGTTTTTTGCTCACAGTTTTGAATGTTTCAGTCTGTAGTGAGGAGAAAAATCACTCACATCCTGTCCAGTGAGTGGAAAAGGTAAAGCAGGAAGAGATTCAGTTCTGAAATCACCTTCAGAGATACACCCCAATGATCTGAATATCTCTGTGTACCCTCTCCTCTTAAAGATGCCATCATCTCCCAATAGCAGAAAGCTGGGGACAAAGCCTTTAACACATGGACCTTTGGAGGTATTCCAGACCTAATTTTTTTCCAGACCTAAATTATAAACATCAACATCCACTATCCACTATATTCATACATGCTTCATCATTTTGGAAGCCGAACCAATTTATTATACAGACGTAAAGCATATGAGGCAGAAGAGAGTCCACAATGGACAAGAGTACACTAGAGAGCCAGAGGATCCAGTAGCTGAGTAGTCTAATAATCTGGAAACCATAAAACTAGAGGGGTCAATATCCAATGCCAAGCTGAGACAGAAGGTCTAACAATCCTTAGAGAGTCACTGGTATGAGTTTACATTGAACAGCTGGTGAAACTGGAGTCTGCTATGCATGGATGATGGTGAGAGAAAAAGACACACCTACCCAAAACAAGCAGAGCTTTTAAAACACATGCCAACTTCCTCCTCCTTTTGCTTCTTTCCCATCATAATACAAACATTTGGATTTTGCCACCCACAGCTGGAGTAAAATGTTTACCTCTCAGTTTACTGATCTACATGCCAATCATCTCTGAAAATGCTTGATAGTCACACCCTGGAACGCACTTTACTAATCTTGTAGGTGATTCTTAATTCATTCAAGTTGACACAACACATCACATCTTTTGTAAGGATTATAAAAGAGTTGGCTATATCAGTTTAGATGGAATATTAAGTTTAGAGTCATGAATCATAAGTAAATATACTGAAATGTTCTAAGCATTATCTTCTAATATCATAAATAAAACCAAAATGATTAATTTTGCTACATAAAATAGTAAGTTAAAAACACGACAATGGCATGGAAAGAGTCATAACTATGTTTTACCCAAGGAAAATATTCAGAAGAAGGCTTCTACAGGTAGTAATATGCTTATACATTGTTTAACCAGAACATTTCATCCACAAAGACATTGCAATCCCTCTAACACTATATTTAAAAAAAAAAGGTAACCATTGTAGACAAAATAAGTTTGAGTCTTTCTATGCTAAAGTTTGAGCAAAAACATGTTTAGAGCTATGCCTATAGATACATATCTCTCTATATATATTATATAGCTCCATAAGATATATGTAGCATGGATATTTGAAATAAATATTTGCTTTTGAAGATAGATGCTAGAAACACATCAAATCACTTTGCTATGAAGTCATTCAACCCAATTCTTCCACTTTTATCACCACTATGAAATGTCATTAATATCACCATTTTTCTTTCAATGTTCATAATCAGAGGTTTTTGATTAAAGTTTAGAGTAGGATATACTTATTATCTAGCCCTGTACATACAGTGTGCACTAAAAAACTAAAACTATCACAGAAATATACTTATGTTACTACTTGATGTGAGTTTAAACTGAGTTTTCAATTTAATTGGCTTGAGAACTGCATAGAGGACTAGTAGATCACATAACTGGTTGATCTGAGTGGGTCGTGAAGGTGTCACAGTGTGAACAGTATCTGGACTCTGGCTTTTCTTCTGTGGTACTCTTTCTCTCCTCTCCTTTCAGGCCACAATGAGTTAAGGAACTTTGCTCTGCCATGTCCATCTACCATAAGGGTTCTAGTTTGAAGCCTGCCAACCAAGAATTTAATCTTCTGAAACAGTAAGCCAACATAGACATCTCCTTTTTTAAGTTGTAAGGGTCTGATATTGTGTTCCAACTACAGGAAAGCTGGCTAATAAAAAAACATCTCTACCAGAGAATTAAAGTTATTTCTGTATCTATTCCTGATTATGTGGTTTATAAGTCTTTGGAACAGGGTTTGAAAAATTTTGAAGATGTGGGGAGGAAAACCCTTGGCTGCTATAAACAATGATTATGATTGGGTCTCAGAAGACCAGAAGACCAGAATACTGATAGGAATGTGGATACTAAAGGCCAGAAACATGAAATTTTTAGTAGAAAATATCGTCTTTAACAGGTATTGACCTAGAGGCCATGCT
Source organism: Fukomys damarensis (assembly GCF_012274545.1). Taxonomy (NCBI): domain Eukaryota; kingdom Metazoa; phylum Chordata; class Mammalia; order Rodentia; family Bathyergidae; genus Fukomys; species Fukomys damarensis. The sequence continues at coordinate 56,129,205 of NW_022900947.1, forward strand.
GTTACATTCTACGGAAGAATTTGTCTACATTTTCCCCATGTCCTTGCAGGAAGTTGAATTTAAGGGCTATGAATTAATTGATCATGGGGAATATTTCAAGGCATTCCAGGATCAAGCTGGAGCATAGTTACTCTTGGCTACTTTTAGTCAGATGTATATTGGGGAATTGGAAGCAAACATAGAGAAGAAAAATTGGAAAAAATTAAAATTTTGCCTAAAAATAACCACTTGTAAAGTTGAGGCCGAAGAGGTATGGTTGGGGAAGAGGTTAATACCATTGAAAAGATGAACTGGGACAAGAAGAAATGTCTGAAGGACATCTCAGGAACCAGCAAATCCTCACCCATCACAGACTCAAGGATGCAAAAATATAAACCTTTCATTTGAAAAGAGAGCTCTCCAGGCCCCAAAAGGGCCTTCTTGGCACTCAGAGGCTGCCGTAGTCACAGTTCAATGGGCCCATTTATTGTCTGTACCAGTTGCACACATTGGCACCATCCATGTGATCATGGTTTTACTGACAATCAGAATGCAAGATTTCAAGGGTTTCAAAGGAAGCCCTGAGAGGTCAGGCAAAGAGCTGCTGAGAGGGCAGCGCAGGAAGCTGTGGGAATGAAGCTGGAGGCCCTAGGAAGCTGGAGATACCAAGAATATGGAATATCTACTGAGGAAAGCCACAGGCAGCAAGCAAATCCAGTCAAAGCAAGAAGACATGTGGGCTGCAACTGGCAAAGTCATAGGGATCCAGCTCTCAAAGTTCTTTGGAGATCAAATCTTGTCATTCACATACTCTGGTGCTGAATATGGAGCTACGGGATTAAACGTTTTCCGTTCTTGGTTTGGGTCTTGTTTTGGTGTTATTTGTTTAGTTCTTTTCCTCAATTTTTATTAGTATGTTTGAAATATATAATGCTCACATTCAGGGGAGTTGGTACATTGCATAACACATCTCAATTTTTTTCATCCCCTTCCCCTCCTCTTTCTGCCCCTCCCTCCATCTCTTGATCCCCTTCCTATATGAGAAATATCTCCCTACTTTCAATTATTTATCTTATATTTTGTTCTTTATTTATAGTTTGTGTTTCTCATATAAGAGAAACCATGTGATATTTTAAGCTTGTGTGTCTGATTTATTTCACTGCACAGTATGATCTCAAAGTGCACTCATTTTCCTAAAAGTTTCTCAAATTTGTCCTCCCTCAAGGTAGAGTAGTGCTCCATTGTGCATAAATAGGACATACTCTTGATCTATTTATCTGTTTATCAACATACAGGATCCTTCCAAGATTTAGCTATTAAGATTGTGCTGCTATAAACATTATTATGGGTATGTGTGTGTCACTATGACATAATGTCTTTAATTCTTCTGGGATGATTCCTAGAAGGAGTATAGTTGGGTCAAATAGAATTTCTACTTTTAATTTTTTGAGGACTCCCCATACTGATTTCTGTAAAGGTTGTAATAGTATTTCCACCAACAAAATGTAGAGTTCATTTTCCCCACAGTCTCACCAGTATTTGTTATTATCTGATTTCTTGATAGCCATTCTTTCTCGAGTAGGATGTAATCTTAATGTTGTTTCAATTTGCATTTCTCCAATGGCCAACAATGTTGACCATTTTTTATGTATTTATTAGGCATTTGTGCTTCTGAGAAGTGTCTGTTCAATTCTTTCTTTTTGGAATGGAAAGATTTACCTTGTAACACTGCATATTGGGATTATGTAACTTGATTTTATTTTTACAGGGGTTCACAGCTAAGTCTGTGCCTTGAATCTCAGAGGACTCTTTGACTTGGACTTTTGAGGAATGTTAGAATGTTTGAGATTGTGGGGAAGGCATTAGTGCATGTTCAACTGTATGGAAGTCAATCATATCATGTTTGGTGGAATTATGACCTTGCATTTATTTGAAAATTACATATAATTTAAAGAGATGTGTTCTGGTGTCAATTTGACAACAGGTGGAGTGTGATTAAGATGAATTGTCAACTTGATTGGCCTAAGAGCTGCCAAAGCTATTATTAGTAAAGCTCATTTCTGGATATGTCTGTGTAATAGGTCTTATGAGTATGACTCTATTATCTATTATAAATTTCAATTCTTATTTATACTTTTGGTTTCTCACACCAAATAAACTATTCAGTATTTACACACGTGTATCCTATTTATTTCACTTAAGAGTATGACCTCAATGTGTATCCATTTAGCTATAAATGACTCTAGTTTCTCATTCTTTATAGCTGAGTAGTACTCCATATTATATAAAAATGTCTTCTTCATTGAGTCTCTGGTTGATGGGCAGTTGGAATGTTTCTGTGTTTTAGCTATTAAAAACTGTGTTGCTTTAAATATGGGTGTGCATATATTGCTATGGTATGATTATTTTAATTTTTTTGAGAAGATAATCAGAAAGGGAATAGTTGGATCAAATGGGTCCTCTAATCCTAGTTCTTTGAGGTATCTCCATACTGATTTCCACAGTGGTTACACCAGTCTGCACTCCCACCAACAATGGAGAAGGGTTCCTTTCTCCCCACAACCCTGCCAACATTTGTTATTGGTTGATTTCTTGATAGCAGCCATTCTTTGTGGGGTAAGGTGGAATCTAAGTGTTGTTTTCATCTGCATCTGTCAATTGACAAGTGATTTTGAACATTTTTAAAATATATTTATTCACCACTGTTACTTCTTTTTCTGAGAAATGTATGTTCATTTCAGATTCTCATTTTTAAAATTTGGTATTTATATTTGTGGGATCTGATTTTTTTGAGTTCTTTATATATTCTAGATAGTAGACCCTTGTCTGAGGAATAGCTGGTAATTTTTTTTCTCATATTGTAGGTTGTCTCTTAGCTCTGCTGGTGGTTTCTCTTGCAGTGCAGAAGCTTTTTAAAAAACTGAGATCTGAGCTACCTGCTTGGGTCTACCCGGTAGGTCCACGACCTCCTCGACTGCGTGCCACCAGATCCTGTAAGGTAGGTAGTTGCACAGGCACCCTTGAAAACCCCCCACGATGTGACCCCCCCATTATCAAATCTCCTGATTGGGCCAGTCCTTGGACCTACACTTCAGAAGCATAGGTGGTCATGAAGGGTATTTTTCTGAGCTCTCAAATATGAAAATCTTTAAAGAAAGGGCTGGGGAAACCTGTAATAGAACTGAGTGGAGTTCAACCCTATGGATTGGGAAACTCAATTTAGGCCTTGTGGACTGAGGTCAGTCTGAGTCGTGGAGACCTGCCATTGGCTAGCTGAGAGCAGGGGATTTGGTTCTGTACATGGCTGTACACTTGGTATAATATGACAACAGAGACATAGTCTGAAAGAGGCCCTTCAAATTGTTTTTTTCTTCTTTTCCTCATTCCACCCTACAATTTCTTTCTTTTTTCTGTCCTCTCTCTCCAACTCAGTCTCTTGCTCCACCATTTTATCCCTCATCTCCCTTTTTATTCCTGCTCCTGCCCTAGCTCGGACTTCTTCTTTTATCATTTTTTCTTTTATTCTTTATGTTCTTTTCTCCTGTCATTTTACCTCACTCATGGCTCCGTAGCTTCAGGGTAAGGAGAGCCCCTATTACTGTTAAGGGGATATATTCTTGTCCTTATTCCTGCACTCTGTCTATCTCCTTTGAAGTTAAGAGTTTTGTAAAGATAGTATTGTCATTCTACATCCTCTGGCTTCACTTGAAACCTTCTCCAATTCTTTTACTTATCTACTCCTCTCATCCAAACTCAGTCTAAGCCCCCATCCTAAGTGGTAAAGATGCTATATTGAAAAGCGTATGCACTGCAAACATATTTTGGGGTGCTTCTTGATATTAATTTAATTCACATGGTTTAAAGGTGATAGATTAATGACTACCACAAGTGGTCAATTTGCAAGCTATGCTTGATCCTATTGGGCTGCTGAATGTATCAATTGTGATAAAGGATTGTGATTGATTTAATGAGTTGTTTTCTCCAGTATTATGAAACTGAGGATGTCTATGAGTCATTAGAGACTCAAAAGCTAAAAAGCAACTATATCAGGAAAACTTAAGTAATAACCCAGAAATTAAACCAAGGACAACCCAAAAACAAAAATAAAAATGAGAAAACAAGACACAAAGGCAGACTTCCAGTTCGCCTATGGCAAACAGTAGGGCAAATGAGGATGAAAAGTCTGACAGTGAATCAGCAGGACACCCTGGACTCATAGCACAAGAGGTAACAAAACAGATCAATCAGGTTCTAGAAAAATTCAAATCAGAAATAACTTCCCAGCTAACCATAGAGATGGTGAGCAAAATGGAAGTTATGATTCCAGACTCTGGAACAGAAACTGACCAAAATAAATAAATAAATAAATAAATGAGCTCAAACCCTGATAGAAGCCATGAAGACTCAGCATAAGAAAGAAATGGAAACAATGAATGTCCAACAGAGGAAAGAAATGGAATCCATAAAACAGATTCAAACAGATATCCAGGAGATTAATAACTCTATTGAAAGTGTATGCAACAGAAGAAAAGATTGCGAAGATAGAATTTCAGATATAGAAGATAGGATTGCAGTCAGTGAACGTGCAAAAGAGGTCTCTCAAAAACAGCAAGGGATCATGAGAAATCGATCTAACAACTGCTAGATGATTCAAAGAAAAATAACATAAGACGAATGGGAATCCATGACATAGCAGGAGAAAACACAAATGACTTAAAAAAGCTGTTCACAGAATTAATGACAAAAAACTTCCCAAACAGAAGGGAAGAATTAGACATACAGATAAGTGAGGCATATAGAAATACAACTAGCCACGATAAAAAAAAATCTACGCCTAGACATATAATGATCAAGATCCCAGAAATCCAACAGAAGAACAAATACTACAAGCAGTAAGAGAAAAGAAACAAATCACATGCAAAGGAAAGCCCACTAGAATCACAGCAGACTTTTCATCACAAACCCTTACGTCAAGGAGAGCCTGGAGTGAGGTATTTCAAGTCCTAAAAGAAAACAACCTCCAACCTAGACTGATGTATTTTGCAAAACTCTCTTTAAAAATAGATGGGGAAATAAGATACTTCCACGTCAAAGAACACCTGAGAAATTTCATGAACACCAAACCAGTACTACAAGGAATTCTAAATAATATCCTAGAAAAGAACGATGAAGGTCACAATACCATGAGGCTCAACAGACCAAATCAAATAGGCAAGGCAAGAAACTGAAAGGAGAGGGGAGAAAAAGTAAAAAGAGTCAACAAAATGACAATAACATGACAATAATAAGTCAGAACATATCAGTTATAACCATCAGTGTCAATGGCCTGAATTCACCAATCAAGAGAAATAGACTGGCAGAATGGATTAAGAAGCAAAATCCAACAATATGTTGTATACAAGAAACACACCTAGTGCAAAAGGAAGCCCATAGACTGAAAGTGAAAGGAATGAAAACAATTCTCCATGCATCATGAGCCCAGAAAAAAGCAGGGGTAGTAATCTTGTGCACAGACAAAGTAAATTTCAAATCAAAACTCATTAAGAGAGACAAAGAAGGACACTACATCATGTAAAGGGAACAATTCAAGAGGAAGAGTTGACAATCATAAACATATATACACCAAATATTAATGCGCCAACTATATAAAACAAATATTAAGTAACATGAAAGACCAAATAAGCACTAATACAATTTTAGTAGGGGATTTAAATATGTCACTATCACAAATAGACAAATCATCTAGGCAAAAAAATCAACAATGAAATAAAAGAACTGAACCAACTTTGGAACACATGGACTTAATAGATGTTTACAGAGTATTCCACCCCACAAAATCAGAATATACATTCTTTTCATCTATACATGGATCATTCTCCAAGATACACCACATATTGGCTCAAAGAACAGGTCTGAATAAATCCAAAAGAATTGAAGACATCCCCTGTATATTATCAGATCATAGTGTAATCAAACTGGGATCAACAGCACAAGAAACTAGGAACTTCACAAACACATGGAAACTGAACAACACTCTCCTGAACAATCAAGGGATTACAGAAGAAATTAAAGAAGAAATTAGACAGTTTTTACAAATAAATGAAAATGCCAATGCAAGATACAGGAATCTATCGGACACAATGAAAGCAGTTCTTCAGGGAAAATTCATAGCACTGATTGTCCACACTAGGAAAACAGGGCAAGTTCAAGCAAACAACCTAATGATGAATCTTAGACTCCTAGAAAAACACGAGCAAGAAAAACTCAAAGCTCAAACAAGAGAGGAAATTATAAAGATTTGAGCAGAAATCAATGCAATGGAAACTAAGAAAATGATACAAAAAATAAATGGAAGAAAGAGTTGTTTTTTTGAAAGAATAAATAAAATTGACAAACCCTTAGATAATCTTATAAAAAATGAAAGAAAAGGCTCAGATCCATGCAATCAGGAATGAAAAAGGTGAAGTCACAACAGATCCAGTAGAAATCCAGAGGATCATTAATACCTACTCTGAGAACCTGTACTCCAATAAAATGTAAAACACAAAACAAATGGACAGATTTTTAGATACTTATGAATTACCAAAGTTGAACAAAGAAGATAAAAACATTTCAAACATCCCAATTATAGTCAGTGAAATCGAAAATTTAATTAAAAAATTTCCAACAAAGAAAAGCCCAGGCCCTGATGGATTCACTGCTGAATTTTTAAGACATTTAGAGAAGAATTACTGCCATTACTCTTCAAACTTTTCAGTGAAATTGAAAGGGAAGCTATACTTCCAAATTCATTCCTGGAAGCAAGTATCACTTTGATTCCCCAAACAGGGAAAGATGCAACTAAAAAAGAGAACTACAGGGCAACCTCCTTAATGAATATAGATGCAAAAATCCTTAATAAGATACTAGCAAACAGAATACAGAGGATTATCAAGAAGATCATACATCCTGACCAAGTTGGATTTATTCCAGGGATGCAAGGGTGGTTCCACATACATAAGTGAATAAATGTAATACCTTATATTAACAAAGTCAAGGACAAAAACCATATGATCCTCTCAATAGATGCAGAAAAATCATTTGACAAAATTCAACACCCATTCATGATAAAAACCCTGCAAAAAATTGGAATAGATGGTCTATATCTCAACTTAATAAAGGCTATCTATGAAAAACCAAAACCCAACATCATATTAAATGGCCAAAAACTGAAAAACTCCAACTTAAAATCAGGAACAAACAAGGATGCCACTATCACCACTCCTCTTTGATATAGTTCTGGAAGCATTAGCCATAGCAATTAGACAAGAGAAAGAAATTAAAGTAATAAAGGTAGGAAAGGAAGAAGTTAAACTGTAGCTGATGATATGATACTCTACATTGAAGACCCAAAAAACTCCACCAAAATTCTTCTAAACTTAATTGACAGATTCAGTAGAGTAGCTGGATACAAGGTGAACACCGCAAAATCAATAGCCTTCTTGTATACAAATAACAGACTCACTGAGAGAGAAATTAGGAAAACAATTCCCTTCACTATAGCATCCACAAAAATGAAGTATCTAGGAATCAATCTAAGAAAAGGAGCAAAAGACCTCTACACTGAAAACTATAGCACTCTGAAAAAAGAAATTGAAGAGGATATAAAAAAATGGAAAGATATCCCCATAGTGAAAATGACATACTATGAAAACTGCCATAAAGATTCAATGCAACGCCAATTGAAATTCCAACACTGTATTTCACAGAACTAGAAAAAAGAATCCAAAAATTCATCTGAAATCATAAGAGACCTAGAATAGCAAAAGCTATCCTAGGCAACAGACACATGGTAGCGGGTATAATAATTCCCAATTTGAAACTATGCTACGAAGTCACTGTGATACAAACAACATGATACTGGCAAAGAAACAGGCCTGAGGATCAGTGGAACAGATTGTAAGACACAAAAACAAATCCAGATGTACTCAGCTACCTCATCTTTGACAAAAGAGCTGACTGTCCTCAGTGGAGGAAAGATAGCCTCTTTAATAAATGGTGTTGGAAAAACTGCATTTCAACCTGTCACAGATTAAAACTGGACCCTTATCTTTCACCATGCACTGAATTAAAATTCAAGTGGATTAAAGATCTAAATATTAAAACAGGAAAACTAAACTTGCTGGAAGTCAAGTTAGGCAGAACTCTGAAAGACATTAGCATAGGAAAAGACTTTATGAACAAATCCTCAGTAGCACGAGAACTAGCAGAAAGAATAAAAAACTGGGATCTCATCTTATTAAAAAGCTTCTGTACTTCTAAAAAAAGCATCAGCAGAACTAAGAGACAACCTACAATGTGGGAAAATATTTTTACCAGCTGCTCCTCAGACAAAGGAATATTATCTAGAATATATAAAGAACTCAAAGCAACCAGCCCCCACAATATAAAGACCTGATTCAAAAATGGGCATCCAAAATGAACAGATATTTCGCAGACAAAGAAGTAAAAGCAGCAAGTAAATATATGAAAAAATGCTCCACATCACTGGTCATTTGAGAGATGCAGATGAAAAGAACACTGAGATTTCACCTCACCCCACAAAGAATGGCTGCTATCAAGAAATCACACAATAACAAATGTTTGTGGGGTTGTGGGGAGAAAGGAACCCTTCTCCATTGTTGGTGGGAGTGCAGACTGTTGCAACCACTGTGGAAATAAATATGGAGATATCTCAAAGAGCTTGGACTGGAGGTTCCATTTGACCCAGCCATCCCTCTGCTGGGTATCATTCCAGAAGAACTAAAAGAATCATATCACATTGATGTATGCACACCCATGTTTATACTGGCACAGTTTGTAATAGCTAAAACTTGGAAACAGCCCATTTGCCCATCAGTTGGAATCTGGAGAATGAAGATGTGCTTTTTCTATAAAATGGAATATTACTTAGCCATAAAGAATGAGAAAATAGATTGATTCATAGGAAAATGGATACATATTGAAGATATACTTGTAAGTGAAATAAATAAGTCACACATTTGTAAATGCCAAATAATTTCTCTGGTATGAATAAACTGCAATAGTCCATAAGATCCTAAGAAGATTACTGATATTGTGTAATGGGAATAAAGGGGCTAAAGGTGTAGGGAAAGTGGGATGGGTAGGGGAAGGGTAATAAGGGAAAAGAAAAAAATGTGTGATAATGAAAAGATGGAAATAAAGTGATTGTAGATGGGGAGGTGAGGAGGAGGTGAAGGGAGGGCATTGACAAGGGGAAAAAATGAGAACCAAGACATGTCATGTAGAGGTAAAAGATACCAACAATGAATGTAACTGTACTGTATCCCTAAAATGTACCAATAAACTCAATTAAAGCTGAAAAAAAAAAGATGAGATCCCAGTTGTTGATTCTTTGTGCTAGTTCCTGTGCTACTGTGGATTTGGTCATAACATCTTCTCCTATGCCAATATCTTTTAGAGTTCTACCTAACTTATCTTTCAGAAAGTTTAGTGTTTATGTTTTAACATTTAGATCTTTAATCCACTTAGAATTTTGTTTAATGCATGGTGAAAAATAAGGGTGTAGTTTTGATCTTTGGCAAGTTTAAATCCATTTTTTCGAGCACCATTTATTAAAAAGGCTCTCTTTCCTTCAGAGAGGATGGTTGGCTCTTTTGTTAAAGATGAGGTAGCTGAATACATCTGGAGTTGTTTCTGCATCTTCTAATCTATTCCACTGATCCTTGGTTCTGTTTCTTTACTAGCACCATGCTGTTTTTAACACAGTGGCTTTATAGTATAGTTTCAAATTGGGTATTGTGATTCCCTCTGCCGTGTCTCTGTTACGTAGAATTGCTTTTGCTATTCTGGGTCTCTTGTTCCAAATGAATTTTTGGATTTTTTTCTCTAGTTCTGTGAAATATACTGTTTGGATTTCAATATAGATTACATTGAATCTGTATAGCAATTTTGGAAGTAGGGCAATTTTCAATATATTGATTTTTCCTACCCAGGAGAAAGGAATGTCTCTCCATTGTCTTATACACTCTTGGGTCTCTTTCTTCAGCGTGCTGCAGTTTTCAATGTACAGATCTTTTGCTTCCTTCATTAGATTGATTTTTAGATATTTCACTTTTTTGGATGCAATTGTGAAAGAGTTTGTTTCCCTAGTTTCTTTCTCAGTGAGTCTGTTATTTTTGTACAAGAAGGCTATTGAATCTGTCAATTAAGTAAAGAAGTCTTTTGGCAAAGTTTTTTGGGTCTTCTATGTATAGTATCATATCATCAGCAAATAATGAGAGTTTAACTTCTTCCTTTTCTATGTTTATTCATTTTATTTCTTTCTCTTATCTAATTTCTGTGGCTAAGGTTTCCAAGACTATATTGAATAGGAATGGTGATAGTGGAAATCCTTGTCTTCCTCGTGATTTTACTGTGAAAGCTTTCAGCTTTTGACCAAGTAGTATCATGTTGGCTGTTGGTTTTTCATAGATAATCTTTATTAGATTAAGATAAAGACTATCTATTCCAACTTTCTGCATGATTTTTATCATGAATGGGTATTGTATTTTGTCAAATGCTTTTTCTGCATCTATTGAAATAATCACATGGTTTCTGTCCTTGGGTCTGTTGATATACTGTATTACATTTTTGATTTAGATATGTTGAACCATCCTTGCATCCGTGAGATAAATCTGACTTGGTCAGGTTGTATGATCTTTTTGATGACCCTCTGTATTCTGTTTGCTAGTATCTTATTGAGGATTTTTGCATCTATGTTCATGAGGGAGATTGGCCTATAGTTCTCTGTTTTGATTGGGTCTTACTCTGCTTTTGGCATCAAAGTAATCATTACTTCCAGGAATGACTTAGGAAGTATCACTTCCAAATTCCATTTAAGAGTTTAAGAAGCAGTGGCATTAGCTCTTTCCTACATACCTTGTAGATACAATAGTGAATCCATCAGTACCCAGACTTTTCTTCATTGGTATGTTTTTTATGTTTTCAATTTCACTGATTGAATTTGGGGTGTTTAGAATTTTTATGTCTTCTTTGTTCAGCTTTGGTAATTCATATGCATTTAGGAAATTGCCCATTTCTTCTTTGTTTTCCATTTTACTGTAGTATAGGCTCTTGAAGTAGGTATTGATGATCCTCTGGATTTCTGCTGGATCTATTGTTATTTCATTCTTTTCCCTCCTGCATGGATTTCAGCATTTTTTACAAGTGTGACTAAGCATAGGTCAATTTAATTTATTCTTTCAAAGAAGCAAGCCTTTGATTCATTTATTCTTTTGTATTATTCTCTTAGTCTCCATTGCATTGATTTCTGCTCTGATCTTTATAATTGTCTTCCTTTTATGCACTTTGGGTTTGTCTTGTTCTTCTTTTTCTAGTATCTTGAGGTTCCACATAAGACTATTTGAGCTCACTCTATTTTCCTAGTATGGGCATTCACTGCTCATGAATTTCCCTCATAGAACTGCTTTCATCCTGTCCCATGAGATCCTGTATGTTGTACTGGTATTGTTATTTAATTGTAGGAACTGTCTAATTTCTTCTCTAATATCCTCTGTGATCCATTTGTTGTTCAGGAGAGTGTTCTTCAATTTCAAATTTTACAAAGTTCTTGCATTTTTTTAATGCTATTGATCTTTAGTTTAGCTGCACTATAGTCTGGCAATATGCAGGGGATAACTTCAATTCCTTTGCATTTACTTAACCATGTTCTATGAGCTAGCATGGTCCATTTTGGAGAATGACCTGTGTGCAACTGAAAAAAAATGTCTTCTTATTTCGTGTGGTGAGACACTCTGTAGACAACTATTAAGCCCATACGTTCAAAAGTTTGGGTGAGTTCTAGAATTTTGTTGTTGATTTTTTATCTAGATGATTTGTCTATTTGTGACAGTGGCATATTGAGGTCCCTAGTACAATTGTATTAATAGTAATGTTGCTTTTCATATCCATTACTATTCTTTTAATATTTTGGGGAGCACTAGTATTTGGTTCATATATTTTTGTGATTGTCATCTCTTCCTCTGGATTTTTCTCTTTAGAAGGATGTAGTGACCTTCTTTGTCTCTCTTAATCAGTTTTGCTTTGAAATCTACCTTGTCTGCAAACAAAATTGTTGCCCCTACTTTTTCCCTGGTTCCTGTCACATTGAGAATTGTTTCCTATCCTATTCCTTTCAATCTATGAATGTCTTTTTGAATTAAATGTATTTCTTTTATACAATATATTGTTGGATTTTGCTTTTGTTTATTAATGATCCATTCTGCCCATCTATTTCTTTTGATTGGTGAAATGAGGCCATTAACATCAATGATTATAACTGATATGTATTGACTTGTTATTTTCATGGTATTTTCCTGGTTTTGGCTCTTTTACTTTTTATTTTCCCCTCTTCCCCTTTAACTTCTTGCCTTGCCTGATGGCTTCATTGTTTTGGCCCTTATAGAGTAGTGACCCTCAGTGTCTTTTTCCAGGATATTCTTTAGAATTGTTTGGAGTGCTTGTTGATATATATGAAGTTACTCAGGGGTTCTTTTTCATGGAAGTATTTAATTTTCCCATGGATTTTTAAAGATTATTGTGCAGGATACAATAATCTAAATTGGAGGTTATTTTCTTTTAGGGCTTGAAATACTTCACTCCAAACTCTCCTTGACTTGAAGATTTTGAGTTGTTTATGCTGTGATTCTGATGGGCTTTCCTTTGTATGTGATTTGTTTCTTTTCTCTAACTGCCTGTAGGATTTGTTTTGTTGGGTTTCTGGGATCTTGACTATTGTATTTCTAGGTGTAGATTTATTTATTTTTTTTGATCATGGCTAGGTGGAGTCCTATATGTCTCACTTGTCTGTATGTTAAATTTTTTTCTTCTGTTTGGAAAGGTTTCTGCTTTTACTTCTGTGAAGTTTTTTTTTAATCATTTATACTTTTTCCTGCTTTTTCATGGACTCCTATCAGTCTTATGTTATTCTTCTTTGCATAATCTAGCAGCTGCTGGATCAATTTCTCATGGTCCCTTACTATTTTTAAGAGATATCTCTTTTCACCCTATCTTGTATATCTGATATTCTATCTTCACACTGGCTCCTTCTGCAGTGAATATTTTCAATAGAGTTTTCAATCTCCTGGATATCTGTTTGAATCTGTTTCATGGATCCCATTTCTTTCCTATGTTGGGCATTCATGGTTTCCATGTTTTTCCTATGCTGGGCCTTCGTAGTTTTAATCATGGTCCTGAGCTCAACTATTGTTTTGTTTGTTTGTCTATTTCTGTTCTAAAGCCTATAATCATGTTTTTCATTCTGCTCACCATCTCTGTAGTTGTCTCAGAAATTATTTCTGTTTTGAATTTTTTCTAGTTCAACTTTATTTTTTTATTTTTTAGTTCCTATGCTATCAGTTCAGGGTGTCCAGGTGGTTGTTTATCAGATTTCTCCATTTTTGTTGCCCCCAGAATTTGCCTCTAGTGAGCTGGAAATCTGGATTTTCACCTTGTTTAGGTATCTTTTCATTTCTATTTTTATTGTTGATGTTGGTTTTAGTTTTATTCCTGGGCTGATACTTCACTATTGCTTATTGTGAATATTTTTATTGCCTGTATTTAGAACTCTTATGGAATGATTGATTGTCAGAGGTGTCTTCCTGGTATAGCTGGTTGTTAGGCTTTGAGTCACTAATGGCTCTTAGGCAATCTCGTTTTCAGTATATCAGGGAGGACATCTGATTAGATAATTCACGACCCCTTAGGCAAAGTGATACAATTGGCAACAACAATAGCATCAAACACAGTTTAGAAAATGACAATTTGTGATAGCTATTAATCTGGCAGCTTTAACCACATGAATTGGATCAAAATTGAGGACCAGCCCAAAATATGTTTATAATAAATAAACCTTCAATATAGTAAATTTATCCTTTGGTATTAGGATTTACAAGGAGTTGGGGAGGGAGGGATTGAGGGATAGAAGAAAGGAAAAAGGTTAGATGTGAGGCTAGAGGACACAGGAAAATTGCACAAATTTTGTGAAACTGTTGGAGATAAGAGGAAAAGAGAGAGTGAAGGAACAAAGAGAAGAACAGGACAAACTAACAGCAATAAGGAAACTAGAAATTGTATTTACCTTCCTATCACAAAAAGGAATAATGACAATCAAGAGAAGGAAAGATAGAAGAAAAACAATCTGAAATAGGACAGTAGTAGGAAAAAGAGGGAGAGAAATAAAGAATGAGAAGGGAGAGAGAATAAAAAAATACAAAATTTTTAAAAAGCAAAACAAAGCAAAAAAAGTGCCTCCTTTAATGTATGTCTCTGCCATTGTGGTAGACAATGTGGGCAGCAGTGTGCAGATCTAAGTTGATTAGTCTCAGCAAGCTAGCTGTAGTCCATTGAAATTTTGGCTGATTTCTGGCTGATTTCAAGGCCCAAATTGAGATCCCTGACCTCTGGCAGGATTGAACTCTGCAAGGTTCTAGTAGAGCTTCCAGGTATCCTTCCCCAAAGCAAGTCTGGATTCTTATGGGAAGCACTACTCCCACCAACTTACCAACCACAGTTGTCCAGTGTGCCTTTATTGCAGAGATTTTCTTCACTGTCCCAGTGGGCTTCAGTTTTCATTTAGGGGCCTCAGAGAGGCCTTCTTTCTGTTAATCACTGTTGCTCTATCTTCTGGATCTTATAACCATGGCCTTTATGGCCTCCTGACACCTCTGAAGTGCTGATTCAGATACCACATGGTCCATGCAGCATGGTCTGGGGGAGTGGCCCATGCAGTGTGGTCTGGGGCCTCCATGTGACCCATTTTATTATATTTAATTAAATAAGTGCTGCCCCTTTGGTTGACTACACATCACTTATTGGATGAAAATAGTTTAAAATTCCCATTGCAACAATGATTTTCAAAATTTGATGTATTAAAGATTACCCAAAGGAGCTCTTCCAAAATCCAACTTATACAGCAAGAGATTCAGAGGTTCTGATTCACTAGAATTGTGTGTAATAGAGAAATCTATGTTATTCAGAAGCTTCCAAGATTATTCTGATACCAATTTTGAAAAAATAGTCTGTATCTGGTATTCACACTCTATCCTTAAATTAAGTTAGGTCAGTTAAAAATTACACTTTTATACCAGGCTTTATGGCTTCCTACATGACTACTTTATTGAAGCAAGCTTTGAGGTCTTATCCCTAGATTTCATTGAATGATGCAAGAACAAAGTTAATATTCTACTTTTGTGGGTATGTAACTGAGGCAAGCATCTTCATGGTTGGTAGTATTACTTCTGTGAAACTTTATGTGATATTACCTTTCGCACTACATCCTAGGGAAGGCTTCTCATTCCTTAAAGAATTGTCTTTTGCCCTTATAATCAAAGTGAATCATATAATTATCTTGCCCCAGGATAGCAAATTTCTTTTCCATTTTGTTAAATATTGCATTCCTGTCACAATGGTGAACTCACAATAGATACTAACAAAATAAATATTTGTTTAGTTGCACTGAATTGAATGCTAGCTGCTAACATCACTGGAGGTATATTTACACCTCATTTTTGAACCTCTGTGAAGCTGTGACCTCTGTAAATATATATTTATAACTTTTGTGATTTTTTACTTACTTCGATGATCTGTGTTTCTATGTGGCAAGTTTGAGTATGCAGCAAGGTCTACATAAATATTATGCACTTACTATGTAGTAGTTTAAAATTATTCCCATAAGTTTAACTTTATTATTTCCTAACAGAGCTGATTTGAAAACTAAAACTTAGAGAGGGTTTTGGATTTACCTAATTCAGACAGATATTTTCTAATCTTATGGTTCATGTTCTTTGTATTACACCAGGGTTGACAAATAGCCTATGGGATAAATCTTCTTTTTGTAGCTCATGGTCCACATAAAATATTTTTAAATAGTTAAAAAATATCCAAAAATACTAGTTTGTGATATTATAATTATATGAATTTTCAATTTTACTGTCCATAAATTAGGACTTATTAGATCACAACCATGTCCATTTGTTTATATATTGTCTGTGGCTGTTTCTGTGCTACCATGGCAGAACTTGGAAGTTGCTACTTATAGAGTAGCTGCTACAATCAGAAACCATAAGTGCACAAAACCTAAAATACACACTGTTTAGTTGTCTATGGAAAATGCTTGCCAAATTGTACATTTTAAGTCTTGTTCCAGCCAGTTTGCTTCTTGTTGAGAAAATACAGACTTGGAAAGAAGCAGCAGGTCTGGTGGCTGTCCATGAATTAGAGTTATTCATCCTGAGTTTAGACAAGTTCCATGAACAAACCTCAGCTCAAATTTAGTGAGTTCTGTGTTTTTTAAAAATTAAACTCAAATGTGTTTCTTCATATTTCTTTTTCAGCTCACTCTGCTGGTCAAAAGTTTAGGAAATTTCTACCCTTAACAATCTTCTTTCAGATTGGCAGGCAGTTTTAATGTTAGTGAGTGCATGTTTTAATATTTTTCCTTAGAGCTATTTTTATTTCCATTTCTTGGTGAAACTGTGAATATTTTAATGTTATAGTATGAGCTAGAATTGTTCTCAGTCAACTATTCATATAAAGTCTCTGAAGAGGAGAGAGGTTTGGATAGTTTGAAGGGGGTCATCAATCTAGAAGGTTAGGATTTTTATTTACTGACCCTTGCAGTAGAGTTTAATCTCAATATGTACAGAAGGAAAAGAGGATAAAATGGCCTTTATTATTCACCTTCTTTTAGACAGAGGGATCAAGATTAAAAGGGAAAAAGAAAAAGATGATTAGGAAGAATTTGGCAAATGATGCCCACTTAATTCTCATGAATTCCTATTAAATACTGTGGCTCTTGCACTTACTTGTGGGAGTAAACTACAAAGACTGGTGTGTGTCCAACAAAGTCACAATCTAGCCCTGCTTCTCTGGACATATTGATTCCTGAATCACGTGCCAGTCAACCCTTTCCATCTATCATAAAATTTGTAGCTCTTTCAGCCTGTTGGAGAACTTCAGGATTTTCACACAATCATTACTAGAAAAGCACAAGTCTGTGGTTATAGAGCATTTGTTTTCCTACAAAGACTGTGGAAACTTGGCAGCTCAAGTTTGTTGCTATGCTGGGGTTGGAGACCCCCAGCATGCCTTTGTAGACAGCTCTCACTATCTATTCAAACTTCAGAATTGTTTGAGTTTCCCCCACTCTCCTCTCCACTTTGTACTGAAAGCTTTGCTAAGAGATATTTTTTAGTATTTTAATAATAAATTAATGATCAAGGAAGATATGGTTTTGATAAGTTTTTTGTTTGGTTTGCTTTTTATTTTGGGATAAGTTACAAATTTGATGAACTCATTAGCAATAACTATATTGAGTATTTTTATAATCCATACTTTACTGTTGAATAAAACACTTCCTAGAGAGACTGAATATCTTGAAAAAATACTATGCTTGTCAACAGCTAGCATATGTTTTTGCTTTGTGCTGATTCAGGGAGAGGTGAAGGATTTTTTTTTTCAGTTATAATAAAGTATTGCTTTGTTAAAGTCCTGCTTGTGCATTGTAGGCCCTATTATATATTATATATTAACGATTTCAAAACTTTTCTCTAAAACAGATTCTGGTTTCTTTTTGTGTTAGTCGGTTGAACTATGTGTTTGAATATTTAAGGTGAAATTTTCTTACTTTTTTCCAGAATGTTAGGTCAAAAAATCTCTCCATTGCTTCAGATTACAGATTAGAGAATGTTGAAATTCTTCCGAAGGTCTATGTAATCCATCACCTTGACAGATTACTGATAACATAAAATAGGATCCAGTTTTTATGCTCCTGCAGAACAAAGGAAGTAAGCAAGAAAGAATGAGGGAAAGAAATGGTTCACTTGCAGTTAGAATGTAAAGACCATAGCTTGTGGGAAGAAGGAATACATCTATTTTTCATAGTTTTTGAGGCTTACATAGGAAGGCTGGTGCTACTGAACTAAGCATCAAGTTAATTTCCTTCTATCTTTCTAGATAGTGGTTTAAACATACTCTAATTGTATGTTGCCTTTTTCCTTTGTTTTTTAAATTGTAAGATAAACACACAATTTAAGTAATTTTTTTACTAAGTTTAAAAATCAATGGGCAATGATAGCAATATAGCATGTGAATGCATTATAAATTATCCCGAAGTGAAAAAGTATTCTTTATTCAAAAACTATTATAAGAAACAGCAAAAATCTATGTCATTTGTGAACAGGAAAGTTCTGACATCAGTATTTGTTGTTTCACTTTGCCTCAGTTACTAATATAAATGAAGATATCAACCAACCTTTGTATGGAAACTGTGGCCCTTCATTAACTGAAACAGTAGTGTGGCTATGAGTTCAGCAAAAATCAACATATATATTCAGTGAGAATTGAGCATATGAAATATAAAACAGAAGTTACAATTTTTTGTTATTTATAAATTGTGTGCTTCATGATCTTGATATGAGTAAAATGTATGGAAAATGTGTGTGTGTGTGTGTGTGTGTGTGTGTGTGTGTGTGCGCTATGTGGTTCACTTCCCCATTGATTCAATATTAGCAAAATGACTATACTGGTGGTCCTATAGATTGATGGTAGCTTGACCCATGTGGTACCTACATTATGATTTTGCTGTATAAATTACCCATGAACTCTTGAGTGATGAGGTTTTCCATCTCTCTTGGATGGTGAGTTTCCCCCTCCCTGTAATCCTCTAGTGTCTGGCTACTCACCTCTTGTTTTTCATATTCCCTCTGACTTACCCTGGGCCATACTCTTAAAAATGATCTAGATTTAATTCTCAAAATTTCAAAGAATAAATGAAATGTTTTAGATCTCTTTTTTTGTCTTCCTGACCATAGAGTAAGGCAGAACTAGGAGCTAGGAAATATCTCTATCCTTTATTATCTCCTCTTTCCTCAGGAATTATGCTCAGAAAGAGCAGGGTGACTGATTTAAGGTAGAGGATTACAACTTGATTTCATTGATAGAATGGCAAATGTTCCTGATGACCTTATGAGTTTGATAAGTTTTAAACAAAACAGGTATAAAAGAGGTGATAGCCACAGCCTCTAACCTCCAGAGGACTGCATCTCTCTTGTCTTTCTCTCCAGAACATCAAAGGCCAGCAAATGTTTTGTGCTTAGAAATATACTTAATTGAGGGCTGAAGAAAAAATCCCTTTAACTAAGTATGAGCGGAGAGGTCACAGGCTCACAAGGAAGGGGTGCAAATGCCAGTAGAGTGCAGTATCTGCTTCTAGCCACTTCCTTGAGCACCTCCATCTTTCTACCACTGGAACTGGATGAGGTCAGAGCTAAGGGAGGCTTTAGGTGATGGAGTTCAAAATGGGGAATTTTCTGTTTTAGGTAGCCACCCATAGGGTTGGTTGAGACTGCAACAGGCCTTCTTCCTCCACTCTTTTGGAATTCATACTTAGTGGGCTCAAAAAAAATATCATGTAATACCAGGTCTCAGCAGCAGAGAAATACAATAATTGCCAAGAGAAAATACATTAATTACAGCCCTGTACTTTTAACAGTTTGTCCTTTTAAAGGGAGCATTTACATGTGGCTATCAAAAACAGTTTGTCTATCAGTTGTAGCTATAAAAGAAAAAAAAAAAAACAAAAACAAAAAAAAAGAGAAGCCTATACTGAAGTGAGGGCTATGACAAAATTAAGATAAACCATCAGCCTAGGGCTCTACTTACAGCAGTCCTGCTTTCACAGTGCAAATTGTTTTTTTTTTTCCTTTCTAATTCTGTATTTATTATGAGAGGTCTCTGCTAACTGATAACCTGTAGGAAAAGTTCCCAGTGATATGTTAATAGTTATAAGCCTCAACTGTAAGAAGGCTATTGCAGTTCAAATTGATCTATCCATGTAAGACTACACTCTGATTTAAAAGTAATCATTTTGTGTGTGCTATCCATTTTTCCATGTGCCTGTTTAGTCTTCATTATTAACCAGTTAGAACACCCACAGCTAACTCATTTAAGAAAATCTTTTC
Organism: Fukomys damarensis; assembly: GCF_012274545.1. Classification (NCBI taxonomy): domain Eukaryota; kingdom Metazoa; phylum Chordata; class Mammalia; order Rodentia; family Bathyergidae; genus Fukomys; species Fukomys damarensis. The sequence goes on from NW_022900947.1 coordinate 56,149,184, forward strand.
CCTTTGTAGACTTTTGTCTTGTCAGGGGATTTCCATAGGAAACCTGTTTTTATAGGTTTTCAGGATAGCCAAACTCGCTCAAAACATTACTGGATGAGGGTTGATAGGCTTGAGGCTTACATAGGACTTACAGATGAGAGCCTTAAAGTTTGATGAAATAAAGATGATGCATTTTTAGGTCAATATGAATTTTTTCATGTTTAAATGATAACTTTCAGGTTGGCTTCTAGATAAGTAGATACTCAAAATATTGGACCAAATGCTAGTGGTTCATACAAGTGAACAATAGGTTAATATAAATCAGTTGCTAAGAGAAAAGATGTCTTTAAAGTTGAAAACATATTTCTATTCAGGCTGTTAGCGGAGATAACATAAAGATTTAATTTTATGAATATAATGCAATGTTTATTATTGTCTGGTATAGTAACAAGAGTTTTCCTATATATATACATATATATTTATGTGTGTGTGTGTGTGTGTGTGTTCTAGAATAATTGTTAAAATAACTAATTGAAGACTCATTGGGCTTGCAAGCAAACTGTTGGTAAAATTTCCCTCCATGGCTAAAAAAGCAGCTGCCTGCACCAATTCATTTAGTTTTTTATACATTGATGGTATTTCTTTAGTTTTTTCTTCAGTGTCTTAGGTGGAACACTCCAATGGATATTATTAAATAAATTATAAAATAAAAGGTTAAGTTTTCTATGTCTAAAACAATTAGGTTTTCTTAAGATATTCTTGGTTAAACTTACAAAATTAGATGAAAAAGAAAAGGCTTTATATTTTCCAAAATAGTTTCTTGTGTTTTCCATTGTTAGGCTTTGGTTACTAAAAAATGAGATTTAAGGGTTAAAGAGTATTTGAATGTTAACCAACACAACGTTTTCAATAATCAGTTTATTATTGTTTAAACAATAATTATCTTAATTTATTACATAGCATATATTTTGGAATGTATTTATTATATATACATGTGTATATATTCACATATATACATATATGTATAAACTATATATATGTAGTCTATATGTATGCATGTGTATATGAATACATCCAAAATAAGATATGCTATGATTCTAAGCTTTAAATTTAAGTTTATACAGTTAAGGCCACATAAGTTTAATACATACAAAGTAACTATAGGTGCTCTCTTTTATACAATGCAAATCAAATCTTAGACATAAAATAATCAAAATTTGGCATCTTTTAAAATCTGCCCCCGCCATTTAAAACTAGATGTATATCTATTGACTTTGGTTAAACAAGCCTTTTCTTATTGTGTAAATAAGATAAACTTTTATATCAGATAACAAGTCTATTCATGGTCATTATGAGAGTTCCAAAAATGTCCTTTAACTCTTGTCAATGCAGTGAAACAATTCAGACCTGTTAAAGGAGGCTAATTTTCCTTGGGAGAAAAAACTAAATATATGTGAAGATTACTTTTATTTTTATTAAGTTTATTGGTACATTTTAGGTATATGATATGACATTCACCATTGGGAATTTGTAACTTTACATGATATATCTTGGTTCTTATTTTTTCCCCATTCCCCTTCCCTGTCTTCACCCCCTCCACCCCTTCCTATTTTTTCCTTTTCTAGTGTGAAGATTTCTGTGAAAATGTAATGCTACACTTCAGATCTCCCTCTGCCCTCCAGGCTTGCATAGCTATGCCTTTCCCTGTGGGCATCATTGATTGCCCTGGAACCAGCCCCAGGAGGGTGAGCTTTGGGAAAGCAGCTGGCTTGGACTTCAGATCTCGCTTCCCAGTTCAGCCTGATCTATGGGCCTGCATAGCCATGCCTTTTCCTGTGGGCAAGATTGAATGCCCTGGACCCAGCTCCAGGAGGATAGCCACCCTGGTGCCACTGAGCACCACCCCCCACCCTGGCTCTCAGATCAACAGATTGTGCCAGTCCTTGGACGCACTTTGCAGAGGCATGGCTGGCTATGAAGAGTGGTGATTGATCCTATTGTGTTCCTGATTGTATTAATTGGGATAAAGGATAGGGATTGATTTGATGAGTTGTTTTCTCAATTATGAAAATGAGAATGTCTATAAGTCATTAGAGAATCAAAGGCTGGGACCCAATGATATCAGGAAGATTTAATAACCAAGAGATTGAATCAAGGGCAACCCAACAGCAAAATAAAGATGAGAAAACACTTAAGCAAGCCACAAAGACAGACTTCCAGTTCACCAATGGCAAACAGTAGGGCAAAGGAAGATGAAAAGTCTGATAGTGAACCTCCAGGATACTCAGAACTCCCAGTAGAGGAAGTAACAAAACTTCAATCAATCAATCAAGCTCTAGAAAAATTCAAAACAGAAATAATTTCTCAGATAAACATAGAGATAGTGACCAAAATGAAAGACATGATTCGAGACTCCAGAATAGAAACTGACAAAAAAAATAGATGAGCTCAGGAGGCTCAGAATAAAAAAGAAATGGAAATAATGAACGCTCAACATAGGAAAGAAATGGAATCCATTAAACAGATTCAAACAGATATCCAGGAGATTAAAAACTCTATTGAAAGTGTATGCAACAGAATAAAAGATTGTGAAGATAGAATCTCAGCTATAGAAGATAGGATTACAGTCAGTGACCGTGAAAAGAGAGGTCTCTTGAACACAGGAAGGGATCATGAGAAATCAATCTTACAATTCCTAGATGATGCAAAGAAGAATAACATAAGACTGATAGGAATCCATGAAGTAGCAGGAAAAATACAATTGACTTAAAAAAGCTGTTCAGAGAATTAAGCACAGGAAACTTCCCAAACAGAGGGGAAGAATTTGACAAACAGATAAGTGAGGCATATAGGACTCCAATTAGCCACAAACAAAAAAAATCTACACCTACACATATAATAATCAAGATCCCAGAAACCCAACAGAAGAACAAAATACTACAAGCAGTAAGAGAAAGGAAGCAAAAGCACATGCAAAGAAAAGCCTGTCAGAATCACAGCAGACTTTTCAACACAAACCCTCAGGTGAAGAAGAGTCTGGAGTGAGGTGTTTCAAGTCCTAAAAGAAAACAACCTCCAACCAAGACTGATGTATCCTGTAAAACTCTCTTTCAAAATGGATGGAGAAATAAGATACTTCGATGACAAAGAAATCTTGAGAAATTTCATGAATACTAAACCAGCACTACAAGGAATTTTAAATAATATCCTAGAAAAAGACAATGAAGATCACAAAACCATGAGGCCCAACAGACCAAATCAAATAGCCAAGGCAAGAAAATAAAAGGAAAGGGCAAAAAATTAAAAGGAGTCAACAAAAGGACAATAACATGACAATAATAAGTCAGTACATATCAGTTATAACTATCAATGTCAATGGCCTCAATTCACCAATCAAGAGAAATAGATTGGCAGAATGGATTAAGAAGAAAATCCAACAATATGTTGTATACAACAAACACACTTAATGCAAAAAGAAGCCCATAGACATAAAGTGAATGGGTGGAAAACAATTCTCCACGTGACAGGAGCCCAGAAAAAAGCAGGAGTAGCAATCTTATTCTCAGACAAAGTAAATTTCAAACGAAAACTGATTAAGAGAGACAAAGAAGGCCAAAAAAATCAACAATGAAATACTAGAACTGAACCAAACTTTTGAACATATGGACTTAATAGATATCTATAAAGTGTTCCACCCCACAAAATCAGAATATACATTCTTTTCAGCTGCACATGGGTCATTCTTCAAGATAGATGACACAGTAGCTCACAGAACAGGTTTGAATAAATGCAAAAGAATTGAAGTTATTCCTTCTATATTATCAGATCACAGTGCAATAAAGCTGGAGATCAATAGAATAAGAAACCACAGGAAATACACAAACACATGGAAATTGAACAACACTCTCCTGAACAATCAATGAATCACAGAGGAAATTAAAGAAGAAATCAGACAGTTTTTACAAATAAATGAAAATGCCAGTGCAACATACAGTAATCTATGGGACACAATGAAAGCAGTTCTTCGGGGAAAATTCATAGCACTGAATGCCCACACTAGGAAAACAGGGCAAGCTCAAATAAACAACCTAATGATGAATCTTAGACTCCTAGAAAAACAAGAGCAAGAAAAACCCAAAGCTTGCACAAGAGAGGAAATTATAAAGATTAGAGCAGAAATCAATGCAAAGGAAACAAAGAAAATGATACAAAAAATAAATGAAACAAAGAGTTAGTTTTTTCAAAGAATAAATAAAATTGATAAATGCTTACCAAACCTTATCAAAAAAAGGAAAGGCTCAGATCCATGCAATCAGGAATGAAAAAGGTGAAGTCACAACAGATCCAGTAAAAATCCAGAGAATCATTAATACCTACTATGAGAACCTGTACTCTAATAAAATGGAAAGCAAAGAAGAAATGGACAGATTTCTAGATACTTATGAATTACCACAGTTGAATGAAGAAGATAAAAACACTTTAAACACCCCAATCACAATCAGTGAAATTGAAAATGTGATTAAAAACTTACCAACAAAGAAAAGCCCAGGTCCTGCTGAATTAACTGCTGAATTTTACAAGACATTTAGAGAAGAACTACTGCCATTACTCTTCAGACTTTTCAACAAAATTGAAAGGGAAGCTATACTTCCAAATTCATTCCTGGAAGCAAGTATCACTTTGATTCCCAAACCAGGGAAAGATGTAACTAAAAAAGAGAACTACAGGCCAACCTCCTTAATGAATATAGATGCAGAAATCCTCAATAAGATACTAGCAAACAGAATACAGAGGATCATCAAGAAGATCATACATCCTGACCAAGTTGGATTTATTCTAGGGATGCAAGGATGGTTCAACATCCATAAATCAATAAATGTAATACACTATATTAACAAAGTCAAGGACAAAAATCATATGATTCTCTCAATAGATGCAGAAAAAGCATTTGACAAAATTCAACACCCATTCATGATAAAAACCCTGCAAAAAAATGGAATAGATGGTCTGTATCTCAATTTAATAAAGGCTATCTATGAAAAACCAAAACCCAACATCATATTAAATGGCCAAAAACTGAAAACCTTCACGTTAAAATCAGAAACAAGACAAGGATGCCCACTATCACCACTCCTCTTTGATATAGTTCTGGAAGCATTAGCCATAGCAATTAGACAAGGGAAAGAAATTAAAGCAATAAAGATGGGAAAGGAAGAAGTTAAACTATTATTATTTGCTGATGATATGCTACTCTACACTGAAGAACCAAAAATCTCCGCCAAAAGACTTCTAGACTTAATTGACACTTTTAGCAGAGTAGCTGGATACAAGGTGAACACCCCAAAATCAATAGCCTTCTTGTACACAAATAACAGATTCACTGAGAGAGAAATTAAGGAAACAATTCCCTTCACAATAGCATCCAAAAAAAATGAAGTTTCTAGGAATCAATCTACAAAAGAAGCAAAAGACCTCTACAGTGAAAACTACAACACTCTGAAAAAAGAGATCAAAGAGGATAAAAGAAAATGGAAAGATATCCCCTGCTCCTGGGTAGGAAGAATCAACATAGCGAAATGGCCATACTTCCAAAACTGCTATATAGATTCAATGCAATACCAATTGAAATTCCAAAACTATATTTCACAGAATTAGAAAAAAGAATCCAAAAATTCATTTGGAACCAGAAGAGACATAGAATAGCAAAAGTCATCCTAGGAACAGAGACATGGCAGTGGATGTAACAATTCCCAATTTGAAACTATACTACAAAGCCACTGTGATAAAAACAGTATGGTACTGGTAAAGAAACAGACCTGTAGGTCAGTGGAAAAGACTGGAAGACACAAAAAGAACTCCAGATATACTCAGCTACCTCATCTTTGACAAAGGAGCTGACCATCCACTGGAGGAAAGATAGCCTCTTTAATAAATGGTGTTAGAAAACTGAATCTCAACTTGCCAAAGATTAAAACTAGACCCTTGCCTTTCACCATGTGCTAAAATAAAATCAAAGTGGATTAAAGATCTAAATATTAAAACAGAAACACAAAACTTGCTGGAAGATAAATTAGGTAGAACCCTTGAAGACATTGGCATAGGAAAAGACTTTATGAACAAGTCCTCAATAGCATGGGAAACTAGCAGAAAGAATCAACCGCTGGGATCTCATCTTATTGAAAAGCTTCTGCCCTGCAAAAGAAACCATCAAGAGAACTAAGAGACAGCCTACAATGTGGGAAAAAAATTTTACCAGCTGCTCCTCAGACAAAGGACTATTTATAGAATATATAAAGAATTCAAAACAATCATCTCCCCCCAAATATAAAGACTCAATTAAAAAATGGGCATCTGAAATGAACAGACATTTCTCAGACAAAGAAGTAAAAGCAGCAAGTAAATATATGAAAAAAATGTTCCACATCACTGGTCACTTGAGAGATGCACATGAAAACAACACTGAGATTTCACCTCACCCCACAAAGAATGGCTGCTATAAAGAAATCACACAATAACAAATGTTGGCGGGGTTGTGGGGAGAAAGGAAGCCTTCTCCATTGTTGGTGTGAGTGCAGACTGGTGCAACCACTATGGAAATCAATATGGAGATACCTCAGAGAGCTAGGTCTAGTGGTTCCATTTGACCCAGCCATCCCTTCTGCTGTATATATTTCCAAAAGATTTAAAAGAAGTATACCATAGTGATATGTATGCACCAATGTTTATAGCAGCACAGTTTGTAATAGCTAAAACTTGGAAACAGCCCATCTGCCCATCTGTTGGAAACTGGATAAAGAAGATGTGGTTTTTCTATAAAATGGAATACTACTCAGCCATTAAGAATGAGAAATTAGAATCATTCATAGGAAAGTGGATACATATTGAGGATATACTCTTAAGTGAAATAAATGTCACACATGTGTGAATACCGAATAGTTTCTCTGGTGTGAAAAACTATAATAGTACACAAGATCCTAATGGGATAATTAAGAGTGTGAAATAGGAAGAAAAGGGTTAAAGGTTTAGGGAAAGTGGGAAGGGTAGGGGAAAGGAAATAAGGGAAAAGAAAAAAATGAGAAAATAAAAAAATGGAAATAAAGATTTTGTTAATTTGGAGGGGAGGAGGGGGTGAAGGGAGGGCAGGGACAAGAGGAAAAAATGAGAACCAAGACCTGTCATGTGAAGGTACAGGATCCCAGTAATGAATGTAACTGTATTGTAGACCTAGATTGTACCAATTAACTCAATAAAAAGAAAAAAAATGCAATACTAACTTCTGCAACTTCATGGGATATTAAATGTATCTGTGTTTCCTAACTGTAGAGATCTTCAAAGATTCAAAACTGAAAAAACATCTTATACTGGTGAATTCCAGACTACAGTTGCTTATGGTGGTAAACATTTTCAGATTTAATCATCTGGCTTTCCCTCATGTGTGTTCCAGCTATTTGTGATAAAATCTTTTGTATCTTTATTAAGTTTATTGGTACATTTTAGGCATACAGTACAGTTACCTTCATCATTGAGATCTTGTACCTTTACAAGACTTATCTTGGTTTTTATTGTTCCCCATTCCCCAGCCCTCCCTTCACTCCCTCCACCCCCTACCCCTCTCACTTTCTCTACTCTTTTAGACCTTTTCTTACAATTACACAATAATAATTATACATTTTGATCCTTATTTACAATTTTAGTTTTTCACACCAGAGAAATGATTTGATATTTACACATGTGTCTCTTACTAATTTCCCTTGTGTATGGTCTCAATGTTCATCCAACTAGCTACAAATCTCTCTAGTTTCTCACCCGAAGGGGCTGGTGTGCCTTGAGACACTCACTGAGACAAGCAAACAGAATTGCATAGGATTCATCTGTCTTCCACCCTCCATGGTACTTGTCCAGGTAAACAACAGGATCTCAGGTGTTTCTACTTTTCTTTGCACTTGCACTTTCTTCTTGGTGCTTATTAAGGAGGCCAATTAGGCACCAATCTTCCTATCTTGTTTCCCACATTTCCCCCTTTTTGTTTTATAATAACACCAGTTTAAATAACAATTACTGCTACACATCACTAGGGGAGGTATGTAGGTGTAAGCAATGACTTACTGTATCTGTATTGGCTTTTTTTAAGGGCCTACCCTATCTGACTACTTTTATGATTAACTTAACAATCTCCCACTCTGAGGAGGTACTCTTTAACTGCTGAGAGGGGGTAATGGGCCCAGACCACTCTATTTACTGCTGAGATGACTGGAAGTCAGACACACACCCCCAAGAGGGTCTATTCAAAGGGTTCTCAATAGATGCCAGGCATTATCATCTTGGGTAGGCACTGATGACAAACAAATCTTTCCACCTCCCGAGTAGCTTTCTTTAGTTTTTGTCTGAGGGAAGGCTACATATTTGAGGAGTTTGTAGTGGAGTTCCTCCATGGATAAGACATGGGGAGGACTTCTCCATGGTTGCATACTTGTAGAGGCTACCCACACCATCTGTCCATTTCCTGCAATGACACAAGCAAATCCCTTCCCCCATGCCAGCAGAGTAACTGGTTCCTCCATTCTCATCTCTGATGACTGCCATAAAACTTGTGCCTTCTTCCTTTCCCAAGCTCTTGTACTTTTGACCAACTTAATTTTGCTGGGGTGCTGTCTCTATTACCAATAGAATTCAAAAACTAAGTGTTAATGATGCAAAATTAAGGCAAGCTTGTGGCTTATCATGACCTATTATTCCTCCTTTTTGTTTTTCCAATTGCCATTTCAATTTTATGTGTGCATGCCCAACAATAGCTTGTCCTTGTGGATTGTGAGGAATTCCACTGGAATGACTAACATTTCATTGCTGCAAAAATCTTTGAAAGCTCCTGCTCGCATAGGCACAGCTATTATCCATTTTTCTTTTCTTTTTTTTAAAATTGAATTTATTGGTACATTCTAGGTAGACAGTACAGTTACATTCATTACTGGGATCTTGTACCTTTACATGCTAGGTTTTGGTTCTCATTTTTCCCCCTTGTCTCCACTCTCCCTTCATCCTCCATTTTTATTTTCTTAGGAACTTCTGTCTTTGCAAATGCCAAGAGACAATGTTGCTGTGTATTCCCCGCAGTCTCACTTGCATGGCAAGCAGTGTGCATAAAATGAGAATAGGTATTTATACTAACATGCACATTCTGAAGTCTACTGAATTGGGATATATATATATATATATATATAGTCAACTTGGCTAGCTTCTGATGGAACTGATGTAAATAAAGTTTGTCATGTTAGAGAAGATTGTTTAATCTGCTATGACTGTTATCCAGAAAGTTGAAAGCTAGTGGTAAGGGCTTGAATACCTTGACACAAATAAGATCAAGAAATCTTTGTCTGTTGAAAGATCAAAACAATGAGTCTTATCAGTGTGATGATTTCCATCTGCCACTGGTACAGGAAGAGTGGAATGTGAGAGCATTATGACCTATACAAAACGTTCTATTCTAAATGGCTACCTGCAATCACAAAACAAATGAAACAGAGGAGAAGCTAAAGTAATTTTTATGGTAGCTGTCTCTAAACAATTAGTAATATTAAACACATAGGCAGAATCACATAAAATATTAACAGGTTCTACCAAAGTGCATTTTAATATGGGTAATCATAGCAACCAATTCTGATTTTCGAACTGAAAGTCCAGAGGTAGCAATTTTCTGGAGATTTTGCATAGTCTAGTAAGCAGCAAAACCTTGAGAGAATCCACTGATAAAATAAGTTGAAGCATTCACAAGAGGAGTTGTCTGAGTATTTCTAGGTAAAATAAATGAATAATGACAATACAGCTGACAAAGTTATCAGAAGGGTAATGATTATCAACTGATCCTATATAATCTGCAAAGGCTACCTGCCAAACTAAGGAAGTTGGTAATAAATGAGTACACTGTATGAGGTTAACAGGAAGCACAATAGATCCAGATCAAATCCCAAGAGCTGGAAGCTGTGGTGGCAGGCCTGCTGCATTAGCCTTGCCATTTGATCTGCACAGTCTGAAGCACTTTTGTAAGCTGATTAGGAAGATAAAGCCATTCAATAGGTTGACATTCATAGTTCACCATTTGATGAAAGAGTCCAACAGGTGAATGAAATGTAGGCAATATAATCAGCCTTAAAGGCATGGTCAGACTAATTCAAAACACATGTCTATCTATTAACTGGTGCTCTTGAAGGGATTCAGGTGTTACAGTAGGAGGAGAATACAAAACTGTGTCTCCCTGTAATATTTTGGATAGATTGTTTGTATGTAGGTATTCCTAATTTTGGGTGAATCCAATTAATGTCCCCCAATAATCTTAGGAAATCATTCAATGTTTGCAATGAGTCTCATTTTAATGTTAATTTCTGAACTTCAGCTGCTTTTTCTGTTACCAAAGTAACTATAGGGAGAGATTTCTTGAATTTTCTCCTGGGTTATGCATACTCATGTTGTACTACAGCCTGTTTAGTTTCTGTTTCCAGCAGCATTTCTTCTGTAATCTCTAGGTGTGCTGCTCCCTAATTCTGTCAAGCTTGCTCATCTGCTAACTGTGGAAAGCTAACATGAAAAGTTAAGTATCCTCATGCAGAGAGGTGGGACTTAGTTAACTGCCCCATGTCTAAAGGAGGCAAGTGCAACGCTCCTAGTGCAGACTTCAGTAAGTCTAATGTCTCCCATCCAAGTACTAAGCAGGGCCAACCTTTCTTAGCTTCTGGGATCAGATGAGACTGGGCACATTCATGGTGGTAAAATGGATGCACATTGTGGTCATACTGTTAAGTGAAACAAAAAGGACACATATATGTAAATACCAAATAGTTTCTCTAGTGTGAGAAACTGAAAGTGTAAATAAGGACTAAAAGGAAGTAAGGGTGCAAAGGGGAAGGGGAAGTGTGAAGAGTAGGGGAAAAGAGGGGAATGGAATTAATATGAGAAAAAGAAAAAATGGAAATAAAGTGTTTGTAGATGGAGAAGGGTGGAGGGGTTGAAGGTAGAGCAGGGGAATGGGGGAAAAATAAGAACCAAGATCGATTATGTAAAGGTGCAAATTTCCAATGATGAATGTCATTACAATTTATATTGTATACCTTAGATGTACCAATAAGATTAAGTAATTAAAATAAGTCTAATGTGAAAGGTCTGGGAACCCATTGTTCATGACACTGGATTTTAATTCTTTGAGCAACCTATACTCCAAATGATTGTGCTTATGAACATTTGCTTAAGCATTATTAGGGTCAGGATGAATATTAATTGTAATCACACATGTCCTGAAGGGCTCTCTGTTAAGCACAGCCTGTCTAACCAATCTTTGATAAGGAGACATTACTTTTGTCTCAACCATAGATGGAGGAAGAGGAGAAGGAAGAGAAGGGGACCAGGGCTCATCACCCTCACCATATCTTTTCTCAAGGGTGCATTAGGTGTGGATATCCTCCCACAGTTCAAGGACAAAGAACTGCATGGACCAAACTCCATGTGGACAAAGATTTAGGGCATATAGCAGAGTCCTGGGTACAAGCACACTTCAAATCCTCTCTTATTTCATCCCAGCTCTCTACATTAAGTGTACTCATCTGAGGAAACCAAAGATTATGTTTGATAACATCTTGCAACATATAAGAAATCAACTGAGTACTAATTTGAGCACCAGACTGGTGCAATGGAATTTCCGACAAAGCAATATAACACTTCAATAATATATTTCAATTCTATGCCCCATGACACAATCTGACTCTACCATGTTCTTTTTCTTCAACTTTTTTCATTTTCTTTTGCCACCTGGCATCTCTGTGCTGCAGAAGTCCCCTTCACTGACTCTCTACATATTTTCCCTGAGTGGACTTCCTTGACCAGGTCCCTGTTTGGGTGCCACCTGTATGAATCAGCCTATGAGGTTGAACCTGACCAAGGGGTGATGAGGATGAAAAGTAAAGAGACACAGAACCAAGTTAAATATGGAGGGTCAAAGGGCTATTGTCTCCCTTCAACATACACCCTCAAGTGACTGGCACACCTTGGCTTTATTCACTGTAAACAGGCACAAGCAATTAGCGTTACATAGGATTCATCTGTCTCCCACCCTCTATGGCACTTGTCCAGGTAAACAGCAGGATCTCAGGTGTTTTTAACTTTTTCTTGCAATGTGTCAGCACACTTGCATGCCCTCTTCCTTCTTGGTGTTCACTGAGGAAGCCAACTAGGCCTCAGTCTTCCTATCTGGTCTCTCACAACTCTAATGATTAAAAGTTATACATTAATAACCTATAATGTACATCTTTAAATAATTACATTCTACTTAAATGGAACTCTATTAAAAGAATAAATTTAGGTAAAAGTTTCTTTATATTTATTACCTTGTAATTAAAGGTAAACTGACAAAGTTAAAATGTGTTTCAAAGATAATGACAAAACCCGATGGTTCTAATATAATGGCATCCTGATTCTCATTTTCAAGAGCGATATTGCCCTTGACATCCAATTTTCTCTGAAAAACTGTATAATTGCTTTCTAATATAATACAGGAATTTAACTTCTAAGACACCAACAGTTGGAAAAGAAGTAACAGTTCTCTGGTTATACTTGTAATTTAAAGATGCTTCATGTCCAGATAAAATTATTACAGTTAAATCTACTGCTCCCACTACAATTCTGGTTAAAACTGAGGTTTAGAGACGCAAGCTAAGATAATAACTGGGCTAAGATTTTGGACCTGGCCCCCCAATCCAACAAGGACTTCAGACATGAGGGAACCTCTGTGCAGGATCCTACAACTCTGGTGAGTTGCTCAACCTCCTGGTCAGGACTATTGAGGACGAGAGTTAATCAGTGCACACAGTGCTACAAAGGAGATTCTCCAAAGAGGAAAATCCTTCTATGCTTGCAGGAGAACCCGCATGGTCAAGCAATGCTGACATATATAAGCAGATGACATTGACAGAGGAGCCAATATGTTCTGCACCAAAAGAAAGCCCCGAGGAGCCTGAAGTAATATATATATATTATATATATCTTTATATTTAAAATATATATAAATTATATCTCAAGAGGTTAATTTGATAAGCACATCTCATAACCAAAGATATATTAAAATAATAGTAATATAGGACAGATATACAAAGAGGACTCCAGTTACTACCCTGACCCTATAGCAATCTCTAGCTGCACCTATAGCTGAACAGTCTTATGATTCAGTCAGGCTAGTAATCCTCAGCAGCTGCTGTGAAACCTCAGCAAAAGTCTTTAAATTCCTTAGCTAAAATTGCCCTTCAGAAGCACACTGTTTTTGATCTACTTATGGCTGATACTGGAAGTACTTGTATATCAATAAATTAAACCTCTTGTCTTTTAGAGAAATAATTCACATGAGTTGGGAAAGATTTTAAAACAATAAAAAAAGTCAAACTTATAGATAACATCTATGAGCAGCCAGGTCTAGGACCCAATTGGTTACAATCCTTATTCAAATCCTTTAGAAATAGTGTTTGGACTTGGCTCCTTTCCCTAATCTGCCTTTCCATTCTGGTGTTTATGCTTAGTTCATACTTAATCTCTTGGCAAAATTTGTTGATTCTTGTCTAGAGGCTGTCAAACTCCAAATGATCATACAGATGGAACCAATGGTAAAGTGCTATATTCTTATCAAAGTCCATTAGAGTGACTTTCTGAAGAGAACACATAACTGCTAAACCCCAAGCTTGACTTCTTTCCAAAGACTCTTAGATTAGCTCTTGAGAGAAAATCCCTGACTGTTTCCCCTACCCTAACCCTTCTCAGCTTGAAGCATCTACACCGAAATGTCACTCTTTCTTCCCTAATGGCAATTACAGATATCTTTGAAGAGCGGGAATATTATAGACAGCTAAGTTAGATACAAATTAATGTATGGTCAGAGAAGGATTGGACCCTTGAAGAAGTCATCATAAGAAAATAAAGATATCAAAATATTGCTGGAGGCAAATCTGAAGAGTGTCAGACCTCAGAATGAAAAAGCAATAGATAGGTCTGTTTGTAATCTTTCCTAGATATAAACAGCAAGTTGAGATTATATTGTAATTAGCACCACTTTGTCCATTGTGCCCAGATAGGCATCAGAAGCATTTGTGGGTTATTTCCTTCCTTCCTCAAAATTCCTTTGTTTTTTCTGTATTCCCTTGCTCACCTCCCCATTGAATCAATATTAGCTAAGTGACTATATTTGTAATCCTGTATGTTGATTGTAGCCTGACCTATTTTGTGCCCTCATTAACCTTGATGAGAAGCCTTGGTGTCCATTCATTTGGGACTCCTCCTGAAAATTCAGGCGCTATTCTTACCTTAATTTCCAATAAAACTCTGCTAACTTCCCCCTTTGGTTGGCAACTTCATTCGTTGATGTTGTGAAACCATGAACTTCACTTATCTGACATCCAACATGTTGGGGATTATATTTTTCCATACCAATTTGATAAAAAAATCACCTACGATTCTTTTATTATGTTTATGCTACATCTGTTTCTTATAATACTACTCATGTGCGTTTCTGGTAAGAAATTGGTTCTGATGACAGCCAGGTCATAATTTTCTTAGCAGAACCTGATACTAGGAACAAGTCATAGATCTAGTCACTATGTTACCACAGAAAAGCCTGAACATCCTTTTCTTCTTCCAAGAATGATTTCTTCTTCCTTTTAATGATGGCAACTCTAAGGTTGCTTTAGTCATGCTACCATTTGGGAACAAAAGTGTTAAGGTTCTCAGTCACTAACAGTCCTAGAATAGCAAAAGCCATTATAGGAAACAAAGATGTGACCAGGGGAATATCACAATTCCCAATTTGAAACTAAATTACAAAGCCACTGTGATAAAAACAGTCTGATACTGGTAAAGAAACAGACCTGAGGATTAGAAGATGCAGAAAAACTCCAGACATACTCAGCTATCTCGTCTTTGACAAAGGAGCCAACCATCCTCACCGGAGGTGAGATAGCCTCTTCAATAAATTGTGTATGAAAAACTGAATTTCAATCTGCCAAAGATTAAAACTAGACCCCTATCTTTCACCATGCACCAAACTAAAATAGAATTGGATTAAAGATCTAAATATTAAAATAGAAACACTAAACTTGCTGGAAGATAAGTTAGGTAGAACTCTTGAAGACAGTGGCATAGGAAAACTTTATGAACAAAGCCTCAGTAGCACAGGAAGTAGCACAAAGAATCAACAACTGGGATCTCATCTTATTAAAAATCTTCTGCCCTCCAAGAGTAACCACCAACAGAGCTGAGACAACCTACAATGTGGGAAAAAATGTTTACCAGCATTTCCTCAGAAAAAGGTCTACTATCTAGAATATATAAAGAACTAAAAAAAATAAGATCCCACAAATATAAAGACCCTATTAAAAATGGGCATATGAAATGAACAGACATTTCTCTGACAAACAAGTAAAAGTAGCAAATAAATATATGAAAAAAATATTCAACGTCACTGGTCATTTGAGAGATGCAGATGAAAACAACACTGAGATTCCACCTTCCCCCAGAAAGAATGGCTGCTATCAAGAAATCAACCAATAACAAATGCTGGTAGCATTCTGGGGAGAAAGGAACTCTTCTCCGTTGTTGGGAGTGCAGACTGGTGCAACGACTGTGGAAATAAATATGGAGATACCTCTAAGAACTAGGATTAGAGGCTCCATTTGACCTAGCTGTCCCTCTGCTGGGTATCTTTCCAAAAGAATTAAAAGAATCATACCATAGTGACATAAGTGCATCCATGTTCATAGTAGCACAATTTGTAATAGCTGAAACTTGGAAACAGCCCAACTGCCCATCAACTGGTGACTGGATAAAGAAGATGTGGTTTTAGAGACATTAATAGCTAAATGGATGCACATTGAGGCCATACTCTTAAGTGAAATAAATAGTACACACGTGCAAATATTGAATAGTTTCACTGGTGTGTCAAACTAAAAGTATAAATAAGTTTCAAATTGTATAATTGATAATGTGAAATAGGAAGACAAGGACTGAAGGAGTAGGGGAAATGGGCAGGGTAGGAGAAAGGAAAGAGAAAGTCTTTGTAAATAGGGAATGGTGGAGGGGGGTGAAGAGAGAGCAGGGGAATGGGGAAAAATAAGAGCCAAGATACATCATGTAAAGGTAGCAGATCCCAATGATGAGTGTAACTGTAGTGTATACCTACAAAGTATCCATAAACTTAATCAAAGAAAAAGACTATCTGTCACTAAATTTGTCTTGCTTCTTGGGAGTTTTCAACCCAGAACTTGTTCCTATTTCCTTCCCTCCTCCCTAGAATCAGCATAAATTTGAATTCCTCAGGAAACCTCTCTCAAGAGCCCCTAGCTTTCATGTCCCTATGTTCCTGTGGGACACAGTAAGGTGAATAATATTTCATCATTATTATTTTATTTTCATAAGTTTATTACTGATGGTGTTCAGTCTGCTTCAATAGTTGTTATGTAGGCAATAGTTAACTGAAAAGATCAAATATCAGGAATAACTTGTTAAGAATTGTACATTAAGAAAGAATGAATATGATTGCACTGTTAATGTGATTACATTATATTACATAGCCCTAGGTTTGCAGATGAAGATCTTCCTGCAGTGCCTTGGAGTTAAACCAAAATTCTGGAGAATGTCACTGACATCAGTGAGATATTATTGCAGGTTTGTTTCTTTGTTACAATTATTTAGCTTGCTATTTGCAAGGGTGGCTGACTCCTACAGAAACATGGCAACATGAGAGAAAGGTGCTGTCCTAGCTCGGAAATCACTTATTTCTTCCAACTGTTGTTCCTCACTGTGTAAATGGTGCTGGGTGTGCTTATTGCTTTTGTGTGCATCCCATAGCTTCTCATTGGACAGAATTAGAGAACGTGTGCACCCATAATGCGCACGCGCACACCCACACCCACACACCTATACCTATATATATCATGTATTTGGGGAGCCTGGGTTTACACTGAAGCTTTCAATTCCAATATAGACCACCAAGTTCCATAATCTCAACTCCTTTCTCCTGTAGTGAAAGCCCTATGCAACTTCTCTGTACATGTGTAAAGCACCTCTACCCCTGCTCCTGCTCACTTCCTCTCAGGCATAAATAAAACCATTTAGGTTTTCAGGCCCACAATAGGCTGCTGTTATATTCCCCCTGGGTTCCAAGACCCTGCAAAGAGCCACCCCTCTGTCCAGGCGTCCTCCTCACTTCCCCCTGTCAGGCCTCCTCCCCACACAGACATCTTATTCATCCAGCACTGGATGTCACCTTCTCCCTCCTGACTTTCATGTCATGTCCTGCGCCATTCTCAGCTTCCCGCTCCTTCTGCCTAGCTGCCATTCCACAACAGGCCCTTTCATGCTCTGTGAGCACCCACATATCACACAGGGCCACCTCCATAGTAGTTGGTCCACACCCTAAGATTGCTTCAAAATCCTCCTCAGGGCCACTGTGGCTCTCTTCTGAGCACATCTTCTGTTCAGTCACCCTGCTTGGTGAGGACTGAAGCATGCAGCAGAGTAAGCAAAGGAAAGAGGAAGAGAACTGTTGGTATTCTTTTAATGACAAATTCTTGACTCTTGTTTTTAATTATCTACTTCAGTAAGTCTAGTGCTAAAGATAGCAGTGTTATGAAACTAGAATTTTATGACATCAGAAGTTACCTGAAACAGTATTTATTTATTTATATATTTATTTTACAGCAAAACCACCATTGGTTTCCTTTGTTCAGATTAGATTTAACATAAGACTTTCCCAATTCTGTCTCAGACTCTTTTTATTTTATCTTTTCCATGTGTACGGCCATGAAACTTAGCACTTCAGCTCTTCTGAGCTTTTTTCTTCAAATATGTGACTTTTACGCATGTGTATATAGTCTTTCATTCTTTCTAGAATACCCTTCCTTACCTCATTTTCTTTTTTTTTCCTTTCATTGAGTTTATTGGTACTTTTTTTTTTTTGAGACAGGGTCTCACCATGTAGTTGAGACTACATGTCTCAACTGGAACTCACTATGTATCCCAGGCCTGTCTCAAACTCACAGCGATCCTCCTGCCTCAGCCTTCTGAGTGCTGGGATTACAGGCATGCACCACCATACCCGGCTTATTGGTACTTTTTAGGTACACAGTACAGTTACATTCATCATTGGGATCCTGTACCTTTATATGATGTATCTTGGTTCTTATTTTTTCCCCATTACCCTCACCTCCCTTTAACCCCCTCCACCCTTCCCTATGTACAAAGACTTTGTTTCCATTTTTTCCTTTTCTCATATTTTTTCTTTTCCCTTTCTTGCTTTCCCCTACCCTTATTTGTTTCCTTTTTCCTTTTCTCATATTTTTTCTTTTCCCTTTCTTGCTTTCCCCTACCCTTCCCACTTCCCCTACTCCTTTGGACCTCCTATTTCACATTATCAGTTGTACAATTTAAACCTTTTTTACACTTTAGTTTCTCACACCAGAGGAACTATTTGGTATTTACATATGTGTGTCCTATTTATTTCTCTTAAGAGTATGGCCTTGATATGCATTCATTTAGCTATAAGCCTCATTTTCTATCTAGGAAACTTTGATCCATTTTTTGAGATTCAAATTAAATGTCACTTCTCAGTGAAATCTTTCCCAGCTCCCTCTGATAAGTAGGCCGTTTTTGCTTCTTTAGAGCATGTTACTACTAAAATTCTCCCATTGATTGGCCATGTAGCTTTGAGCAAATCCCTTGACTTTTCTAGGCCTGCAGTTTCCTTATCTTTTAAGTGGGGACAGTAATTGTATCACCTTTGTACAGTCATCATGAAAGTGAGTTGCAAACTGCCACAAGGTTAATTGTTGCTATTGCTATGATTATGTGATTTTAAGTCTCAAACAAAATATTTTATATTCTTAGGTCAATTCCCAGAACTTAATTCAACATCTAAAACATAATGTGTAATCAATATCTTCTGAAGGAATGTGTTCCTTCTGCAAATACTAATTATGCACCATGTGTTGTGCAATATTATGATCAAAATAGAGATAATTTCTGACCTTGTAGAAGTTATCATTTGATGGGAAATGGAATCTAGCAAATAATCATACAAGTGAATAAATAAAGGAAGGCAAACTGTGCTAAGTCTTAAAAAGGGTAGTTATCATAAGTACATGTGGTATCATAAAGCTACCAATTCTTGGCACAATTTCTGAAACCCTTTGGAATTCCTGAGTGTAAAAGTCACAGGAATATGTGTTATTCTAATGAGGTATTGCTTGGCAGGCCCCAGTAGTTTCAGGATGGGAGTTGTTGCTTAGAAACTTGAGACTTTCAGCCTCAACCTCCAATCTTTAGGGAGTGGAGGGGACTGGATATGGAGTTAACCACTTGTTGCCAAGAAAATTTATATAATGAAACCTCCCTAAAATCCTCATCGATTTAGAGAGCTTCTAGGCTGCGTGCACATTGAGGTCCAGGGAGGTAGCCTACACTGATAAATTCACCTCATCTCCCTTGTCCTGTGACTTGCTTCCAGTTGGCAGTTCTCAAATTATATCCTTTATCACATACCAGTTTCGAGGAAGTAAAGTGGTAGCAAAGTTTTATTTGTTGTAGTAAATTATCAAACCTAAAGAAGGGCTTGTGTGTGTTAACCTCTAACTTTGTAGCCAAGTGGGAGACAAGCATGGCAACCTGGGGACTTAATGTTTATCATTGTCCTCTGAAGTGAGGACAGTCTTGTGGAGCAGAGCCATCAAACCTGTGGAATCTGACTTGGGCAGTGCTATTGATTGGACTTGAAGGGCAAGGCCCCCAGCTGGTGTCAGGAGAAAAAACAAAGGCTAGTTGTGGTATCACAGCAGTTGTTATAAAACCAACTCAATTGGTAAGTGAACTAAAGAGGCTAATTTAGATTAGGTGGTAGAAAGTTACTTCTAATGGAGTAAACTTTGCCTGAGACCTATATTAGATAGAAATTAAGCAGGTGAGGAGGGCATGGAAGAGAAATATCCTGTGTGAAGGTGTGTGCAAACCTGACTCTGTCCAGGCAGGCCTCTGAAACAGGGGGAAAAATAGATCTTTTCTCCTTTGAAATTGATTATATTAGGTGTTTTGCTGTAATGACAGAAGCTAATACTTTTTGCAGAAAGCTGGTAGGCTTCTCTGCAATGTAGTGGGGTCAGTTGTATTATAATGTCATACATATGTTGCTCAGATGGAAATGCTAAAGCAAAAATTATGCAGGAAAATCCACAAGGCTTACATGAAGATGAGGCATCACACAAAAACCTTCATTAGTGACAAATTTAGAAAAAGATGGAAACCAAATAAAGTGGTAGCAGAATTTTACACATGTTAAATGATTAAGAAACACATAAGTACTACAATAAACATGGCACATTATCTTGAGAAGGACCTGTCATCTGTTTGTGGAAATGGGCATTGTAAGGACTTGCCTAGCTACCAAGTGGAGGAAGTGAAAATTGTAATAACCCACATGGTAAACGGAGCTCTGTGCTCAACCTGGACATCAGTTATGCAATTCACAGCCATAAATCCTAGTGCATATTCTTCTGCCATTGAGATATAGGTCTTTCCATGCATACAAATATAATAATATCTGCTTCACCACGATACAGGATTTAATTTAAAATATAGACTTTCTTCAATTCATTTCTGTATTAGAAGTATTAGTGCTGAGAATTTCTTGGGCCTTATTTTCACTTATGGATTCATCCAGCAGCTGAAGTCTCTGGAATTTTCTCCATGTTTGAAGCCATCAATTTCACCCCTGTTATTGTCACTAGTCATTTCATCTGCTAGCCACTGACCAAAACAAAGGGGGCCATATATTTGGTTTAAAAGGAAAAAGGATTTATTCAAAGCTATCTCTGAGGAGATGGAGGGGTCCATTTGCCTCCAATGACCTTTACATGTGGGTAAGGATCTTTTATAGAGAGGAACACAGGGGAAGAGAGCATGGAGAGACAATGCAGATAATTCACACTTGACTCATCACTTATTCCTTTTCAACTCATCCTCCTCTGTCATGGAAAACAAACCAGGCTTCTGGCATCCGGAGTGTGATAGCTGCATATTCTGCCACTCTTTTGGGCTGAGGAGAGGAGGAAGTGTTGCTATCTGGTCAGTAGGAGAAAATTATGGGAAGTTGTTCATCTTTAAAGGGAGAAACCTGACTTTTAAAGGTTCCATTTTGCAGTATCATTTACATCATCACCAGAAGGAACCACTTTGGTAGGATGGCTGACTTCTGTTTAAAGTCTTCATAAATACTGTGCCTAGCACTTTTTCTCCGTGAGAAAGTTTCCTTCCTATTTTCTGGCCACCTGGTCTTCACCCATGTGCTTCCTTATCGACTCCTTCTTCTTTAGGCCTTGCTCCTTGTAACAGTGGAGGGATGAGACCACCCAAGCAGGTTCGTGAAAGCAAAGAGGTTCAGACTATTCACTCAGGCAAAGGTGGACTGATGGCAAGCAAGAGGCCTTCAGCCTCAAAGAATAGGCAGGAAACTTTTGAGGGCATTGGAAGAGAGTTCTGGAACATCTATCATACATAAGGTTCAGAGCAATTAAGGGTCCATGCAGCTACTCCCGTGCAGGGGTGTGGGTATTTTCAGGAGGCTTGGCATTGAAAAGGTGCTGTATTCTGTAGGTGTTCTGTCTATGTAGGGAAGTCCCATCCTGTGCTGTGTTCTGTCTGCTCCAAGATGGCACAGCTTTTCTTCTATGGAGACAGCACCTGCATTGGCATCTGTTTTGTTGCTGACTTTATTTATTTATTTATTTTTTTGTATCTTGTCAAACTGTAGCCTGGAACTAAAGCACATATTCATTAACCACTTCCCAGCTGGGTCAAGCCTGACATCACTTCTGACTTGGAGCACGTGGGGGCAACCCAGCCATAGACTTTTTTTCTTTTGGTACCGGGATTGAACTCGGGTCCTTGCACTTGCAAGGCAGGCTACCGAACCGCTGAGCTAAATGCCCGGCCTCTGCCATAGACTTTTAAAATCTATTCTATTGTTGTCTCAGATGATTGGCAAGGTAGAGTTTTCCACGCCAGTATCTGCTGGTCTGGATATATCACATATTTTTCCTTGGATCCAAACAGCTTTATTATTTCAAGCTTCTCAACCTTATAAGTTTTCCTTGGCAATTTTGAAGTAGGGTATTTAGAGACATCTGAGATGATAAATATGTATTGTTAACAGATAATTTACAAATGCAAAACTTAGCAAAACAAACAAAAAAAGGTAAATGAAAAATTCACAGTTGAATACCTGTATTCTGTCAGATGGTAGACTTTTAAGGTGTGCGTGTGTGCATGTGTGAGCTGACTCAGCTCAGGTGAGCTGGGCAGTTTTTGTTTTACCTGGATGAAGTGCTCTCTGCAGATAAAATCATGTATAAGGAAATGAAAAATTCAAATTATGCTCAAATTTTTCTTACTATAGCAATTATTTGGGACAAATTTACATTTTCAAACAAAATGTTATTAAAGAACTGATAAATTTACTTTATTCTCAAATTTCCTAGTAGAAACTCCAATTTTGGGGTATAGAAACACTTGTAATAGACTATAAAACAAACTTTACTTCTTGATTAAAAATGTGAAATGAGTATTAGGTAGATTGATTTTTACCATACACCTAGAATGAATTTTTAACCTCAGTTTTGTAATAATTTAGTTGGTTCTGAGTTATACATAAGCTTATGACATTCCATTTCTTTTCCCTCTTTGTTTTCTGTCATCCATATCTACACATCCTTCCATCCACCCACCAATCTATCCTTTTGATGCTACATGCATATGGGAACTTTCTTCAGTGATCATGAAAACTAAAACAGAGGCAATATCATGACTTAAAAGACAAAAGCTTTTATTGAGGAGGAAGAGAAAATGGAGAAGGGACTTCAACCTGAGGAGAAGAAAAGCTAAAGGAGACAGAGCTCTAATGGAGATGATCAGACGAGCTGGTTAACAAAAGAAAAAGAAGGTTTTATGGAGCTTTAGGGGTGCCCTAGGATCTGGAAATTTCCATTGGTCTAAAGTATGAAACTTTTTGGCCATTTCTTCACATTATAGGGGCTATGTTCCTTGTGCAGAGTATGGGTCTGTGGGTATTCTTCCCCTTAGACCCAGTTTGGCACAACCCTGTGCTGTTTCAGCTCATCTGGTCCTTGCAATAGGACTGGGTAAATGAGGTAAGGGTGCATTCCACACATTGTTGGCAAAGGAGGATAGGGGAAAGGATATGCTTTCCTCTTCAGTGGGTGACAGGTCATGGATGAAGTCCAGAGAATCCCATCTTTTGTCCCTATGAGAGATCTTGTCTGCTTCATGTCCATTCATTTACCTTGTGCCAATTTTTGTTGTGTTATAGGTGCATATATGTGAATTATAAGAACCAGAAAACCCTACTTTCTATTATGTTACATTTTTTAAATTCCAGTTTTAAGTATAGTAGAAATAATCTAAGCATGAAATTTAAAAAATATCTATTAATTTTTACATCAACTATGTACTTATACAAATTTCTATAAAGAGCGTGGTGTTTAATTTTGGGTCCTATGACAAAGATTGTTGCTTTGGATGTCAAATTAGATTGATAACTACCAAAATTAAAATTCTTAACAGGCTGATAATGAAAAATTCACAACTTATTTTCTAAATAGTACATAAGATCCTAATGATATAATGGACAATGTGAAATAGGAAGAAAGGGGCTAAAGGTGTAGGGAAAGTGGGAAGGATAGGGGAAAGCTAACAAGGGAAAAGAAAAAATATGAGAAAATGAAAAAAATGGAAATAAAGTGTTTGTAAAGGGGAAGGGGAGGAGGGGTGAAGGGAGGGCAGGGACAAGGGGAAAAAATGAGAACCAAGACCTGTCATGTAGAGGTACAAGATCCTAACAATGAATGTAACTGTACTGTATACCTAAAATGTACCTATAAACTCAATGAGGAAAAAAATTTACAGATTATTTACACCATTAAAAAGCCCAAGTTTAGTAACACTAAAAGTTTGGTCAACACACACACACAGTAATTGGAAATTGCCTTTTATTAAGCATTTTTCTTGGACTAGAAATTAGGCTAAATGCTTTTATATACATGTTCTCCTATCTTCACTGTAAATTCTTACATGCTCATAATAAGCTAAAAATTCAGAAAGAATTCAATAAGCTTTATATTTAAGAAGTTAAATTACAGACTCTCCCAGGATTCCTAGAACACTGTATCTTGGAATTATACTTATATCTAAAATAAACACCTTTTATTGCCATCACTAATTTTTTTTGTTAGCCTTTTCACTTTGCTATGTGTGCTTTGACATGGGTTAAAAACAAGCAAAAAAATAGTGTGCTTCTCTTTTCAAACTATATACATACTTATATTAATTTTAAAAATTCACTAAAGCAATTACTTTTTAAAAAACAATAGTCTTGAACTCAGTAAATGTGATAAGCTATATTGATTATTTTAGTGCATGAAAACAAGAGCCTATTTCTGCATCACTTTTTTCATCTTTCTCTGCTGATTCAAGTTTGCAGCTGATCTAGTGAAATATGGAATGAGCTTTAGCTTTTTTGGGGGGAACTATTCTAACTTCTCCTGGGCTGTGACCTGAATAAACTGCATCATTAAAAATTTCACAAAAGTTTGTGTTTCCAGGACCTGATAAGACATGTACTGCTCATGATGAATGTGTTGGATACATGACTGTGTGTAGTACAGGTAGTAGGACTGGGGTTGGAAAACTACTCCTCCTCCACCCACTTGAATCTGAGCAATAGCCCCGGGCCATTTCTCCATCCTGTTGTTCTAAGAGAAGCAGAAATAACATAACAAAGGTCCAAAAACATCTCTGTAGTGCCAGGTGAGGCAACAACATGTTTACTAGAGCTCCTGATCTGACCTTTTTCCCACTTGAACTTTATTAAAGGTTCATAACTATGGACTGCATCTCACAGTGGACTTTGATCAGTGAACTCTGGGAGGGACATATATACTAAGGCACCCCTGAAGATGACTCAGTACCTTGTCAGTCATTCCTACCAAGCCTATCTAGAGACCAATGAGAAGCACCTGGGCTAGGGTGCAAAGCTTCTAAATTGGAAAGCCTGATTTGTCTGTGTGGTTTTTATTTTTCTTTCACCCCATAACACTTTTCGGTTTGTGCCACACTTTTTATTTCTGCTGTTATGGACTTTCCTTGAGCACATTCTCCCATTACCTTTAACTAATGTAGCTTCTTTTTCTTTAAAAATTGTTCATGAGACATAACAGCCCCAAATCTACCTGCTGGATTAGCAGCACAGTATCAGGTGAGCAAGAAGAACCTTTAGTTCTATTTGTCTTAGAAATTCTTTGCAAAGTAGAAGTGAATAATTCTATACAGTGTGTATAATAATTAAGAATTTTATTAGCTAAGGACATTAAATCTATGAACTGACCATTTGTAAAATCAGTTTAAAAAGAAAAAAAAAGACTGAATGTAAGACTATTGTATAGCCACATTAATATTCTCAGAAAGAGAATTCAACAGTAATGTTAAAAAAAACACATGAAAATAATAAACTTTGAATAATAATATCACATAAGAATTGAGTTTATGCAGAAAAAACTGCAAACACAAGACAAATGCATTCTAATAAATGAAATGTTTTTTTGCACTGAAGAATTGAATGTTATAAAGATATCAATATAGGTCTGTTGATACAGGCTAACATTATGAGCTAAAATAATCAATAAGGTGATAAAAATAGAGGAAATAATCTGCAAGAATTCCAGAAAACATAAAAATGTAATATATGTTAAGTTAGAAACTGTAAAATGCCTGTCATTTGATATGCGAGGTCATATATTCAGCCAGACAGACCGACATTCACATAGACATCTACAGATAGTCACAGGTCAGATCTTACTGTATTCACAGCTAAGATAGATCCCATAGTGAGTCTCCCTTGTCACCGGCTAGCATGTGTCCTTGCTTTAGGAATAATGGGAATTAAAACTAAAGCAGCAGCATGAATTTACAGTTAAAGGCTCTAGTTAGAAAGTAAGGGAGAAGACAGGGAAAAGACTCTAGCTTCAGTAGCTGAGGGGGCCATACTCTGATGAAGAGGAATTTTAAGGATTAACTAAAGTGGCCAGAGTGCAACTGATTGTTATCTCAACCCTGGTTTTGTAGTTCTGGAGGAATCCTCATGACTTGAGGGGGAATTAAATGATTATCTTTTTCATGGGCATTTCAGTTATGTGAGGCTGTTTTTCTTGGATCCTGGTTTAGGACAATGGTTGGAGACTTGTAGGTGTTAATCTGAGAGGGAAAGGTCTGAGTATGACCATGCCAAACGCTGGTAATT
Organism: Fukomys damarensis; assembly: GCF_012274545.1. Taxonomy (NCBI): domain Eukaryota; kingdom Metazoa; phylum Chordata; class Mammalia; order Rodentia; family Bathyergidae; genus Fukomys; species Fukomys damarensis. The sequence continues at coordinate 56,175,540 of NW_022900947.1, forward strand.
GGATGCTCCTCTGACTCCTGAAAACTAGTCACTCTTATCTTAGCATCTTCTGTTTCGAAAAGGATGATCCTAATAAGATTACTGACATTTAGAAATGGGAAGAAAGGAGCTAAAGGTGTAGGGAAGGTGGGATGGGTAGGGGAAGAGTAAAAAGGGAAAAGAAAAAAATGTGAGAGAATGAAAAGATGAAAATAAAGTGTTTGTAGATGGGGAGGGGAGGAGAGGGTGAAGGGAGGGCAGAGGTAAGGGGAAAAAATGAGAATCAAGACTTGTCATGTAGAGGTACCAGATCCCAACAATTAATGTAACTACTGTATCCCTAAAATGTACCAATAAACTCAATTAAAGCTGAAAAAAAAAGAAAGGGAAGAGATAGGCTAAGCAACTTTAAAGCCAATAAATTTTGTTCTGCTGACTTTTTAAAAATGAGGAACAAACCTATTTCTGAAGTTTTAAGGTAAAAAGTATAGAAAAATGAAGGTCAAACTTTATTCTGTGCTTAATTATCTATTAAAACACTTGTAGGGCCAAGCAAAGAGTCATAGGTTTTAGTGAAATTTGCTTTAAGGTCTCTGATTGCTTCAGAAAACACAAATCATTCCTGTAATGAGTCACAGGCCAGGGGTTCAGCTGTCTGTCCTTTGTCCCTGTGGTGGTCCCTGACTGTATTGCTCAAACTACCCACATCCCAAATGACATGACAAGAGGCACATGAATAAAACCTACATGTGTTGTGTGATTGCACTATAAGCTAGAGACTCATAATTTTGAATTTCCCTTATAGAGAAAGGAACAGTATCTGCCCATCCTCCTTATAGAAGGGGAAGAGTACTGGGTTCTTATCTTTGAGGTGCCAAAAACTGTCTCAATGTGTAAAATGAGGTATTTCTTTAAGTTTCCAAAGTGGGATTTTCTATATGTATAAACAAATGAGAACATAATACTCAAAATCCAATAGTCTAAGCATTAATTAGTCACCTATTGCTTTAGCTCAAATTTTCATCCAGCAATGGAACCCTATGGCTCTTAAGAATGAGAGGTTTATTACCCTTTCAGTAAAAGCACTTAATTCTACCATTAAGGAGACAAATGATTGAAGATCTAATACTCAGGCATGTGAAAAATACTTTTTTCTTGTGATTTCCCACAGTGCATTAATGTGCATACCTAAGAAGGACAAAGATTTGTAGAAAAACAAAGACACCTAAGGATTTTCCATAGTCCATAGAATATAGTAAACATTTTCAAACGATGGTAATAGAAAAAAATGAAGACATGTTTGATAAACTTCATCTAACATGCTTAGAGAATTGTGTAAAACCTTAAATTACAAAATCTAGATAAAAGTAGAAATCAAATGTCTGTAGGAGTAATTATTCTGCTGACTTAAAGTTAATTTTAAAAATTAGAAAGTATAATTGATTTGTCTATATTCAGACATGAAATGTCTATCAGTCAAATACATAAACTAAAGGCCAAAAATCATTCCAATAAAAATGGTTTTGTAGAAGATAGAAATGCATTTGTAAAGTTTTCCTATTTTTGTGAGTATAAACATAATTACTACCTTTTGGAAATGAATTAGTAAAATACTAGGTTAAGTTTAAAATATTTGTATTCTTCAATATAATCGATGTAATTTTAGGAATTTATTTAACAGAAATTACCAAAATATGATAAAAATTTTATACACATAGTTTAATAAATGCTTCTTCATAAAGAAGAAGTTACAAACAAATTGATTGGCATAGTATAGCTAAGAAAATAATGTTTACTAATGTTCATGGGTACTGGGTTGCTGTGGATTCCATCTAGAGATTCTTTCTAAGTTCTTCTTGCCCTTAAGAAAGAATTGGCAAAACAAAAGTAAAAGTTAGTAAGGATTTACATATATTAAATGTGGGAAAAAAAACATGCTCTGCACAGTGAGTGTGGGCCAAGTAAAAGTAAGAAAAACTCACAGATTAAAAATTAAAGGGTGGAAAGCAATATTATATGCAACAAGAGCCTGGACAAAAGCATGAATTGCTATTGTAATTTTAGACAAAGTGGATTTTAAACCAAGATGATCAGAAAAGACAAAGAAGATAACTACACATTGGTGAAGGGAACAATTCATCAGGAAGAGTTAACTATTATAAATGCACCAAATACTGGTGCACTCCACTTTATAAAATAAACACTAATGGGCAAGGAAAAGCAGATGAACATTAATACTATTGTAATGAAGGATCTGAATATCCAACTGTCACAAAGGGCAGATCAACTAGACTAAAAAACAACAAAGAAATATCAGAGTTGAACCAAATTTTTGAACAAATGAACTTAATAGATATCCACAGAGTATTCCATCCAACAACAGTGTAATACATATTCTTATTAGCACATGAGACTTTTCCCAAAATAAACCACATACTAGCCAATAAAGCATGCTTCAGTGCATGTAAAAGAATTGAAATTATACTATACATATTATCAGATCATAGTGTAGTGAAATTAGAATTTAATGGCAAAAGACACCACAAAACCACGCAAATACATGTAAATTAGATAATATCCTCTTTTAAAATTAATTTTACTGGTACATTTAATGTATACAATATAATGACATTTATTCTTGGAAATCTGTGTCTTTACCTAACCTTGGTTCTTTTTTCCCTCATTGCCCTGTCCTCCCTTCAACCCCTCCCTCCCTCTCTCTCTATCTACAAAGACTTTATTTCCATTATTTTTCATTTTCTCATATTAATTCCATTTCCTTTTTTCCTTTTCCCTACCCTTCCCACTTCCCTTTCCTCTTTGTCTCTTTTCAAAGAGATAATATCCTCTTGAATAATTTATGGGTCACAGACAAAATTAATCGACAAATTAGACAGCTTCTGAAATCAAACAATAATGTCAGTACAGTGAACTGGAACATGTGGGACGCTACAAATGCAGTCCTAAGAAGAAAGTTTGTAGTGGTGAATTTCCACATTAAAACAGAGTGAATTCAAATGAGTTACCTAATGATGCACTGCAAGCTCCTAGAAAACCAAGAACAAGCCAAACACAAAATTAGTATGGGAAAGGAAATTACAAAGATCAAAGCAGAAATTACTTAAATTGAGACTAAAAAGTAATAAAAATTAATGAATTAAAGAGTTGATTTTTTGAAAAATTAAACAAAATTGATGAACAGTTAGCCAATTTTCCCAAAACAAGTAAAATAAGATTCATGACATAGAAATGTAAAAGGTGGAGTCACAATAGAATATGCCAAAGTCCAGATTATCCACAGCTACTTTGAGAACCAGTACTCTAATAAAATGGAAAATTCAGAAGAAATAAGTAAATTTCTAGATACATATGAACTACAAAATCTGAAACAAAAAGATGTAAAAATCCTTATTAACCCAATATTGGTCAGTTAAATTAAAGAACTAATTAAAAAATACTAACGACCAAGAAAAGCTCAGGTCCTGATGGATTCAATGCCAAATTCTGTGAGAAGTTTAGAGGAGATCTAATTCCAATGCTTATCAAATTCTTTATTTAAATTGAAAGAGAAGTAGCACTCCAAAAGTCATTCTTGGAAGCAGGCATTATATGACTCAAAAATCAGAAAAAGACCCAACCAAAAAACAGAATGATGAGCCAGTCTCTTTAATGACCCTAGATGCCAAAATTTTAAGTTGCAGACAAACAAAATACAACACATCATAAAAAAGATTATACATCATGATCAGTAGGATTCATTCCAGGAATAGATGGTTCATATGAACATTAGTGAATGTGATACACATAAACAGAAGCAAGGGCAAAAACCATATGATCATCTCAGTAGACACAGAAAGACATTTAATGAAATCCAACATTCATTCATGATAAAAATCCTGAAGAAAATAGGAATAGAAGGTCTTTATCTCATAATGATAAAAGGCATCTATGACACACCAGTGGCCAACAGCATACTAAATAGAAGTAAAAAGATTTCCCTCTAAAATCAGGAAAAAGATAAGGATGTCTGCTATCACTACTCTTGTTCAATATAATTCTCAAAACATTAGTGAGAACAATTAGAGAAGGGAAATAAATAAAAAAGATACAGATAGAAAAAATAAATTAAACGATCCTATTTGCAGGTGACATGATCCTCTACTTAAAGACCTCCAAAACTCTATGAAAAGGCTCCTAGAACTAACATCCAAATTTGGTAGTGTAGCAGGATACAGTCACCACTAAAAAATTCAGTAGTCTTCCTGTGCACTAATGACAAACTCACTGAGAGAGGAATTAGGGAGACAATATCTTTTACAATGCCATCAAAAAAAAAAAAAAAAAAAAGGAAGAAAACAGAAAAAAGAAATACTTAGGAATTAACCTAGCCAAGGAAGTGAAAGACCTCTACAATGAAAATGACAGTACTCTGAAAAAGCAAATTGAAGAAGATATCAGAAAATGGAAAGATATCCCCTATTCCTGTATAGGCAGAACTGAGAGTCAAAATGGACATACTCCCAGAACTGTTAATATAGACTTAATGCAATCCTGATGAAAATACTAATATTTCTTGCAGAACTGGAGAAAGTAAACCTAAATCAATCCTAAAATTTTTATGGAACCATAAGAGTCTTACAATAGCACAAACAATTCTGGGTAACAAAAGCAAGGCAGGGGGTATCATAATCTCCAATTTCAAGTTATAGTATGAATCCACAGTGATAAAAAATTAACATGCAAAAAAATAGACTGTGGATAAGTGGAATAGAATAGTGGATGCAGGAAGATCCAGGTACTCTCAGCTAAGTTATCCTTGACAAAGGAGCCACATCCTTTTGCTGGAGTGAAGACAACCTCTTCAACAAGTAGTGCTTGGAAAACTGGCTAGCTACATGCTGAAGATTGCAACAAGAGCATATATATTACCTTGCACTAAACCAAAATCAAAATGGATCAGATATCTAAACATTAGAAGAGAAACTTAATCTGCTGGAAGATAAAATAGGTAAAAACACTTGGCATAGGTGTCAGAAAAGACTTTTAACAAAACCCTAGTTGCACAGAAAATAAAACCAAGAATCACCAAATGGGATCATCTAAAATGAAAAAGCTTCTGCATAGCAAATGAAGCCACCAACAGAGTGAGGAGTCAACTTATAGAACGGGAAAAATATTTTACAAGTTACTCCTTAGTTAAGGGACTAATATCTGGAATATATAAAGAACTCAGAAAAATGAGACAACCTCAAACTTAAAGACAATTAAAAAATGGGCATCTGAAATGAATATACTTCTCAGGTGAAGAAGTACAGTCATTAAAATATGAAAAAATGTTCAACATCACTGGCCATTTGAGAAATGCAAATCAAAACAACAGTGAGAATCTAGCTCAGTCCAGAGAGAATGACTATCAAGAAACCAATCAATAATACATTCTGGTGAGGCAGTGGGAAAAAAGAGAGCTTCTTTGTTGTTGTTGGGAACATAAACTTTTGCAACCACTATGGAAATTAGTATAAAGATTCCTCAAAAAACTAAAACTAGAGGTTCCATTTGACCCAGCTCATCTCCTTTAGGTATCCACAAAAAGTTAAAGAATCATACCTCAGTAATGTATGCACACCCCTATTTATAGCAACATAACTCATCATAGTTAAATATTGGGCAGTCTATATGTTTATCGACAGACAAATAGGTAAAGAAAAGTAGTATTCATATAAAGTGGAGTAAAGGAAAAGAAGGACAATTGAGTCATTTTTAGAAAAGTATATGCACACTGAGACCATAAGTTTAGGTGAAGTAAATTAGACACACAGGCTTAATTATCACATGCTTTCTCTTATATGAAAAATTAAATATGTGAGTAAAGTACAACATAAAAACCAGACAATAACAAAAACGAGAGTGGAAAAAATGTTATTATTATTCATCATGGAAAATGTATGTACACACTGTACTTTGATTTAATATAATTATCTTTTGTTCTTTATGTTTTTTGGCCTATTCATCTGATTGTTAATGTGTACCTATGATAATTAACTTTATAATGACTTCTTCGATAAATTAATGAGTCTGATGTTGGCATAATAAAAGAGGGTGTTGGTGATGAAACAAAAAAAAGAATGGAGATGTAAGTACATGTACAAATTCCCTACACCAAATGTAATCATTATGTACTGCAAACATGTATTGCAAACTTGTGCAAAATAAGAGTTAAAATTAAAAAAAGAAAGAAAAGCAGAAGCTGTTACTTGTGTAAGGGGAGAATTTTGCTAACAGTATGTACCAGAATTCCTCTTAGAACAAAAAATGTCTTCTTGAAAAAAAAACTTGATTTCTGAAACAAATGGCAAAATGAACATCCATGAAAAATTGTACATTTTCCTGAAAAGATATAGGATATTAAATGTGGTGGTGGGGAAATGGGGCAGTAGTTGGAAGATTCTGAGAAGTTAAAATTAAATTAAATTTATGCAATTTTTCTCAGATAGAGAGCTATTGAAGTGTACAGAACACCTAAGAACCAAGGAAACTAATACAGAGTTTGACTATGATTTTTCATACCTGATGGTCAAGTAGCAGTATTCTTGGAATGTAACCAGTACCAATAGCCTTTAGGGCTCTCTTAAGATTGGGTACAAATTTCCACTCTCATCGTTTTCAATAAGCAATACTAAAAAGCTGGTACATGATCATAAGCAAGTTGGGCTCAAAATATGATACAGAACAACATTGTTACTTTTATGTTCCTTGCCTTGACCAGGAATCAAGGGTTTTTGTTTGCTCTTTTATTCAGTAAAGTAACTCTAGGCTTGCTGGTATCAACCCTTGAAAGGCTGGAATTATTGGAAGATTGGCTTACACGGAAATCACACATTAGATTTCAATTGATTGGTTCTCAAGCATGGCCAGTGGTACAGCTGCAGCCATTCCTGGAGTGACTGCCATTAACTGATGCAGACCTTGCCTGTGCTGTTGACTGCATATCCATCCTGCACGTGACACAGGACTTGTGCATAGAGACTATATCAAGCACCAAGTACATCCAGATATTTGAAGGACATTGTTGTAAATGTTCATTTAAATGAGAATTAGATACACCAACCATTGTTGCTACTAGTTGGCAACCTTAAGGAGACATTTTACCCTAACAATCAGACGGGGTATAGATAATGAACTTCTCTTAAGAAACACAAATGATCAGAAAAGCACTGAAGAAATATTTCATCCAAATTCATCTATTCAAGCTATTTAGAATTATTTATCCAGAATTTCTCAAGGTGGCTTGATTACAGAACCATCTTGCCATTCTGAGTAATCACCTTCTGCAAAGTTAGAAATAAACTCCAATCTAGACTGTTGTATCCTGCAAAAGTATCTTTCAAAGTTGATAGGAAAATTGGATACTTCTATGAAAAAGAACACCTGAGAAACTTCAAGAATACCAAACCAGCTCTCCAAATAATTCTAAACAATATCCTAGAAAAAGACAAGGACAGTCACAACTCCATGAAGGCCAACAGAGTAAAGCCATGAAGGAAGGCAAGAAATTAAAGAGAAAGGGTGTAAAAAAGGAGACTATAACAGGAAAAATAACATGACAACAATAAGGCAATACATATCAGTTATAACTATCAATGTTAATGGACTCAATTTGCCAATCAAAAGAAATAGAATAGCAGATTGGATTAAGAAGCAAAATCCAACAATATCCTATATATAAGAAATACACTTAGTTAAAAAAGAAATGCATAGACTGAAAGTAGAAGGATGGAAAACAGTTCTCTATGTGACAGGAACCCATAAAAAACAAAGGGGCAGTTGTCCTATTTGCAGACAAAGTAGATTTCAAACCAAAACTAATTAAGAGAGACAAAGAAGGCCACTCCATCTTGGTAAAGAGAACAATCCAAGAGGAAGAGATGACAATCATAAATATATATTCACCAAACACTAATGCCCCCAGAAATGCAAAACAAATAATAAGGGACATGAAAAATGCAAAAAGAACTAGTACAATTGTGACCTCAGTTCACCACTGTAAAAAATAGACTGGTCATCTAGACAAAAAGAAATGATGAAATATTAGAACTGAACCAAGTTTTTGAACAAATGGACTTAATAGATGTCTACAAAGTGTTCCACCCCACAAAATCAGAATATACATGCTTTTCAGCTACACATGTGTCATTCTCCAAAATAAACCACATACTAGCTCATAGAAAGTGTTTAAGTAAGTGCAAAGGAATTGAAGTTATCCCCTGTATATTATCAGATCATAGTGCAATTAAATTGGAGATCAATAGCATAATAAAAAGGAAGAACTCCACAAACACATGGAAATCAAATAACACTCTTCTGAACAATCAATTGGTCACAGAGGAAATTAAGGAAGAAATTAGAAATTTTAGAAATAAATGATAATGCCAATAAAACATGCAGGAATCTGTGGGACACAATGAAAGTAGTTCTACAAAGGAAATTCATAGTATTGATTCATACTAGCAAAACAGTGAACTCAAATAAACAACAAGGTTGTTCCTCAGTGGAGGAAAGATAGCCTCTTTAATAAATGGTGTTGGAAAAACTGGATGTCAACCTGCCACAGATTAAAATTAGACCCTTATCTTTCACCATGCACTAAATTAAAATCCAAATGGATTAAAGATCTAAATATTAAAACAGAAACATTAAACTTGCTGGAAGGTAAGTTAGGCAGAATTCTGGAAGACATTGGTATAGGAAAAGATTTTATGAACAAATCCTCAGTAGCACGGGAACGAGTAGATAGAATCAACAACTGGGATCTCATCTTACTAAAAAGCTTCTGTACTTCAAAAGAAACCATCAGCAGAACTAAGAGACAATCTACAATGTGGGAAAAAAATTTTACCAGCTGTTCCTCAGACAAAGGACTATTATCAAGGATATATAAAGAACTCAAAAGAATCAGTCCCCCCAAATATAAAGACCTGATTCAAAAATGGGCATCTGAAATGAACAGACATTTCTCATACAAAGAAGTAAAAGCAGGAAGAAAATATTTGAAAAAATGTTCCACATCACTGGTCATTCGAGAGATGCAGATGAAAACACCACTGAGATTCCACCTCACCTCACAAAGAATGGCTGCTATCAAGAAATCACACAATAACAAATGTTGGCGGGGTTGTGGGGAGAAAGGAACCCTTCTCCATTGTTGGTGGGACTGCAGACTGTTGCAACCACTATGGAAATCAAGATGGAGATACCTCAGAGAGCTTGGACTGGAGGTTGCATTTGACCCAGCCATCCCTCTGCTGGGTATCTTTCCAAGAGAACTAAAACAATCATATCACAGAGAAGTATGTGCACCCATGTTTATAGCAGCACAGTTTGTAATAGCTAAATCTTGGAAACAGCCCATTAGCCCATCCATTGGAAACTGGATAAAGATGTGGTTTTTCTATAAAATGGAATATTACTCAGCCATAAAGAACTAGAAAATAGATTCATTCATAGGAAAATGGATACATATTGAAGATATACTTGTAAGTGAAGTAAATAAGTCACACATGTGTAAATACCAAATAGTTTCCCTGGTGTGAATAATCTGCAACAATACATAAGATTCTAATAAGATTACTGACATTTAGAAATGGGAAGAAAGGAGCTAAAGGTGTAGGGAAGGTGGGATGGGTAGGGGAAGAGTAAAAAGGGAAAAGAAAAAAATGTGAGAGAACGAAAAGATGAAAATAAAGTGTTTGTAGATGGGGAGGGGAGGATTGGGTGAAGGGAGGGCAGAGGTATGGGGAAAAAGTGAGAATCAAGACTTGTCATGTAGAGGTACAAGATCCCAACAATGAATGTAACTGTACTGTATCCCTAAAATGTACCAATAAACTCAATTAAAGCTGAAAAAAATTGATAAACCCTTAGCCAACCTTATCAAAAAAGGAATGAAAAGGCTCAAATTAATGCAATTAGAAATAAAAAAAATGAAGTCACAACAGATCCACCTGAAATCCAGAGGATCATCAATAGCTACTTTGAGAATCTGTACTCTAATAAAATGGAAAACACAGAAGAAATGGACAGATTTCTAGATACATATGTATTAGTAAAGTTGAATGAAGAAGATAAATTCTAAACACCCCAATTACAATAAATGAAATTGAAAACATAATTAAAAATTTACCAACAAAGAAAAGCCCGGATCCTAACAGCTTCACTGCTGAATTCCACAAAACATTTAGAGAAGAACTACTGCCACTACTCTTCAAACTCTTCAATAACATTGAAAGGGAAGTGATATTTCCAAATTCATTCCTGAAAGCAAGTGTTATTTTGATTCCCAAACCATGGAAAGACCTACCCAGAAAAGAGGACTACAGGCCAATCTTCCCAATGACCACAGATGCAAAAATCCTCAATAAGATGATGGAAAACAAAATACAGAGGGTCATCAAGAATATCATACACCCTGACCAAGTTGGATTTATCCCAGGAATGCAAGGATGGTTGGACATATTTAAATCAATAAATGTAATGCACTATATTAATTGAGTCAAGGACAAAAACCATGTGATCACCTCAACACATGCAGAGAAATCATTTGACAAAATCCAACACCCATTCATAACAAAAACCCTAGAGAAATTTGAAATAGATGGTTTTTATCCCGGTTTGATAAAGGCTATCTATGAAAAACCAACAGCCAACATTGTATTACATGGCCAAAAACTGAAAACCTTCATGCTAAAATCAGGAACAAGACAAGGCTATTCACTATCACTGTTTAATTCAGTTTTGGAAACATTAGCCACAGCAATTAGATAAGAGAAATAAAAGGAATAAAGATAGGAAAGGAAGAAGTTAAACTGTCATTATTTGCTGCTGATGAGATACTCTATATAGAATATAAAAAAAACACCACTGAAAGACTTCTTGACTTAAATGACAGTTTCAGTAGAGTAACTGGATACAAGGTCAACACTCAAAAATCAACAGCCTTCTTGTATGCAAATAACAGACTCACTGAGAGAGAAATTAGGGAAACATCTCTGACAATAGTATCCCCCAAAAAATCTAGGAATTATTCTAACAAAGGAAGTAAAAGACCTCTACCTGGAGAAGAACAACACTTTGAAAAAAGAGATCAAAGAGGGTAGAAGAAAATGGAAAGACATCCTTTTTTTCTGAATACAAAGTGTCAATGTAGTGAAAATGGCCATACTTCCAAAACTGCTTTACAGATTAAGTGCGATCCTGATAGAAATCCCAAAAGAATATTTCATACAACTAGAGAAAACAATCCAAAAAATTCATTTGGAACCAGAAGAGATGGCTAAAGCCATTCTAGGTAACAGAGACACAGCAGGGGCTATCACAATTCTGAACTTGAAACTAAATTACAAAGCCACTGTGATAAAAACAGCCTAATACTGGCAAAGAAACAGACCCAAGGATCTGTGGAATTGATTAGAAGGTGCAAAAACAACTCCAGATGTACTCAGCTACCTCATCTTTGACAAAAGAGCTAACCATCCTCACTGGAGGAAAGATAGCCTCTTTAATAAATGGTGTTGGAAAACCTGTATTTCAACTTGCCAAAGATCAAAACTAGACCCATATCTTTCACTATGCACTAAGCTAAAAGCCAAGTAGATTAAAGATCTAAATATTAAAACAACAACATTAAACTTGCTGAAAGAGGTGGAACTGTTGAAGACATTGGCATAGGAAATGACTTTATGAACAAATCCTCAGTAGCATGGGAACTAGCACAAAGAATCAACAATTGGGATCTCATCTTATTAAAAATCTTCTGCACTATAAAAAAAAAACAGCAACAGAATTAAGAGACAACCTAAAATGTGGGAAGAAATTTTTACCAGCTATTCCTCAGACAAAGCTCTACTATCTAGAATATATGAAGAACTAAAACAAATAAACAAACAAACAAACAAAAACCAAATCAGACCTTTTAAAATATAAAGACCCTATTCGATAATGGGCATCTGAAATGGACATTTCTCAGACAAAGAAGTAACAGCAATCATTCAAGAGATGCAGATGAAAACATTGCTGAGATTCCATCTCATTCCAGAAAAAATGTCTGATATGATGAAATCAACCAAAAACAAATGCTAGTTGGATTTGAGGGAGAAAGGATCACTTCTGCACTGTTGGTGGGAGTACAGACTGGTGCAACCGCTGCAATCAATATGAAGATATTGGGAAAAACTAGAATTAGAGGTCCTATTTGACTCAGCTATTTTTCTGCTGGGTATTTCCCAAAAGAATTAAAAGAATTTTACCACAGCAATATATGTGCACACATGTTTAAAGGGGCACAGTTTTTAATAGCTAAAACAGGGAAATAGCTCAGAGGCCCATCAACTAGAGACTGGATAAAGAAGTGTGTGTGTGTGTGTGTGTGTGTGTGTGTGTTTAAATAAAAAACTGGGAGGAATAGGGGAAATGAAAGAAGGGAAAAGAAAAAAACATGTGAAAAGGAAAAACATGGAAACAAACTCTTTGTAAGCAGGGAAGGGTGGAGTGGGTGATAGGAGGGCAGTAGAATGGGGAAAAATAATCATGTTGCATCATGTAAGGTACAAGATCCTAATCATGAATGTAACTGTATTTTATACTTAAGATGTACCAATAAACTTAATGGAAAAAAAAGAACAACCTGGATAAAGACTAAAACTTGAAGTGAAAACAAATGATATTTGAATTAAATTCCAATCTGTGTGTTGCACAGTACAGGGTAAGGAAACAAAAGTTTTAGGTTGGACATGGATAACTATACAGAAATAATCATCTATAGGTTTTTGTTTAGAGACAGTTGCACTA